>NW_020954590.1:81637776-81664731 GCF_900497805.2 Vombatus ursinus
TACATATTATACAAATACATATACATTTATATACATAAATCACAAGGCTAGGGAGTAGACCACGTGGGTGTGGGTGTAAATCACAAGACTTGGAAGTAGAAATTTTGTAAAGAATGAAGGGATGAAGAAATCAGAAAAATTGGGGTGAGGAGGAAGAGTAAAAGCTAAGGCTGGGCTCCTGAGAACAGGGGGAAGCTTTTTGAGTTCTTTAACTCTGGAGTGTTAGAGGGAAAGGGGGAATGTCTAAGAGGGAAGAAACAGGGACCTAGCTGCTTAAGACTTGCCCTGGGATCAAAGAAAAGGAAAAAAAGATGATACTCTAAATTGGCCCTGGTTATCAGATTAGTATATAGTGATCAAGACAAATAGTTCATTCAAAAATTAGGATTACAGGGAGCAGCTAGGTGGCACAGTGTATAGAGCACTGGCCCTGAAGTCAGGAGGAACTGAGTTCAAATATGACCTCAGACCAAACACTTGACACTTACTAGCTGTATGACCCTGGGCAAGTTACTTAACCCCAATTGCCTAAAAAAACAAAAAAATAGGATTACATATGTACCTGGAGGGCCCTTCGCACTGTATTTTTCAGGAACTGAGTGTTGCGAATAGATTACATGAGAGCAAGTAATTCCAACAACTGTATGAGTACACATTCTTATATTGAATAATTATGCAATACAGTTCCACATCTAACTATGTATTCTGATCATATTTCCATTGACTATTTTATGTCATACGTGAAAACTCACCAATAATACCTGAGATATGTAATCCTTACATCAAATTTGTTTGACATTCCCAGCAATTCTGGCTAGTCCAAAAAGTTACTGTTACTGACAAGGAACCAACTGGGGATTACAATATTATAACATATGTATCCTTAACAGAAAAGGGTAAGAAGACAGACACTAGAGCTAAACAAGAATGTCAGGATGAATTGTATACCATCACGTAGGTAAAATGTGACCTTGTCTGTGGGGAGGCAACTCCAATTAAAATTTTGGACTGGAATTTCTGTTCACAAAGAAAGGTTGAAAATGAAGCTTTCTTAATCTATTAAACCCACTTGCCATAAAGAAAACTTGGGTTTGAAAACATTATCAATATCTTCAAGATTCTCTTTTTTAAAAGATTTTTGGGAGGAAGCTGTACTTTAAATGTTTGTATACACCCTCCTGATGGCATGGGTCCTCCTTGAGAATGAAGGACAAACAACAAGTAGTTGAACTTAACATGCCTCAAGCCAAATTAGCCCCTTGAATGGATTGTATTCAGCGACACTCATAGAAATAATTCTGTTGTTCAGAGTTGAATAGCTCAGAGAATAAGAATATGATGCTACTGAGGTCTAGGTTATATGATGAATCATTCCTATTACTATCTCTCATTTTTATAGAACAAAGTTTGCAAAAGTTTCCCCACAATAATCCTATGGAGTAGGGTGAGTGTTATTTTCCCCCTCTTATCAATGAGGAAACTAAAGAAGACTCAAGTACATTATGTTGATTAGATCACAATCACATGGCTACTAGGTACTTGGAACAGTATTTGGATTCATGTCTCCTAAATTCAAGCGTAGTGCCTCAGACCACCTAGCTGCCTCAAGAACGAGGCATGATTCTTGCCGTTGAGGAGTTTAAACTATAAGTAGGAAGCAATACTAATGTATCTGAGACATTTAGAGTATAATTAGGGACTATGTGTACCACATTATAGGTATGATAGAAGCTAGGATAAAGAAATCAGAGTGGTCAAAGAAGACTTCATTAAGAACATTGGTCTTGAGCTGCATCTGGATGGTTTAATGATATATGGACAAGCCCAAGAGGGAAGATAGAGGGAACATCATAAACAAAAGCAAGAGGCAGAAAGGCGAATAGCATATTTGGGAGTCAGTGAGAAGATCAACTTGACTGTAATAGAGTATGTATGGTGGTTTGTAATGGGGGAAAAGATTTATATAGTTAAAGTGGATAAGAATAGGGAAGATTTTTAAAGGCAGGCAGAGGCACACGGAATTAGCGTGAAAAACTATGTGAAACAACTGTACATTAGTGATAAAGGTGAAATGATATAAGTAATCTTTTAAGAAAATCAATCTGGCTGACATACTTGATGATTTAGAAGAATGAGAACCTGGAAGTGAAAAGAGAAACTAGAAAGTCATTTTAGCAATCCAAATATGGTATGACAAATCCTGGATTATAGTGATGGCAATGGCAATGGGAAGAAAAGGAAGGCAAAGTGGCATAATGATAATAGTATTGGATGAGAATCAGAAGATCTGGGCTTGAATACTAGGTATGCTGCTAACTAGCTCTAACTTTGGGCAAGTCATTTGGGTCTTAATTTCTCATCCATAAAATAAAAACATTAGAGAAGAAAATGTCCAAGTTTTTTTTCTAATTTTGAAATATTATGAGGATAAAAATCCAAGAGACATCATTGAGTAATGAATGAATGAAGAACAAAGCACTTATTAAGTGCTTATTGTGTGTCAGGTATTGTTATGGTGCTAGGAATACAAAAGTAAGTAAAACAGTCTCTGCCCTCAACAAATTTACATTCTAATAGAGGAAGACAACACACATAAAGGGGAGCTAGAAAATGATAGTAGACCATGCCAGACATGGTTTGGAAATGACTGGGAAGTGATGTGGAGCTACAGTTGACAGCAAGATAAAATGAAAGCACACCTATCACAGTGCTGAATCTCAATCAATCAATATTTATTAAGCACCTAATATGTGCCAGGCATTGTGCTAAGCACTGGGGCAGAGTACAAGGTTTTGGTGGGAGAGAGGTAATGAGAATGATATGATAGGTAGTGCAAGATCTAGAAAAGTCAAAAAAAAGTACTTCATGATAGATTAGATATAAAGGAAGAAATAAGAAGGATAAAATGACTCTAAATGGCCTAGCCTAGGATATGGAAACCATGATGATGCCAATAACAAAAACTGGATAGTTGGAAAGGAAGTTAATTTGATGGAAAAGGTGATCAGTTCAGTTTTGTAGTTACTAAGTTTGAGACAATAATGTACATCCAATTGCATATATTTATAGTTGTTGATTTCTGTCTCAGTAACATCAAATTCAAAAATGCCCATCCCTGAAAAAAAGGATAGAAAATGTCATGAAGCTGAGTAGAACATCCTTTGGGGAGAGCTTTGGACTTGTAATCAGGGGAAGCCTTGGTTTTAATCCAGTCTCTGACACTAGATATGTGATCATGGGCAAGTCACTTAATCTCTCTGAGCCTCAGTTCCCTCATTTATAAAACTGGGCTTGGAAAGCCTATTTTATAAGGTTGTTTTGAGGAGATAATGATGTATTTTGAGTGCCTTATAAAACATAAAGCATTATAGAAAGATTAGCTGTTGTTTAGGAGCCTAACTTATAGCCTGGCAACCCCATAAAATTCAAAGTCAAGATGACAGTTTACTAAGTGCAAGTAACATCCACTCTATCCTGTGGTTGTAAGTCACTATTAAAAACAGATCCAGATTCTTGAATAATGTCACCAATGTCACCTACATCCCCTATCCAACATCAAGTGGCAAGATAAAAATCACATGGAATGTCATTAGTCCTGGTTATCAAATCATCTGCAGCTCTTCTCAGTTGAGATTGATGTTTGTGGAAGATGGATGACACTGGCAAGGCCAACTGGGAATGTCTGACCTAAAGAAAAACTACACATATAACCAACCAATAGGGATAAAAACTTCATGGCATGCATTGGAAATTGCCATAATGATTTTTCATGAGGATGCAGATATTTTTGAAGATAAAGTATACTTGTTCACTTGAGAAGTTCAAAAGATGGTGGTTTCTATGTGTAAACTAATAAAAAAATTACTGAATCAACAAACATTTATTAAGTATCTATGCAGTGCCAGGCACTGAACTTGTTGATAATATTAGGCACCAATAATACAAATACAAAAACAAAACAGTACCTTGTCTTCAAGGAGCTTACTTTCTCTCAGAAGAGACAAAATTTACACATTGAAACATATAAAAATACAAGATATTGGGATGGAGAATCTGGTGGGATTAAAAAAAGTTTCATGTAGAAGGTGGTATTTTAGCTAAACTTTGATTCAAAGAGGTAAGGGTGAGGAAGAAGTTGTTAAAGTCAAATACAAAAGCGCAGAGATGAAATATTGAGTGTTAGCTGTGAGAAGCAAGAAGGCCAGTATGGCTGGATTGCAGTGTGTTTGTCGAAGTAATGTATAAGTAATCTAGAAAGGTTGGTTGCATTTTGATTGTGCAAGGCTTTACATTAATGAGTCCAATATAAGAAGAACTACTCCCATGCTACTTTTGTTTTTGCAATTTCAGTTGCAAGAAAACTTGAAAACAAAGGAAAATTCAACTAACAGCGTAACTTTTGTGGGGAAAGGGGAGAGGGAACAATATTAGAAATAAGATAATTTCCAGAATCTAACCAGAATCCTTTCTTCAAGGGAAAGAAACCAGTACATTTCCCCAAACTAACTAATTCTGACTAATAATTAATTCTAACTAATAAACAGTGGTATCTACTCGTTCCATTTAGATATCTAAAACTATATTTACTGTTATTGTTGCTTATTCGTTTCAGTCATGTCTGACTTTTTGTAACTGCATTTGGAGTTTTCTTAGAAAAGATACTTTAGAAGTTTGCAATTTCCTTCTCCAGCTCATTTTACAGTTAAGGAAACTGAGGCAAACAGGGTTAAATGACTTGCCTAAAGTCACACAGATAGTCAGTGTCTGAAGCCATATTTGAACTCATGAACATTAGTCTTCCTGACTTCATGCCAGGCAATCTATCTGTTGTACCACTTAGCTGCCCAAGTTTATAAAAAGACACACATTTATACAACAGTCTATGAGACATAGCAGGCCTTCCTCTCTCAGGGTGTAAATTGAATGGGTAGAACGGGAAAAATGAAATTTTGGGACCTTTTTAAAAACTATAATTTCATTTTCTGAATAGTCACCATAATAAAAAAGACATAAATGTAGCCCTACATTCATGTGATTAAGCCATTTTAAATCAAGTTGAACTTTGAGAAAAGAAACACACAATAATTTCCAGGATGATTCTCTTGTTTAAAATCATTATAGCTATTTTCTGAACAGTTTGTAATTAAAAGAGTTTGCTTGTGCCTAGTGGCTTAAAAATGATATTAAACTGACTATAAGGTTTCTTAGTCATGGTCCATATTCTGAGTTAACTTTCAATTTATACTTTGCTAATAGTGTAAATGACATTTTCTGCTTTATGGGGAAAAAGATTAGATAGACAGACAGACAGACAGACAGATAGACAGAAATAATAAAAATGTGTCCATAATATATGTGTAATTGTCATATGTGTACATAGATACATGTGTACATATACATACATATGATATACTTAATATACATGATGAAAGCACCATTTTCTTCCTCTGCTTCCATAAACCCATCACTGAATTCAAATGCTGCTGTCACCTGCCTTTGCCACTGTGACAGCTTAACACTCCCACCCCAATTGCATCCATAGGCCAGCTGGCTGATAGTGCTGCTTGTGCCAGCCCACATTTTCTTTTCAATGGAATGGAGCCATCATTACTTGCAGTAATAGCTCCACTGGCACATCTGGGCCGTTACAGGCAAAACAACCCCCAGTTGGCTTGCATATGGAAACAGGGTAAGGAAGAGAGAAGTGTGCTGGTCCCAACAGCAAAAACAGGTGGCGATGTAGATTGGGGGCTCAGGTAGGATTTTAAGGATTAAGTGTCAGGTTGTATTATTCCAAGTTTGTGAAAGCCTGAGCTGCCCCAAATGGCCTCCCAGGTAACCTTTACTTTTCCTCCTATCTCCTGGTTGTCTTTTTCTTTTTTTTCAAGCCAACCTGTTCATTTTAGAAGATAAAATTGGCCATTTTTTGTGCTCTATGTATTGCAGTAGAGCTGACACATTAAAGATGTCCAAGTCATCTTTGAGAATGTTAAAAAGTGGAAGAGAATTAGACAGAATGAAAAAGAGAAATAATATTTCTTCTGGAAATGTCAATAGAAATGTTTATCACAGAATTGGAATAAACTTCAAGGGTCATCTAGTCCAACATGCAGCTAAAGGATAATAATAATAATAATAGCAACTATAATAATTAGTATTTATATTGTGTTTCTGTTATCTTCACAACAACCATGTGAGGTTGTTGTTATCCCCATTTTACAGATGAGGAAACAGAGGCTTAGAAAAGTTAAGTATCTGAGATAGGACTCAAAATCAAGTCTTCCTTACCCTTTTAGTCGAATGCTCTATACACTGTGCCACTTGAACTACCTTCTACAATAGATCTGACCTTGGCAAACCAGTACTGACTCAAAGACCTCAATGTGAGTGGGCACCTGTGCTCTCTTCTATCATGATTCAATTAGCTGTAATATTAGTTTACAAAATAGCAAAAAGCAGTGGGAGAAAAAAACAAATTTATAGAGAACATAACAGGGGACCAACCAAATGTCTTAAGGGCATTTAAGGAAGAAACTGGCAAAGAGACAACAAACATGAAAAATCAAAAAGTTTTGTCAGATTTTCATAACAAACACTTTCTTCTGTCAGTTAGAATGTAACTACTACATTTGGACACTAACACCACAGTCTCCAGTGCACTGCACTAGGAAGTGGAATTAACACGAAAGAAAGCAAAGCTGAGAAGAGAGAAGAATTGGACTAGGGAAAAATATCCACAGAGACTGATGCTAGAAACAACACAATTCTGGTAGTGTTGCAGGTGTAAGTCTCAACATCTTTGAAAGAAGATAGTTCACCAAATGTTTGGGGAAAATCTTAAACTTGATTATTATAATAAAAAAGTGACTGAGAAAATATCAGTAACTATTGACTCATCTACTTGCCCATTTCTATGAAAGTTTTAAGAGAAAAGGCAAAGTAAGCAGATGAGTCAATAGTTACTGATGTTTTCTTTTTCTCTTCTTTTCTTTTTTTTTTTTGAGGCCATCCTTGATAAACATATATGAAGGAAACAGGAAGGCTTTCACATCCTGTAGTAGATAGTTTACACAATTGATGGAAAGTTGTACAGAATACAAAAGTCCAGTGTGCTTATTGTTTTTTGACCATTCAAAAGTATTTGGTTCAGTTGCACAAAATGTCGCCTCTCTAGTCATACATCAATATGATAATGGTCCCTTGACATATGTAACAGAAGAAACAGGTCAACCATCCTGATGATGATTGTCATGTGAAGCATTGATTAGATATATATTAAGTAGTGTTTGACACTGACATAGACAAGGTCCAGCAAAGAGTCAAAATGGAAATAGGATTCTCTAAAATGGACGACTAGGTGGCACAGTGGATAGAGCACTCGGCCTGAAGTCACGAAGACTCATCTATGTTACTGAGTTCAAATCAGATCTCAGACACTTAATAGCTGTATGATCCTGGGAAAGTCACTTAACTCTGTCTCGGTTTCTTCATCTGTAAAATGAGCTGGAGAAGCAAATAATAAACCACTCTAGAATCAGACACAATTGAAACGACTGAAGAAAAACAACAACAAAATGGTTTGGTCTTCCAGGTATGTCAATTTGTGGGTGAAGTGACTGTAACAAGCCCTAGAACACTTCAGAACCTTATAAATGAGACTCATATTCTTTCAGAATCCCTGTCTACCTAACCATTAAAAACAAAATTAAAAGGATTTTAAAAAATGCCTATTTTCCAGTGCTGGCCCACTAATCTCTTAAATAAGCAATGCAAATATAAAATGAACTGAGCTGAGAATTGAATAGCAGGAGGAAAGATTCCTGGAATACACTTGTACAGTGCTTTATTTCATCCCAAGTGTCTTCCTAAACAAAAGGTCTATCTTTTTTAACATCAATATACCTCCATTGAAAGGTAATGTGATGAAGGGAATAATAGAAAGCTGGTCTTGAAGCCAGAAAGATCTGAGTTCAAGTCCTGCTTTGGACACATGTAACTTTTCCCCCTACTTTTAAAAAGTTAAATAATGTTAAAATTAATTATTCTTTGAATATTTGATAGAATTCATTTATAAATCCATCTGGTGTATGGTTCTCATCCTCTCATTTCAGAGTTCATTTTTGGACTGGTCTAAGTATTTTTTTGAATTGAGCTATTTAAATTCTCAATTTTTTTGGTCTGATAATTGAGGTATCTTATATTTTGTAAAATTTCCTACATTTTAGTTAAATTGTCAGTTTTATTGGTATATAGTTGGACAAAATAGTTTCTAATAATATCCTTTATTTCTTCTTTTGTTATGAATTCTCCTTTTTTAAATATTTGATGCTAATAATTAGTTTTTCCTCTTTTTAAAAAATAGAGTAGCTAATGATTTATCAGTTTTATTATTTCTTTCCTTAAAACTCAGCTCTTATTTTTGTTTATTAATTTAAGAGGAATTATTTTGTTTTACATTTAAAAACATATTTTCTGATTTTTAAAATTTATACTATGATTTTTAATTGGAATATTTTATTTCTTGGTTTTCTAGGATTTTTTCAATTGCATGCCCAATTCGTTGATCTATTCTTTTTTTTGTTGATGAAAATGTTTAGAGACATACACTGTAATCATGCAAAACACATTTCCATAGTAGTCATGTTGTGAAAGAAGACAGAGACTGAAAACAATAAAGTGATGAGTAGTATGCTTTGATCTGCATTCGAACACCATCAGTTCTTTCTCTGGAGGTGGATATAATTTTTCATTATGAGTCTTTTGGAATTGTTTTGGATCCTTGTTATTGCTGAGAATAGTTGAGTCATTCAGAGTCAATCATCATTCAATATTGTTGCTACTGTGTACAATGTTCTCCTGGTTCTACTCACTTGACTTCAGTTCATATAGGTCTTTCCAGGTTTTTCTGAAATCATCCTTTTGTCATTTCTTATAGCACAATACTAATCCATTACAATCATATACCACAACTGGTTCAGCCATTCCCCAATTGATGGATATATCCTCAATTACCAGTTCTTTGCCACATGAAAATAGATGCTATAAATATTTTTGTTCATGTAGATCCTTTTCCCTTTTTCATGATCTCTTTGGAATAGCAACCTATCAGTGGTATTGCTGGATCAAAAGGCATACACAGTTTGGTTGCCCTTTGGGCATAGTTCCAAAATGTTCTCTAGAATAGTTGGATCGGTTCACAACTCTGCCAACAGTGCATTAGTCTCCCAATGTTACCATTCATATTAACCAATCTGATAGGTGTGTGAGGTGGTACTTTAGAGTTGTTTTATCTAATCAATAATGATTTACAGCATTTTATGTAAATATTGAAAGCTTTGATTTCTTCCTCTGAAAACTGCCCATTCATATCTTTGACCATTTGTCACTTGGGAAATGACTTGTATTTTTATAAAATTGACTCTGTTCTCAATATATTTGAGAAATGAGGCCTTTATCAGAAACACTTGCTGTAAAAAATTTTTTCCCAGCTTTCTACTTTCCTTCTAATCTTGACTGCATTGGTTTTGTTTATGAAAAAACTTTTTAATTTAATATGATCAAAATTATCAAGTTCATACACTGTAACATTCTTTATCTCTTGTTTGGTCATAAATTCCTCCATTTTCCATAGATATGACAAGTAAACCATCTCTTGCTCTCCTAATTTGTTCATGACATCACCCTTTATGTCTAAATCATGTACTCATTTTGACCTTATCTTGGTATACACTGTAAGATATTGGCTTATATTTAGTTTCTACCAAACTGTTTTCTAATTTCCCAGCTTTTGTCAAAAAATGTGGTCTTGTCCAAAAAGCTTGGATGTTTTTATTTATCAAACGCTACATTACTATGGTCATTTACTACTGTGTCTTGTACAGTTAATCTATTCCACTGATCCACCACTCTATTACTTAATCAGTACCAGATTGTTTTGATGATTACCTTATAATATAGTTTGAGATCTGGTACAGCTAGGCCAATTTCCTTAAATTATTTTTCTTCTGTTCTTCCAGGTGAATTTTGTTATTTTTTTCTAGCTCTATAAAATATTTTGGTAGTTTTATTGGAATGATACTGAATAAGTAAGTTAATTTAGGCATAATTGTCACTTTTGTTATATTGGCTCAGCCTACCCATGAGCAATTGATATTTTTTCCGGTTGTTAAGCTCTGACTTTATTTGTGGGAAAAATGTTTTGTGTTTGTGTTTATGTAGCTTTTGGGTTTGTCTTGAAAATAGATTCTCAAGTATTTTATATTGTCTATAGTTATTTGAAATGGAATTTCTCTATCTCTTGCTGTTGGATTTTGTCAGTAATATATAAAAATATTTATGATTTGTGTGGGTTTATTTTGTATCCTGCAACTTTGCTGAAATTGTTAATTATTTCTAGTTTTTTAGTTGATTCTCTTTATACTCTAAGTGTACCATCATCTGCAAAGCATGGTGGTTTTGTGTCACCATTACCTATTCTAATCCCTTCAATTTATTTTTCTTCTCATCATTATTGCTAACATTTGTAGTGAAATATTGAATAATAGTGGTGAAAATGGGCATCCTTGCTTCACTCCTGATCTTATTGGGAAGACTTCTGGCTTGTCCCCATTACAAATAATGCTTGCTTATGGTTTTAGATACTATTTATCATTTAAAGGAAAGCTCCATTTATTCCTACTCTTTCTAGTGATTTTAATAGAAATGGGTGCTGTATTTTGTCAAAAGCTTTTGCTGCAGCTATGGAGATAATTATATATGAGTTCTGTTGTTTTGTTATTGAAATGGTCAATTATGTTGATAGTTTTCCTAATATTGAACCAGCCCTGCATTCCTCATACAAATCCCTGGTCATAATGTATAATCCTTTTGGTACATTGCTGTAATCTTCTTTCTAGTATTTTATTTAAAAATTTTACAACAATATTCATTAAGGAAATTAGTCTATCATTTTCTTTTTCTGTTTTTACTCTTCCTAGTTTAGGTATTAGTACCATATTTGTAACACGAAAGGAACTTGGTAGGATTCCTTCTTTGCCTATTTCCAAATAGTTTCTATAGCATTGGAATTAACTATTCTTTAAATGTTTAGTAGAATTCACTTGCCAATCCATCTGGTCCTGGGATTTTTTTTCTTAAGGAGTTCATTGATAATTTTAAAAAAATTTTTCTAAAATGAGGTTATTTCAGTATTTTATTTCCTCTTCTGTTAATCCTGGCAATTTATACCTTTTAAAAATATTCATCCATTTCACTTAGATTGTCAGATTTATTGACACATAATTGGTCAAAAATAGGTCCTAATAATTGCTTTAATATTCTTTTCATTGGTGAAAAATTCACCCTATTCATTTTTAATACTGGTAATTTGACTTTCTTCTTTTTAAAATCAAATCAATCAATGCTTTATCTGGTTTTTTTTGTTTTTTTCCCATAAAACCAGCTCTTAGTTTTATTTATTAGTATAATTTTTTACTTTCAATTTTACTAATCTCTCATTGGATTTTCAGAATTTCAAATTTGGTGTTGAATTCTGGATTTTTAATTTGTTCTTTTTCTACTTATTTTTAGTTGCTTGACCAATTCATTGATCTGTTCTTCCTCTATTTTATTGAAGTAAGCACTTAGAGATATAAAATTTCCCCTAAGTACTGCTTTAGCTGCATCCCATAAATTTTGTCATGTAGTCTCATTGGTGTCATTCTCTTTAATAATTTTTTATTGTGTCTATGACTTGTTCTTTGACCCATTAATTTTTTAGGATTAGATTATTTAGTTTCTAATTAATTTTTAATCTATCTTTCCACTGCCTTTTATTGAATGTAATTTTTATTGTGTTATGATCTAGAAAGGATGCATTTAATATTTCTGCTTTTCCACAGTTGATTGGGAGGTTTTTTATGCCTCAATACGTGTCAATGATTGTGTAAGTGCCATATGCCACTGAGAAAAAGGCATATTCCTTTCTATCCCCATTCAGTTTTCTACAAAAGCCTATCATAACTAACTTTCTAAAATTCTATTCACTGCCTTAATTTCTTTCTTGTTTATTTTGTTTAGATATATCTAGTTTTGAGAGGGGAAAGTTGAGGTCCCCCACTAGTATACTTTTACTCTTTCCTCCTGTAACTAATTTAACTTCTTTAAGAATTTGGATGCTATACCACTTGGTGCATACATATTTAGTATTGCTATTGTTTCATTGTCTATGGTACCTTTTAGCAAGATGTAGTTTCCTTCCTTGTCTCCTTTAATTAGGTCTAGTTTTGCTTTTGCTCGAGATCATGATTGCTTTTTTACTTCAGCTGAAGCATAATAGATTCTGCTTTACTCTTTGCATGTATGTTTCTCTGCTTCAAATGTGTTTCTTTAAAAACAACATATTGTAGGATTTTGGTTTTTAATCCACTCTGCTATCCAATCTCATTTCATGGGAGAGTTCATCCCATTCACATTCACAGTTATGTTTACTAGTATTTCCTCCATCCTCCTCCTCTTCTTCTTCTTCTTCTTCTTCTTCTTCTTCTTCTTCTTCTTCTTCTTCTTCTTCTTCTTCTTCTTCTTCTCTCTCTCTGTCTCTCACTTTCTCTCTCCTATCTATACATTTCCTCTATCTTGGTTCCACATTCCACTTTTGGTCCTATTTGTCTATATGTTAAAGGATCCCTCATTATTATAAATTTATTTTCTTTTTCTTGTAACTCCTTTTCCTTTTCCTTTAAATATTTAGATGCTGTGCCATTGTTAAATATTGATATCAATTCATTACTAAGGTATATTTCAACATAATATAATTTTCCTATTTATCTCTTTTAATCAAGTCTATTTTTGCTTTTACCTTGCTGAGATAATGATTTTTAGAGTTCAAAATATTGCTCCAGCTCCCTATTTTAACTCTGTGAATCTTTATATTTCAAGTGTATTACTTGTAAACAATTTATTTTTAGATTTTGCTTTCTAATTTATTCTATTATATTTGGTTTTTGTGTGTTTATTCCATTTGCATTCACAGTTGTTATCATTAATTTTATATTTCCTTTCATTCTGTACTTCTGTACATTTTTTTCTTTTAATAAAAAAGAGGTTGCTATGAAAGGAGTGTGCTCAACACCAGCGCTTTATATATCAAGCAATCTTCTATTCCTGTGGCCCTCTTTTCTTGTAAGACCCCACACAGATGGTTTGTTGTTGTTGCTGTTGTTATTGTTTAGTCTAGACCTATAATTTCATCAATGTAGGAAAGTTGCAGTATGGAACCATTAATGCAGATTTAGCATTTATCTGTAACATAGGTTTAGTAAGTTTCATAAAACACTGAGGGATTAAAATACTTGCCTATGGTCAAACTGCAAGATGTGTCAGAAACAGGATTTGAACCTCAAACTTCTTTACTCTGAACCCAGGACTGTTCACTCTAACATGGTGAATCTTTTACTAGATTAATTAACAAATTAGTTCTCCACTTGCAAGGATCAGGATCCTGAGATAATAGAACACAGGACAAATCAGTTTTGCTGAAAAGGAAGGAAAGTAGAATTTAAAAGTATGTAGTACTGTATAAGAATAACAAACTTAGGTAGGGCCAGTAATAGGAGTGGGAATATTACAAAAACTAAGGGATCCCATTTTATACCCAATGAGTGCCTCATGTAGTCAGGCTGTGCAAAGGAGACAGGATATCACAAAACACAAACTTCCCACATCACAATTCTGACCCTGGGACTTAAGGGCCAATTCAAAGTTGGAGTGGAGTGTGTAAATGGGATCTTGGATATAGTTTTTTGGTGTTTTATATCCTAAAGTCTCTAGAATCTGTATTCTGTCCTTCTTTGTGGAGAGGGAGTATTCATATTAAACAGAGGTTACAAAATTGTTGAGCTCCTTAGGCCCATGACTAATGCCATCTCTGACGGACTGGTTGCAGGTACAGCAAGACCTTAATAGCCTAAAACATCACAATCTAATAGGTCTCTTTAGAAGGAATTATTGCTTGATTTCAGCTATGGCTTATTACAAAAATCCAATTCACTCACAATATAGAAAGCAATATTTTTGGTCTTGTAAACAGCTTGACTGGTAAATGTCGGAGAAGTGCTGGCAGCAAGCACCTACCTTCAATATTTTGATTAGTTCTGCTCAGCTTGTAGCATCAGTTTGACTGAACGTAAGATTGCACACATTAACTAGAGCAATGCCTTTACAGTGACTTGGCAATTATTTAGCCATTATGTTTGGTCCCTGAAACTTGCAACCCTTACCAAATAAATATTTTAAAGAGATTGTTTTGAGATCACAACAGTTTCATCCCTGAAAAAAAGTTGCTGTGAAAAAAAAAGTGGCATAGTTGAAAATATAGCTCTTTCCCATGGAAGAACTATACTTGAGCAGTGGTCAGCATCCCCATAATCAACAAAATCCTCAAATAGAGGATAACCTTCAACAGTCCAAATATTAATCCAGGATGTCAAGACAGGTCAACAACTCATTTATTAAGTGCTTATTATGTGCATGGCACTATATTAAGCTTTGGAGATACAAATAAAAGAAAAAGGAAAGATAGTCCTTCACCTCAAAAAATTTACATTTTAATGGGGAAAGAGAAGAGAAGAGAATAAGAGTTTATTAAGCACTTACTAAATGCCAGGGCATTATGTTAATTAACCCTTTCCAAATATCTCATCTGATCTTCACAACAACCCTGTGAGTTGGGTGCTTTTATTTCCCCATTTTACAGTGAAACTGAGACAAGCAGATATTAAGTGACTAGCCCAGAGTCATACAGCTAGGAAGAGTATGAGACAAGATTTGAACTCAGGACTTCCTGACTGCAGGCTTGAGCTTTATCCACTAAAACTACCTGGGGAATTACTAGAAACTATCTGAGGAAAGACAATACATAAAAAGGAGTTGAAAAGTAGGGGGAGAAGGAAAGACAAGGATGTCTGGAGAATCAGAAGCAGATTTCAGGGAGGACTGATCTTGTTTCTTTCCTCAAAATGGAGGTTCTAGTAATAATTCATCAATCAGAGAAGGAGGTCAATGGGGCAGAGGGACATTCCAAGGAGAGAAGGCCACAGAAGCTGAAGGAACATAAATATTTCAAATCTGGAAACAACTCATAGATATTAGTACAAACTTTCCAGATGGGGAGTAAGCAATAAATCATTATAACTGTCCCATATTTGCCTTCACACAACCATAAAATAGAGCCCCAAAACAAATCCTGGAATAACAGAATTAGCAAAAAGATGGAATGAAATAATCTTTTAACCCAAGAAACTTGGAAGATCACCAAGAAATTTCTGTCTCAGGCAAAAGGGGAACACAGTCCAGAACAGGAAGTGTTCCAGTAAGGCAGTAGCAAGCCCCACTTCAGCCAGAAAACCAGTAAAAGATCCTGAGCCCCAGTGCAGTGGAGCAGGCAAAGCCCAACACCAGGAGCCTCCACGTGCCTCAGCATAGAGAGAGAAACAGGCAGACTCCAGCTCCAAGAATTTCCCACATGCTTCAGCATAGCCCTGAGCAAGCAGGCAGCCACCAGAAGCCAGACAGCCACAGGGTTCAGTGTAGCCCCAGGGAAATGCAGAAACACCCCATTGCCCTCAGCACAGGTCAGACACCAGCACTAGGAGCCCAGTTGGGCACCAGGTAAGCTGCTAGACCCCTATGGCCTCCAGCATCTCCAGCCACCTTCCCCTCACCCCCTCAGTACCGCACCAGACACAAGGGTCCCCTGTGGGCCTCAAGGCAACATCACTACAGCACCAGGTAAACAGCCAGGTCCTGTAGACATTGGTACAAGAAGCCTAAGACAGTGCCCCTTCCACCTTGGAAATAGAGCTCAAATTTAAAAGAAAGGAGAAAAGGCCAAAAAATATGAGTAAACAACAACAACAAAAAGAATCTGACAATAGAAAGTTATTATGGTGGGAGGGAAGATCAAGACACAAACTAGAAGAGGACAACAATGTCAAAACACCTGTGGGCAAAATCACGAAGAAAAATAAGAATTGGGCTCAAACCCAGAAAGAACTCAAAGAAGAGCTCATAAAGTAGCTTAAAATTGTATATGAGAGGTAGGAAAAAAAATTGGGGAAAGAAATGAGAGTGGTGCAGGAGAATTATGAAAAAAAAAGAGTCAACAGCTTGGAAAAAAGAAAATAACTGCTTAAAAAGTATAGTTGGCCAAATGAAAAAGGAAATATGAAAATCCACTGAAACAAGTTCTTCAAGAGGATAATTGGCCAAATGGAAAAAGAAGTACAAAAGATAACTGAGGAAAAGAACTCCTTAAAAGTTAGAACTGGGCAAGTGGAAGCTAATGACTCTATGGGATATCAAGAATCAATCAAACAAATTCAAAAGGACAAAAAAATAGAAGAAAATGTAAAATGCCTCACAAGAAAAACAACTGACCTAGAAAATAGATCCAGGAGAGCCAGTATCAGAATCATTGGACTACAAGAAAGCCACAATCAAAAGGAGGACCTGGACAGTAAATTTTGAGAAATTACCAAGGAAAATTGCTCTGATGTCCTGGAATTCTGAGAAGTCTTAACTTAGAAAGCCTAGTTAACTGACACAGCATGTGTTATCTGAGAATCATCCTACTAAGTTAACAGATTCATTGCCAGAGAATAGACCATTGAGTAATTAATACTTTTTGGTAAAAGAAACTCATTGATCTGTCTTCTAAGGTATGGAGGGTTTGAGGTTTCCCTCAATGGCGGGTCCACTCACATGGATATCTTTGAAATAGTAAAATAAGGTGGCAGATACTAAGTCAGTCTATAAATGAACTGGTGTCAAAATATTTAATTTTCTATATAATAAAGAGCTATATAATTTTAAATGTGCAATTTTCAGTGGGAATATTCAAGGTTTGAAATTCAGGACTTGGCCTTTGCTCCTAAGGCTCTTTTACTTTTAGGTGTAGAACTTCTACTGAATATGAAAAGAACTCTGCTTAGAGGAGCATGAGTGTCAGATTCATCTGAAAGTTTTGATACAGAAGGATCTGTCATTTTTCTTAGATTGGAGAACTGCCTCTGTTAAGACAAACTGAAATGTGACTAAGATTTGTTAGATAAGTCATAGGGAGTTTCCTAAATAAAGGCAAAGAGATAAATTGAGCTGCCCAAGATTACATAGATACTGTGTCAAAGGCAATATTGGAACTCATGTCTTCCTTACTCCAAGCCTAGCATCCTGTCCACATTGCCACATTGTTGAATATAAAGTGTTTTGTAAGGGGTGGTGGGAACTTCCCATTTCACTAACATAGTCGCTTTGTGGAAAAGATAAGGTCTGCTTTCTTTTTAGTGTCATTATACATTTAGGTTTTCCAACTCAGTCAATCAACTAGATTAACCCTATTCAAGACCCTCAAAATGAGAGTTCTAGGTTCCTCAGAAGTCTTAGAGACTGAAAGGTATTTACATTTAATGAAATAAAAAGGATTTTTAATATTTGGCTGAGATTTAAGCTCATAAGAGCCATGAAATTCAGAGTAAATATTTCCACATTAATTGAAATTTTTATTGTCAAATATATTTCACGGTTTATTCATGCAGAGAAGTGCTTCTTGTCTTTTAACCATTCAGATGGCTTTGCTGAGATACCAGATGCTATTTTCCTTTAAATGCCAATTTTGGGGGTGACATTGTTTTTTCTTGCATGTTAAAATTTTTATTTCTCCCTTTGGGTTGAATATCATAAACTCACAGAATTCAGAGTGAAAAGAAAACTCAGTGATTACCTAAATCCAAATCCCCTCTGAAGATCCTAACAATTTAGTCTTTGAAAATTTCCTGTCAAGGAGAACCCACTACCTTCCAATGTATTCCTCTACACTTAGAATATCTCAAATTATAAGGAAATTTTTCTTGTATCAAGCTTAAATCTGCCTCTCTGAAATTTCTACTAATTGTTTTTAAACCTGAGGCTGAGCAGAGCAAGAATAAACTTTCTTCCACATAATAATCCTTCAGATGCTTGAAAATAGTTATCTTACCACTGACTTGCTTCTTCTATTTTGTGATTCTACCTAAATGATCTTACAGAGGGAAGACAGAATTAATATTAACAGACATCAATGCAATGCAACAGAGGGAATTAGCTTGTTTAATTAACACACATTCAAAATGATTCAACTAAAACAGTATTTAGAGACTTATCAGTAATTTGACAAAGTTGTTGAAGTCCTTTGGGCTACTTTAGGAGAATCTTGGATCTCAAGGAAGGATCATCAAGTTGCCCTAAATTTCTTGCAAGTATACCTGTTCTCTATTCTTCCAACGATTTCTAAGCGTGTAGCTTTTCCCCTTCTTCCTTTTCACTAAACCAAACTGTATCTGTCTGCACAGAAAAGCAAAGGTGAGGGCTTTGTCTGACAACTAATGTGAAGTTAGAGTAAAATTTCTGATTGTTATTCATTTGGATTACTATTTTTTCTTCTGTAGTTAACCATCTCTATAGCATTCACTTCTCCTTGACTTTTTAACTGCCTGCCTCCACATTTCTCAACCCTTACCTTTGGTATGGAGTATGATCCATAGGCTCAATTGATTGAAACACAATGCTAGTAAAACCAAGTTTCTGGGTTGGATTCCTATATGGATCAATTATCTTGGGTCTTTAATGTAACCATAAACTGTGCTCCCTAACTCCATAGCCTTCGATAAAAGCTAATGTTGATTATGAGGAAAACATGATCAAAATATAAAAATTAATCAGTACCACTCATAATGTGTGCCTTACTAATTTTGGGTCATCCTTCATCTTTATATGCAAAGGATAACATTATACATATTACGTAAATTTTCCTTGCAATATCTCAAGTAAGTAAAAGATAGGCCAGTTATCAATATTTTAAACCAAAACAAGATCAGAAATGTTAAGTAATATTCCTAAGATGACACAACTATGCAGGAAAGACAGACTTATTTTCAACAACAGAACTGAAACTCTCAAGTCTGTCAAATTAATTATTTTTGATCAGAAGCAGTGAAACTGGGCCTCAATTGCCTCATCTATAAAACAAGAAGGGAGCACCTCCCCTGGTGGTATGATCCTATGACTATTGGAAAGGCTTTGTCTTCTCTTAAGAAAACAGCTGTCTGGGTTTCACTGAAATAGAATATGCTGTTTTAAAAATAACATTGGATCCTATGTTTAGTGAGAGAACCAAGAATAGAATACAGGTCTTCTGATTTTCCCCATCAAGGGCTTTATCTAAGTGAACTAGCCTGTATGGAGGCTACTGTGTACATGCAAGAAAATAATCATGTAGTCTGGAATCAGGGCACATCAGTTGG
The DNA here is from genome assembly GCF_900497805.2 of Vombatus ursinus. Taxonomy (NCBI): domain Eukaryota; kingdom Metazoa; phylum Chordata; class Mammalia; order Diprotodontia; family Vombatidae; genus Vombatus; species Vombatus ursinus. The sequence goes on from NW_020954590.1 coordinate 81,657,090, forward strand.
GCTTATTCATGTTCTAGTTTGTGCTGACCAAATACAATTTCCTGATTTAAATGTTTTTACAAAGGCTTGGAAAAGGCTCATAAGGGTCCTTGGAGATCAAAGAGCTTTTTAAAGACAACATTTTGATGAGTCAAGTGTAAATAAATCAGAAACATGCAGATTAAATTTCCCTTGAAATATACAGAAGAAAATAAATTAAGGGAAAAAGTGCTTTGGGTCAAATTCATTTGGGACTCCATCGAACCCAAACCATTTGGAAAAAAGTGTTTATTTTCCCAAACTCATCTGGTGTCAAGTCCCAAATTGAAAACTTCTTCAGCTTAGCAGATGACAGATTTCATTCAAACCCTTCTCTGAGGTCTAGTTATCTCAAGACCTACCATGTGGATAAAGGCATTGAAGTTCTATCCAATATACACATAATCATAAGTCACTTGAGTAACTAATAAGACCTTAGTGATTTATAAGGCACATGTGAGTATTTCATTCTCATAGAGTGAATCTTAGGTGGCATCATCTAGTAGGCCCTTGGAGTTGATAACTTGTCAACAAAATTGTGAAATCACATTTTTTTGTGTATTTATAGATGGCAATTGCAGATTCAAGTGTTCTGCTCTGATCTAACTACTGAAATGTGACCTAGCTCCAGACAGAGATCTTCCTCCTACAGCAGCTTAATATTTAGACATTTATGTAACTTTGCTATAGCACTGATTGTACCGCTAAACAATGGTTTGATTGAAACAAATCTAGTGCTAGACAAAACTGTCTAGCACTCAGAGACATCAATAAAATAACTATTATTATTCAAAATTTGTTGGCCAACAACAATATAATCAAGGTACTCATGATACTTTTTTCTTGTTTGAATAGTAGAAGATGGAACCAGTGGATTATAAGTAAATTTTCAACAATCCTATAATTTCAAAGGTCTTCCCACATAATTCTCTTTCATTTCAGCAACATCAATGATAATGCTTAAATTTATGTCTCCCACAATGATTTGCTTGTCAGGATTCAATATGATGGCATTGAGTGTTTCAGCTCATATTTGAATAATTTTCTTTGGTTTTATGTAGGGGGGACAGCATTGGACTTTATAATCAAAAGACCTAGACTTGAGTATTGACTCCCTTACCTAATTATTGTTTTGGTTATGATTCTTTATTAAATACAATGAATATGAATCATTCAGGATATGTGGATTATGATAAGGAAAGCATTCAACTGACTATAGATAGTTTTAATTTCTTCATCTGAAAACTGCCTGTTTATATCCTTTGACCATTTATCAATTGGGGAATGACTTATATTCCTATAAATTTAACTTAGTTCTCTATTTTAGAAATGAAGCCCTTATCAGAGATACTAGTTGTAAAAATTTTTTCCCATTTTTCTGCTTCCCTCCTAATCTTGGTTGCATTGGTTTTGTTTGTTCAAAAACTTTTCAATTTGATATAATCAAAATTATTCATTTGGTATTTCTTAATGTTCTCTATTTTCTGTTTAGTCATAAAATCTTCTGTTCTCCACAAATCTGATAGGTAAACTATTCCTTGCTCTCCCAGTTTGCTTATAGTATCAGCCTTTATATCTAAATCATGAACCCATTTTGACTTTCTTTTAGTATATAGTGCAAGATTTTGGTCTACGCCTAGTTTCTGCCATACTCTTTTCCAGTTTTCCCAACAGTTTTTCTCAAATAGTGAGTTTTTATCCCAGAAACTGGGGTCTTTGGGTTTATCAAATAGGAGATTACTATAGTCATTGACTGTGCCTTGCATACCTAACCTATCCCACTGATCCACCACTCTATTTCTTAGCCAGTACCAAATAGTTTTGATGATTGCTGCTTTACAATGCAACTTAAGATTGGGAAGGGCTAAATCACCTTCCCCTGCATTTTTTTTTCATTAGTCTCCTTAATATTCTGGACCTTTTGTTATTCCAAATGAATCTTATTATTTTTTCTAGCTCTATAAAATAATTTTCTGATAGTTTGATTGGTGTGGCACTGAATAAGTAAATTAGCTTAAGTAGAATTGTCATTTTTATTATATTAGCTTGGCCTACCCATGAGCAACTGATGTTTTTCCAATTATTTAGATCTGATTTTATTTGTGTGAAAAGTGTTCCGTAATTGTGTTCATATAGTTCCTGAGTTTGTTTCAGTAGGTAGTCTCCTAAATATTTTATAATGTTTACCTTAACTTTAAATGAAATTTCTCTTTCTATCTTTTGCTGTTGGGCTTTGTTGGTAATATATAGAAATGTCAATGATTTATGTGGGTTTATCTTATACTCTGTAACTTTGCTAAAGTTGTTTATTATTTCAAGTAGTTTTTTACTTTATATTCCAGGATTCTCCAAGTATATTTTCATATCATCTACAAAGAGTGATAGCTTTGCTTCTTCTTTGCCTATCCTAATACCTTTAATTTTTTTTCTTCTCTTATTGCTAAAGCTAACATTTCCAGTACCATATTGAACAATGGTGGTGATAATGGACATCCTTATTTCACCCCTGATCTTATTGGAAATGCTTCTAGCTTATTCTCATCACATATGATGCTTGCTGAAGGTTTTAGGTAGATGCTACTTATCATTTTAATAATTTTAAATCACTACTGATTAGAGAAATGCAAATCAAAACAACTCTGAGGTACCACATCACACCTATCAGATTGGCCAACATGACAAAATAAGAAAATGATAAGTGCTGGAGAAGATGTGGGAAAATAGAAACACTAATGCTTTGTTGGTAGAGTTGTGAAATGATCCAACCATTTTGGAGAGCAATTTGGAACTAGCCAAAGGACTATAAAAATATGCATAGCCTTTGACCCAGCAATAGTACTTCCAGGACTGTATCCCAAAGAGATCATAAAAATGGGAAAAGGACCCATATGTACAAAAATATTTATAGTAGCTCTTTCTGTGGTGGCAAAGAATTGGAAATTGAAGGGATGCCCATCAACTGGGGAATGACTGAACAAGTTGTGCTATATGAATGTAATGGGATACTATTGTGCTATAAGAGATGATGGACTTCAGAAAAACCTGGAAAGACTTGTGTGGACTGATATTGATTGAAGTGAGTAGAAGCAGGAGAGCGATAAACACACAGTCCTTCTCAGCAGTGCAAGGATCTAAGACATCTCCAAAAGTCTTATGATAGAAAATGTTATCCACATCCAGAGAAAGAACTGTGGAGTTTGAGTGCAGATAGACAACACATTATTTGCTCTTTTTTTTCTTCTGTTTTGTTTTGTTTCCTCTTTCTTATGGTTCCTCCTATTGGTTCTAATCCTTCCTTACAACAGGACTAATGTGAAAATATGTTTAACAGGAATGTATATGTAGAGTCTATATCAGATTGCACACCATTTTGGGGAGGGAGAGGGGAAGGAGGGGGAGAAAAATTAAAAAATCAAAAGTATATAGAAGTGATTGTTGAAAACTAAAAATAAATTTTAAAAATGCATTCAACAAAGTGGTAAAAATCATACAAAATCAGTCCATAAGAAAGTTCCTTGTGGTCTCAAGAACTCCTTACCAACACCTTTATGTGCTCTTTTCCTGAAAGATCCACAATTAGGTCCTAGATTGGTCTGGGGCAAAGTTAACTCAAAATGACTCCAGTCACTTCATGATTTTTTGGCTTATAACAGCCCCAGTTGGTGGTGTGGGAATGTAGAGATTAACTCAGTCTACCCTATTTCTATTAATGTCTTGGTCCCAAATAACCATATATCTTTGAGCAAATCATAAACCTGCTTCCTCATATACAAAATGGAAGTAAAACTAAGCATTCCTCCCTTACAAGTTTATTGTAAAGACAAGATGAGTAACATACCTAAAATATTTTATTAATTGTAAAGCTCCACACATATTATTGCTGTGTTGGTGGTTGTGACTATATTCTTTCATTCAACAAATATTAATTGAGTACAGTGGGTAAAGTAGACAAAGAGCAGAGAAGAGAACTCTTATTGAAACCAAAATACTTAGCTACTGAGTTAAGTATTCCAGAGCCCTGGAAAAATTCTTCTCCTTCTCTGTTCCAATATGTAGATTTCTTTGATTTAAGTGAGATCAGCTATACTCAGACAATAACTTCTTAATCTCCTATAGCTAAGAATATACATTTTCTCCAACAAGGATAGTGTTCTTTTTGTATCACCATCTCTATTTTATAAATAACTACCTTTCTTTTCTTTGTTTCATACAACATTATTCTCAATAATGTTGTTCTCAATAAAGCTTATGAATATTGCAAAAATATGTATGTAAGGAGACTCGCGTCATGCTCAGGATAGCTTGCCGTCCATTTTGCAATCTGCCTCCACCTGCTAGAATAAATGGCTACTTGCCTCACTCTTAATGGACTCCTTACTGCTATTATGCAAGCCTGACCTCAAGAACCAAGATTGATGAGTGATGACCTTCTTGGGTCCCTAAAAAATTCCACTGTAATACTCTACTATGCTGGGTTCTGTGAGAGATACAAAGATGTATTAATGTACTCTGCCCTTAAGAAGCTTATCATTTAATGGAGTTGTACATAGCGATCATAGTAGCTTTGGCTTAAGGTTCAGCAAAGCGTCATCAGATAATCACTAATGTCTCTTAGTAAGGTTGAGAATTTCCAATAAATGAATGTATGATTGCAAGACCAACACCAGTCACAAATTTTCCTGAAAAGGTAATAATTTTCCCAAAGAAAGTATATCTAACATCATCATCTGTGGATTGGCTTTTAGAATTTTCTCCAGTCCTGCAATGTTATCTCCATATTTAGACAGCTCTTGTATAATAGTGTTATTCTTCCTTCTGAAGAATGATTGCTGTCATCTTCTCAAAGAACACTAAAATTATTACTACATGGAGTCTGTAAGAGTCCAGGAAAATAAAAGACAGTATCTAGAGAGCTTAGTTTAGATCAAAGTTTAGATCTCTCTTGACCAGCAGTTCTCAAAGTATGATCCACTCAGCCCTAGGTGCTCCCAAGACCCATTCAGGGGGTCTGTGAGGTCAAAACTATCTTCATGATAATATTAAGACATTATTTGCTTATTAAAATACTCTTTTCTATTCCAATAATATTTATGTGTGAGACCAAGCTCCCTTTAGCTTTACTTCACTTTTAGTTGGTGCCATTCCTGTCTACATTGAAAGATTTGGTAGGAATAAATCAATTGCTAAAGGCTAGAGTCTGATGTCCATTAAGTGAACAGCACTTTATCAGCTTACTCAGGTGCCACAGTAGTAAATGTATACAGTCTTGCCCATTTCCATGTTAGGAAATTTCTTTTCAATCCTGTGACCCATTAAGCATCATTTCTGTACTGCCTCATCCTAGATGAGGAAGAGGTCTAATCTCCAATCTATTGCTCTAATCTCCATTCAAATAACCAGAAGATGCTAAAAATCAATCATGGTAGCCCCATGAATGTGGGAAGCTGAGCACATAGTTGTTAGGTATAAGTTATTAATTACAAAATAACCAAAGGAATTAGACTTAGAATACCTGACAATGCTTCCCTCCATTAGTGCTCTGATGGTATCCACCATCATGTCCATTACATTACCAAGAATGACAAGTGGTAAGGACAATGACAATAGTTGTAGGATGGAGGAACATGACACAGAACAGGAAAGGAAAGAAAACTCACATCTAAAATTGAGTAAGAGGTATGAACCTTTTCTGGTAGAGCAGGCACTGGATCTTTTCCAGAGGAAGTAATTTCTCATACTTTAAGAGATAACAATGTGTACACAGGTACAGTCATATGAGATAAAGACATAGTATGCATAAGATGAACAAAAGTAGTGGCCAGTAGTTGTCCCAGGTGAAGAATACCAAAGTAATTATTTGAGAATCTTATATAACTATGAAGGTCTGCTGTCTTCCTAGAGAACTCAAGACTTTTCAAATCTGATAAGCACTACTGTCTTCTAGTGATACATGTGGAAAGAAAATATCACCATAAGGAACCAACTAGGCATTGCTAAGGATTATGAATTTATGAAATAAACTCATGACTTGGGATATCAGTGGCATTTTTGTTACTACTATTAATTAAGGTAGGAGATATGGAAGTAAAAGGCAGATTTTAAAGGTGAGTAGTTGGCTGAGAAAATGGCATCTAAGAACGGAATAGGAATTTCTGGACAGTGGCTTAATAATACAGGAATAGTGGGACCTTGGCCAAGAAGGGAAAACACTTATCAAGGACCAGTAAGAACACATTTATCTGAAGCTTTTTAACGTAACCCTGAGGGTTTTAAACTGAAAAGGGAAGATGAATGAAAAATCTGCCTGAAAAGCCTTGTACCATGGAGAGTCATGGGGTACGAAACAGGGAGAAAACTTATAAGCATCACTGAGACTTATTGAGATGAGCCTTGTGACTAGAACTTTACTCTTGAAGGATCTACCTGATTCAAGAAGAACAAAATAAAAGGGATGATAATATTAAGAATCTACACTTGAGTGAAAAAATTCAGGAACTTGTGGCAAGTAACAGGAGACAGAGCATTTTAATGAGAATGAATGAAGGTAAAAATAAAAACAATATAGTTCTAAGAGTACTACAGAAAAAAAAAATCAGGTGAAGAGTTTGAAGTCCAGAACACAAGCTGGGCACATAAGCATATAAGCATTGTGAAGGAGTATTTCCAAGACATCTGATAGAACTATTACTCTACCAGTAGCAGAGCAGGTGAGGAACATGTGACTTGTTTTAACGATAATTTCATCCTTAAAAAGTAGAACTACAAGTGGTTGTAGTTCTGAACCTGATTCTTATGCAGAAAAATTTGTTACGAAGAAGAAATAGCAATAATATTGAAAGCAAATGACCATTCCATTATAGATTTCATATTAGAAAAGGAGAGGAAATCCAGACATAGACATACACACAAATGCTAGGAAAGCTAATTCTGAAGGGCTCAGAAAAAGTATAAGTAAGATATGAATATCTTACCTAATATTTTGAAAGAGAAGTTATCTCAAAAGATATAGAAAAGTCTTGGGATTTAAATTCTGAGGCACGAATAAAACTGATTTGATCAGTCAAAAAAAGGAGAACATCCTAAAGAAACTGATATTGATATACAGGGAACCCATTAATAAACTCAGATTTTTTTACATACATATATGTATATATGTATACATATGTATATATGTATATGTATACATATATATTATGTATGTGTATTAATATCCTTGAGGCAATCAGGGTGAAGTGACTTTCTCAGGGTCACACAGCTAGTGTCAAGTGTCTGAAACCGGATTTGAATTCAGGTCCTCTTGACTCCAAGGCAGAAACTCTATCCACTGTGCCACCTAGATGCCCCTAAACTCATATTTTGAAGACATATGTGGAGATGGGACCAAGGGCAAGTAAGTGAGAATGAGTACAAAAAGTTCATTGGCTCTGTGAGAATGTCAGGAACACCAAAATCTACAACACACTACAATTTGTGATGATAAGGACAATAACAACAAAAACTTTAAGCTATGTTGTGGATAGTAGGAAGGGAAAGAGAGACAGACAGACAGATGGGGGAGGAAGGAAGGAAGGAAAGAGGGAAGGAAGGAAGGAAGGAAGGAAGGAAGGAAGGAAGGAAGGAAGGA
>NW_020954590.1:81664741-81676327 GCF_900497805.2 Vombatus ursinus
AGGAAGGAAGGAAGGAAGGAAGGAAGGAAGGAAGGAAGGAAGGAAGGTAGGTAAGTAGGAAGGAAGGAAGAAAAAAGGGAGAGAGAGGGGGAAAAGAGTGAGAAAGGGAGAAATAAAGGGAGGAAGGAAAGAAGGAAGAAAAGAAGGGAAGGAGGAAGGGAGAAAGAGAATAGGAAGGAAAGAAAAAGAAAGAAAGAAAGGAAAGAAAGAAGAAAGAAAGAAAGAAAGAAAGAAAGAAAGAAAGAAAGAAAGAAAGAAAGAAAGAAAGAAAGAAAAAAAGAAAGAAAAAGAGAGGGAGGAAGGAAGAAAGGAAGGAAGGAAGGAAGAAAGGAAGGAAGGAAGGAAGGAAGGAAGGATGGATGGATGGATGGAGAAAGATGACAGGTAAAAAGAAATATAGATAGACTATAGCTAGGTGGTGCAGTGGACAAAGAACTAGTCCTGGAGTCAAGAAGACCTGAGTTTAAATCCAGCCTCAGACACAATAATTATGTGGCCCTGGGCAAGTTATTTAACTTGTTTGCCTCAGTTTCCTCAATTGTAAAATAGGGAAAATAATAGCATCTAACTCCCATTGTTGTATCAAATGATATAATTATAAAGTGCTTAGCACATAGTAAGCACTATATAAATGTTAGCTATTGTTATTAATATAGACAGAGATTTATTAAATATTCACATGTGCCAGGCACCATGCTAAGTATTAGGAATGTAAATAATAGAAAGTAAGACAGCCTCTCCTATCTCAAGGAATTCACATCCTAATGGAAGAAGACAGTACATAGAGAGGAGATGGATAGAGTGGGTAGTATATGCATGCAACAACAAGGTTTAGAAACAGTGCCTGGGAAGTTTTGTGGAGGCCTGTTTCTGGAGAAGGAAAGGCATAAGCTCATCTATCAGAGTCCAATTGGTTCCACAGGCAGAGTCCAAAGTTGAGAGGTAAAATGAGGATTATGACTGGAGTTCAAGTGTTATAACCTGGAAGAATAGCACCACTGCAAAGAGTGAATGGGATGATAACAGCAGATGATCCTTTAAAAGTACTCTGGACTATGAACTATGAAAATCTTATTTCTCTTGTTTTCTTAAAGGAAAATAATCTTTATATGAGAATAACAGAACATAAATTGTTTTCAGGCAGTAGAAATCCAAGATAAGTGAGGAGATGGCTATGATGCACTCAAGTTCCTTCTATGAGTTCAACTCATCAGGACCAGATGAGCCACATAATAGAATATGGAAAGAATTGACAAATGTCCAGTAATCGCAAAAAATCTTGAAAAACAGGGACTGTGCTGCAGGGCAAATACCACAATTTTCAAAAAGGGAAAAGGGTAAGCCCTTCAAACTATTCATCAGTGAATTTGATTGATTCCTGAAAAAATTCTAGAACACATTTTTAAGGGAATAGTTTGTGAGCCCTTAGAAATGGGAGCAATGACCACTGAAAGCAAGCATGCACTGAAAAAAATCAAGAACAGATCAGACTAAGCTAAATGTATTTCCTTTATGGATAGGGTAACTAAATGTATATATCAGGTGAGTACTATGGACGTGGTATATTTATATTTCAGTAGAACATCCAATGTCTTTCATGCTATGTTTATGGATTCAATATAGAAATGTGGGATAGATTTCAATTGATTTGGAAATGTTTGTTTAATCACACCAAAAGAGTAATCAGTTAATTTAATTCAATATTAAATTCAACAAACATTTCTTATGCATCCACTATGTATAAGGTATTGCATTGATAGGGGTTTTAGAAATACAAAGACAAAAAGAAAATAGTTCCTGTCCTAAAAGAGCTTACATTCTGTTACTGACTTGGAGAGAAATTTCCAATGGAGTACCCCAGGAATCTATCCTTGGCCAGTTGTTGTTGAATATTTATGACTTTGATTATATAATGCTTGCCAAATATTCAACTATACAAAGCTTGGAAGTGACAATTAATACTTTTGATGTAAGGGTCTGTATCCAAAAAGATCTTAACAGTCTAGAACAAGAACTGGGGAAATATAAAATGAAATTTTATAAGGATAAATTTCTATACTTGGATTCCAAAAATAAACCTCACAAATAAAGGTGACACTTGAGATAAGCCTCAAAGGGTGGATATGATTCAGAAAAGAAAAGATAAAAAAGAAGACTTGTAAACAAGGAGGTCAAGTTTGATTGTTAAATGTATGTTTTCAAATTCTTTGAAAATCAGTCATGTGTGGCATATATGGTAACCCTCCTCCATTAATAAGCATATCTGATTAACCAGAATGCCCTGTTCCCCAGTCATTTTAAATTTCAGTCTGACCCAATGATTTCATAAATGTTGGGAACTCCAGATATGAGAACTCCATCAGCAACTCATTAGCAAAATATATTCTTTGGGAAGTTTTCAATGCTACATGAAGGAGATTTGCCCGTGGTCACATAACTAGCATGTTGACAGAAACAGAACTCAAACTCAGATCTTCCTAACTTCAGGGCTGGTGCTCTACCTGCATTATTCCTTACTATATGAGATACAAATTTATACATAAAATCATAATTATCAAAAAGCTAATCTATGACTGACCAAGATGTCCTTTAGATGTAGTCATCTATCATTGTCTTAAAATCATCCATCAATCAACATTTATTAAATGTTGTGCCAAGTGCTAGGCATAGAAAAAGAGGCAAAAGATAGGGGAGGAGCTTATAACTTAATGGGGGAGATAACAAACATATACAAACAAGCTATATGTAGAGTGATTAGAAAATAATTAACGGAAGAGAGGCATTAGAATTAGGTGGGATTGGTAAAGGAATCCTGTGGAAAGTGGGATTTTAATTGGGACTTGAAGGAATTCAGGGAAGCCAGGAGACAAAGATGAAGAAGAGCGTTCCAAGCATGGGAAACAGCCAAAGTAAATGCCCAGAACTAAGAGATGGAGCATCTTGTTCATGAAACAGCTAGGATACTAGTGTCACAGAGCTGAAAAAAGATATGCAAGCACTCTTGTGAAATATTGTTACACAGATGTTTTTATGATGACTAATATTGTAAGGAAATTATTCCCTAAATTTACTACTAACCTTTCTACTCCTTGCATAGGCACAAACACATCCCTATCCACTTCCTCTTGCAATAATTTCTTTTCATCTTTATTTCAGAATCAGTAGAGATAGGGGAAGGAGGCTGGCAGTGAGAAGAGATAATGCAATAAAATCGAAGCTACAGAAAAGAGTGCATAATCTAGCACATCCCCAACCTGAAAGCTACAGAAACCAACATCTCTGATAACCCAGAGAGTAAATCCTTTATCTAGTAACTGACACCAATGTGAAAGCCAGTAAAACAGAGTAAAAAGACAAAAAAACAATTAAACTAATCTATGATTTGTAAGGATTGTTAGTTTTCAAAAAAAAAAAGTGAAATACCTAACCTGAGGTTTTTGTAAACAGTGGTGATGGACACAGATTATAGATCTGCTCCAAGAGCAAAAAGAAAGAGGCTAGATGGTGCCATATAAACTAATTCATTCTTACCAAAATTTATAAATTCTCATTCCTCCTAATATAACAGATGACATTTTTTTTTACTAGAACCATTAAATCATGAAGTTGGAGTGGAAGAAAGAGTGCTGGACCAGCAGTCAAAAGATCTAGGTTTGAATCCAATCTCAAGCACTTATTACTTGTGTGACCATGAAAAAGTCATCCAACCCCTATAAGTCTCTATTTCTTCATCTTCAGAATGGAGATAATAACTCTTGTTCATTCTATATCACAACGTTGCTTCTAGGAAAGGGTTTTGTAAGTCTTAACGCACTAAGTAAATGTAAGTTATTTTATTAACAATAATAATGATGCTATCTAGTAAGAAATATGATGATCCACATTGGAAATACTTTTCTGTGATTCATGTAGGAATATGAACTTATTCTAACAAGTCATATTCTGACTAACTGGTGAATTTGCTCATTTAAAAATAAAATTTGGGGGCACAGTTGGATACCACAGTGGATAAAGAACCATCCGTGGAGTCAAGAGGACCTAAATTCAAACCTGGCCTCAGACATTCACTAGCTGTGTGACCCTGGGCAAGTCACTTAACCCCAATTGCCTCTACAATAACAAAAAATATAAAGTTTTTATTAGTATTTCTAAGATAAATGATAAAGAACCACTCCTACTTGACTTCTCATTATACACTTCACCCCTCATTGAAACTTCTCTTATAATGCAGAAAAAGTTAAGCAAAATCAATCCAAAATTGATCTCAACTGATATTATATTCAATACTCTTCACCCATAGGTTCCCAATTCTCTACCAAAAAGAGGAGAGTATGTCTTCAACTGTTCTTTGCAATGAGCACAGACCATTGCAATTCATCTGCATTCAGTTGCCTTGTAGTGTTGTTTTTGTAAAGTTTTTGTGAAGAGTCATCTATATGTTAAAGAGCTATATAAATTTGAATGAATATTATCAGGTTAGGTCACTATCACCTTATGAGGACAGAGCCCTGGTGGAGTGGCATCCATAACTATTAAGTTTTGATGCAGAAGAGGAGGGGAAGCTGCCTTTGGAGGGCAGATCTTGGTAGTACAATTCAGTGGATATCTTGGATGTCCCATGAAGACACTGTTGCCTAGTGAATGAAGGGAATGGAAACTAGAGGCCTAGAGAATGTGGTAACAAAACACCAGAAGCATGCCAAAGGCAAATTTCCTCTATTTCACAGTTTTGCCTAAGGCTAACCTTGTCAACATCAGGACTAATAGCTCATTGATATCAGTAAATAAAGTTCTTTAAATAGTCATATTTACATAGATGCTTAGCTAAATGTTCCAATCCCATAGCACCAATTACTTCTAAGTAGCTAGAGATGCTTTACCATTCAAGACACTTTCCATCTGCTAGGTACTAGTTTGTCTCCATATTTGTATTTGTTTATATTCAGAATCATGTTTTAAGTTTATGTTGTTCCCAAAACACAACTCAATAGGCCAGATTCTTCTTTTAGTTGTGTCCAGTTTAAGACTCAAATTCTATTTAACCATTCACAGAGGAAAACAATTCCTTTAGCTATATATAGTTCTGCTGAGTCTTAGCTATCATTGATGATACTTCTAAGACTATGATATTTTCATGGATTAAATTAAAGATAAAGACCTGCAAAATTTATCCATATCAGCTAAATAGTGAAAAGTTCTGGGATTTTTGCCCAGACTGTTCTTTGAAAGAAAGGGGTAGAAAGAGGGGGAGGAAGGAGGGAAATATTATTAAAATGAAACCTTGTAGAAAAGAGGACTATTTAATGGAAGAAAATATTGGCACCACAGCCTTGTTATGGTACTAAGCCCAGGCCTAGTCGCAGAAATAAACATAGTTTACTCTCTTAACTTCCATTAAGCATCCCCTTCACTTTCATTCTATCCCACTGCACACTCTACCTCTTGGGATCTGTCTGATATCATGCTTTGCCCCTGGCTTACCAAGGTCTGTTTATCTTCCTGGACTCCCATATGCTTCTCCCAAAAAACCTAGCCTCATTTCTACTATAAGTCTCCTCTTCCTCACTATAATAATATTTCTTTAATGCTATAAGGACCTGTGAATTCATTAATATTGGTACTCTCTTCATCATCACAGATCATAACCTATCTTTGAGATAGTCTTAAATTATTCCTGGGCCTGAAAAATTACCCACTAGTCAACTTGGTTACAGAGATCTCCAAACCTAGCATTGTTGGACTACTGATGACAGACATGTTATTTCATCAGGCCCAGACTAAAAGTCTTTCCAACTTGGTAGGCAGGCCCTGGCAGTTTGGACTTTCCTGGTATAGTCTTCAAGAGCCATAAATCAATTCCATGCCACAATGAGGTATCAGAATAGAACTTACAATAATAATAATAATTACAACAAGAATTAATATTATGGTTCATATAAATATAGCACTTTAAGGCTTACAAAGTAATTTCCTTGTATTAAACCAATAGGTTACATCAGTACTATTATCCTCTTTTCAAGCCAGAAGGCAGAATTCAGAGTGATTTAACATGGGTTACAGAACTTAATCAATGTAAGTTCCTGTGCTGCAAGCTCATGTTCTCAGCATCAAGTTGTCCATACCTTCCAAGAGCTAATTTGAAAAATGAATTTATGATAATATATGAATGGGGGGAAATATAAGGAAATCCATGCTCCCTCTCTTCTCTCACCCACTGTAACCCCAGGTTTTCTTATCATGATCCAAGTAACTTGCATTTGGATCAAGACCCTCTGGATATAATCACCTGCCTTTGTTGTAATTCAGAATGTCTCTGAATGAGGCCATTTTGGATCAGGTGTTGGCTGAAGATAGAAGGGGAAAGAAGAGAAGGGCATCCCTGGAGTAGGTCCCTGGGGTAAAATTTTTAAGCAGGATGGGATTTATACTGTGTGGTATGATAACAAAAGTTTTGGATTTGGAGTCAGAAGACCTGGTTCAAATATTTATGCTACTACTTATGCTACCTATGTGATATTAAGCAAGTCACTTCATTTCCCTGGGTCTCAGTTTCTTCATTTATAAAATGAAAAATTTTTGCCTAGATCATTTTTAGGTTCTGCTCTAGCTCTTATTATCCCTGGATTTGTTCAAGACTCAGCTTAAACATCATCTTCTACAGAGATCCTTTCCCAGTGCCTCCAGTTGTCCTGTTATCTTTCAAGTGTTTCATTTATAGTATATATATATATATATATATATATATATATATGTGTGTGTGTGTGTGTATATATATGTGTGTGTATGTATATATAGATATACGAGTGTGTGTATATATATACATATATATGCATATATATATATAGTCAATTCCATTAGAATGCAAATTCTATGAGGCTGAAACTGCCTGCCTTTTTTTTTTTTGGAAGGGGGGAGATCCTGAGTACTTTGCACAGTTCCTGGTAAATAGTAAATGCTTAATAAATGCTTATTGGTTGGGCATAAATCTAGAATTCAAAAGGACCTCAGAGGCCATGTATTTCAACCTCATTAAAATGAGGCTCAGGGAGGGTAAGTGACTTATTTAAAGTAACACAGCTAGAAAGCATCACAGACAGTATTTGAACCCAGGTTTTCCAACTCTAGAGCCAATATTCTTTCCACTGTACCACACTACCACTGAATTATACTAGGCAGGAAGCCATCTATTCTGCCTATGTCCAATTCTGTTGATTGGGATCTGTAGTCTTAGTATGAGCTAATTAGCTACTTTTATTCTGGAAATTGAATTTGTTGTTATTATGATAATTTCTATAAAACTATTCATTTCTGTTGCCATGACTCCATATGAAGAAATAGCTAACCCTACCTCTCAAAATACAGAAAACCATTCCTACTTGTGTGTTATTTCAAGATGTAGGCCATTTTGCCAATTTAACCTTGGAAAAGATTAGCTCTTAGTACATATATCCCAGTCTGACTTAAAACAGGAGAAGAAAATGTGAACACACATTGAAAATAGGAAATGGACCCTTGAGATTGTTTTATACACAAATATCTTGTAGTATACACATACATTTTATTCCATGGGGCACAATCTCAAGCACTGTTGTAATGAGCTAAAAACAGGTATAATCTATTTAATGCAGAAAAAAAATGAAGAGAAGTAAGTGTCTTTTCTACTAAAAACGTATATCCTCTTGAGCTGACACAGGATTTGACCATTAAGACATCTCTGACATCAGCTCTGATATTAGCAGGACTTGCTCCAAGATATCAGTCTTAGAAAGCTCTTATCTATCACAGGTGTTCTTACCTCTCTTCTCATGATATTTTTATAGCTCATTTTCCCTAGGATTACATGAAGCTCACCACCCCCCTCCTCTTTCCCCTGTTCCCTAGTGCAGGGAAAGTTGGTAGTACCAAGTTGACTTTTAGAACCTCCTTTTCCCCCTCCCTGTCCTTCTTCCTCTTGCCAGTTTTGCCACAAAAATCACAGCAATAACAGCCCAGCAACCAAAATGGCTGCTTCCCTTGCCAGGATCGGTGAGGGGAATTGTTCTGTGGGAAGACCGGCCCTTCACTTTGTTAAAAGTGTAAGCTGAGGCCTCAGGCTGACAGGGCCTCAGAAAGGTCTGGGCCTCATGGGGTCACGGTCATGAATCAGGAACAGTTAGGCTAACTGCCTTGGACTTCTTGGAACACATAGACCGCTACTGCAGCTCACCCTGAGTTTTTCCACATCTTTAGGGCTCTGAGGTTGGGGACTGTGGGACTGCTCTGACAAAAAGCAGGCTGAGTCCGTCCTCTGGTGGCCGCATTCTGCAATGTCAGCCCAAGCAGAGCTTGCTAGAGCTCTGGTTAACCTGGGATACATGTGCTTGCAGGAGACACCACCCCCTCCTGTTTGCAGAGCTCGGAGCTCTCCACAGCAGACATTTCCCTAAGAATGCTCACAGCCTGAGAGAAGACCCACAATGCCTCGCCACAGGCCTTTATTGAAGTGATTTTGCTATAAAGGTTTAGGACAGCTGATGGCACTATCACACCGTAAGAGTGACTTAATCTTCTGACACTGGGGTTAACCTGTTCTGCCCAACCTAGGACTACTCATGTGTCTCCAGGAAATAAAGGAGGTTTGAGATCAGGGGAGGTTTTTGTTAAAACAAAGTCTCTAGGAAGGGTTCTTGATATATTTCCCCTGAAGGAGGCCAAGTCTTTTATAAATGCTTTTTTTTTCTTTTTTAAGAAGTCCAAGAGTTTTCACAAGATCTGCCTAATTATGATAGAGTATTTGTGTCTGGAAAGTGGCAGTCCCTCACCAGCTTTTTGGGGAATTCAGGGCTTTCCTCATTGTTGCCAGCCCACAGCATAGATAACTTCCCAGAGTCAGGACTAGAAATAAGCCAACAACAGTAACAGTATTGTGGAGAATGGAAGGGCTAAGGTGGCAATTATGAATTAATTAAGCTTATGTGGAAATCAAAAACTGTGAATTAGGTGTGAAGCAGCATCCATTTTAAATTGGCACTTACTGAATGTCTCTGCTACGTTATTGGAAATAACCTGCCTCTAGAAATAGGGTACTCATTCATTGTGTCTTGTTATGCATCGTAGAATGAATTAATACTAATGAGGCTGACTTATGGTACTGATTTCTTTGATGATTTTGATTAACGTAGAGCTTAGAAGATGGGCTGTATAACTATCTAGTGAACGTCAAGGTAATGCCAACATTTTATAGGTCACTTGGCTGCAATAGGTTTCATCCCACCTGGGAGAAATTATAAAAGGAGAGTCAATAAGTAAAGTGAATTTTCTTTTTCTACAGGCATAATTTACCTATAACATACACGTTGCCCCATATTTCCATTGGTTACTGAGTCTGAATGTCTTAATAAGTACTATTCATAGTTTTTACAATATAAACTTAGTAACACTCTTATTCATTGTTTTGAAATAATAAAGAATTTTGACAATGTACTTAAATCTACCTTAGTTAGTACCTCTCTTCCCTATACAAAAATGATCATTTTTCATAATCTTCAGAACATTTAAAATTAGCTGAATTTGAAAATATGCTAATTCCTATGGTAGGACGTATGCCAGCCTTGGTTGAAACAAAAATAATAGAAATATAGTGATAATAATGATAGGAAGGAAGTAGCGTTATGCTTTTCTGAGATTACTCACTCTAGCAATGACAGAGTACAAATTGTGTCTCCTGAATCACTGATAATTTCTCCAGGGGTTACATATCTCTTCAAAACCACCAATCCATTGACTATTGATTATTATAAGCTTTCTTACACAGTCATATTTGGTTACATCTGAACTAACATTTGACTCCTAAAATACCCTCTAGCAATGTGGAATAGGTGAGGCAGGAATAGAATACATCACCCTCCCTTCATCAGCTCAAAATAGCACAATAGGTTTTGGAAAAGAGTATCTATTAGAGGTAAGAAACAAGGCCTACATCATAGCACTTGACATAACTTGATGAGGAAGTAACAGGCAGGGTTTTAAGGCACAGGTCTTTTGGGCTATCTTTGTTGACCTTGGCCTTTCTTTTGTTCTCCTCTATTTGAACAAGACAACAGAAGCTCAGTCTTGCTGCCATAATCTCTCTAACTTGACTTTGTTTTCTTTCCTTCTAGTTAACCATGAAAGTAGTAGCCTCTTGTGCCTGACAACCACATACTTTTCTTGACCAGGTGGCCAAGAGAGCTGAAGATTTTGGACTCTGTTCTCCTCACAACAACCCCAGGAAATAGACACTATTATTATTATTTAATTTTACAGTTAAGAAAACTGAGACAGGCAGAGGTTAAGTGACTTGTGCAACCTTACACAGTTTGTAAGTATCTACGGTTGGATTTGAATTCAGGTCTTCCTGACCCTATGCCCAGGGTTTCCACTGGGCTAGAAAAGTCTTATTATTGGGTAAAATAATCCAACACAGCTTTGGGCAATGTATAAAAACAGAAAGCTAGCCAGTCAAGTGGTGATCTAATCTAGTGGTAAAAGACTCTTGGAAGGAATTGCCATTGGGGGTGGAAAGACTCTGTTTCTCTCCATCTCTGTCTGTCTGTCTCTGTCTCTATCCCATTGCCCCTCAAATTCTCTCTCTCTCTCTCTCTCTGTCACAAAATTTGTTTCTCCTCTTTTCTTGGGCCAAGGAGTACTCCTTGCCTTTTCCATTTCAGTCACTTTCTTGGGTGACCACATGATAGATTCTATAAGACTAGGACAAGCATCAATTGGTAATCCATCACCATCTACTTTTCAGAAGTATTTCTTTGGCCTAAATTAAGATTGTTGTTAAGGATGCTGTTACAAAGATGTCTCTTCTGATATGTTTGTATCTTTAAAATGAGGTAGGAACTGTCCTGGGTTGTTTAATATTTGGATAAAAGCATTTATAGATAGTATGCTTAACAAATCTGCAAATAATGTCCAATTGGGACTGACTGATAACATTTGTGATGACAGGTTCCAAAACAATCCCAAAAGCTAGAACATTGGGACAAATAAAATTAGATGGAAGTTAAAGGGAGTAAGTCACATACCTGGATCCAAAACATTAGCTTCATATGTACACAATAGGAAAGGTATGACTAGTCAGCACTTAGTCTAAAAAATCAAGGGGGAAGGTTTAGTGGACAGCAAGCTCAATATGAGTCGATGTAATAGGACAGCTAAAAAGCTGGTTGTACTGAAGCAAGAATTATGTGGAGAGGTAATAGTCTTGACAGACATGTCTCTGGTCAGAGCACATCCGGGATATTATGTTTAGTTTTGGGCACAATAATTTATGAAGGACAAGTGTGTCATCCTATGTGAAATTTGGTTGAATGAACTAGGGCTATAACCTAGGGATAAGAGAAGAGGAGGATATGGTACCATCTTCATGGATTGGAAGGGTTATTACATGTGAAATGGATTGGATTTTTTTCCTTAAATGCTTACTTTAGGTACTATATCCTATACAAAGCTTTTACCCTGTTCCCACTAGTTGTAAATACTCTCTCCCTCTTCAATTTATGTTCTGTTTATCTATCTTTTTTTATGTGCTCTATCCCCAGTAGAATATGCCCTCCTTGA
>NW_020954590.1:81676337-81697769 GCF_900497805.2 Vombatus ursinus
TATCTTTTTTTATGTGCTCTATCCCCAGTAGAATATGCCCTCCTTGAGTACAAGAATTGTTTTCATTTTTATCTTTATGAGCCCAGCACCAAGCCCAGTGCTTTTTACATAGAAGAGGCAGGTAGGTGGCACATGTGCATGAAATATATTAATAGTCTTAAGTACACAGTGGAAGAAGATGGGAGATGGTCTAGTTATTGGACAATGGGAACTGAGGTGGACACAGATAAAGTACACAAATCATAATTTACTTGTAAGCACTTAGAAGGCATGAATATCATTTTATAACATATATTAAGTCAAGTAATATGTTTTTTGATGATACTCCTCTTTCTCATTTCAGATAAACAGTTGTCTTTTATTCTTAAAACATCTATAGAAATCCCATTACTGAGTGTATATCTCAAGGAAATAAAAAGTAGAAAGGTCTTATATATGCCAGAATATTCATAGCATCATTTTTTGTGATAGCAAAAAAAAAAAAACTGGATACAAAGTTGATGGTGTCCAATATACTGAGGAATGATTGAATAAGTTGTGGTAAATGGTTTGAATGGAATTTTATTATGCTACTAAAAAAAACTATGACTAGGATGAATTCAGAGAAACAAGAGATAACTTATGTGAAAAGATGTAGATTGAAGTAAGTTGAACTAGGAAAGAATATATAAAATGAGTACAGCTATGCAAATGAAAAGAATATTAAAATGTAACTAAACACTGCATAATTGGAATGACCAATCTCTTTCCTATAGAACAGGTAAGAAAATGCTTCTTCCTCCTTTTATTGAAAAGATGGGGAACTATGGGTACAGAATATAGGATACATTTTTAGTTGTGATTTCTGTTCCACATAGTTTTCCGTAAGATTAAAAAATTTTTGTTACAAGGGAATGATCGCTGAGTGGTGGAGGTGAAAGAAGAGTAGATCTGGAAATGACTGCAATGTAAAAAACCAAATATATCAGTATTTTTTAATTTATGTAATTTCATATGCTCCTCTAAAAGCATAAGATAGCATCTCATAATCCTTATACTCAGATCATTGACAATATGTAGTATATT
Source organism: Vombatus ursinus (assembly GCF_900497805.2). Lineage (NCBI taxonomy): Eukaryota > Metazoa > Chordata > Mammalia > Diprotodontia > Vombatidae > Vombatus > Vombatus ursinus. Next base: position 81,677,403 of record NW_020954590.1, read on the forward strand.
AAACTCACTAACTGAGAACTGTTATTAATTTTATTCCCTCTTAAAAATCAGTAATGAAACCATTAAGCTGTACCCTTTGAACATTCCATGGAAGCAAACCTGCTTTTTACCTTTATTCACTGTGTTTCATCATTATTCAATCCTCACGCTGCAGTCCTTCACAACTTCAAGGTCTGTGATTTTGATGGGGTGGGAGCTCTCTCCACTCATGTGAATTCCAACCTTGCTATTATTTAGTGGATGGTTTTTAACAGTGATTATCTCCTCCAAACCCAGCAAGTCTGGTCCAAGAAAGAGAGAGAGAGAGACAGAAAGACAGAGAGATCGATAGAGACAGAGACAGAAAAGAGATAGAGAGACAGAGACAGAGAGACAGAGAAACAGAGACAGAGAGACAGAGAGAGAGAGAGACAATGTCACCAGGAGACATACTTAAGATATTTCCAGCTTGATTGGACCTGCCAGAACTTGTAGTCTACTGCCACAACCTTTAAGAATTCACAATCACCTCCATACCATGACAGGGTGAAGGAATAAAAATGTAGTAAAATTTCTGTAAAGCAAGGCTCAACTCAGAGCCAGTTACAATGAGTTTGGGTATCATTTTCTGAAACAATGGATCAAAGCTACTGTAATTCTGACCAATCACTTTGACACTAATAATTGGCTACATTTTACATTTGACCTTGACCTTGGTTTTTGAATTCTGGTATCACCAGTGCTCAATTTGGTTTCTTTGTCTACCTCTTTCAAGCAATAAGCCTGAGTGACTTGAAATTCTGGGCTTTTCCCAATATTATGGACACTCCTACACACAAATTCACACACACACACACACAAATTCTTGCTTGTCAATAATTACATTCACATTATCCAGGGACACACAACCAGAAAGTGTCAGAGGTATCACTTAATAAACCCAATTTTCCTAATTCTGCATCCCATATATGCCTCACTGACTCCCACCATTCCAACTCTATAACTCTAACTTCAAATAGACTCCTTTCTACTCCAATCCATCAACTTCTCTCTAAGTACTCTCATTCCCGTAGAGAAACTACTATGGCACCAGACCTGGGTCAATTTGATATTTATATCCATCAGAATTTGATAATTATGACTCCAAAAACCCTAATATCACTTTTTGGATAGTGATACTAGAACCCAGGTCCATAACATATTTGTCCAACTACCAGGCAAGGGTTGCCTGCCTCAGCCTGATCCTAGGACTGCTCCCCTTTAATCCCACAATGAATCAGTTCTGAGGATAAGCACTTAGAAATCCTTTTGTTCACTCTTCAATACTTGACGCTCATGCCACATTATCTCAGTATTATCTGCTCCATTCCTTCTCAACACATCCAGGGCACTACATTCAGTGTTAAGTCACCATAGTATCACCAACCAACACCAGAAGAATAGTCTGATGGTCTCATTTGGCCTGAGAATTCTCAACCATTACACTCAAGATTAAAATACTTTAAAAAAACAGACTTTGCATTATTTGGCCCACATTCATCCCAATTATTAGGTTTAGTAATATCTAGTACCAGGCAAGAGGTGTCCAATTTAAAGTCACAGATCATATAAGAGATGGCCAACTAGTTATATCACCTGAACAAATCATTTTCATTATTTTTGGATCTCAGTCTAGAACCAGAAAACTCTTAATTTAATTTAATTTGACTTGATTTAATTTGAGCATTTATTAAGCACTCACTGTATGCTAAGTGTAGGGAACACCTGGCTTTATTTTAGTGCCTTTTATGTCCATTAGCTCTTTTGGCCTAATCATTATCCCGTTAGGCAAGTACTGTGAGTATTATTATTATCCTCATTTTAGAGATGGGGAGATGAAATGGACTGATGACTTCATTGTTGTGAAGAACCTCCAAGTAAAAAAAAACTTCCTCTACCAATGAAGGTTTTTATCAAACTTCTTAGCAACTTATACTGTTAGAGAGTTTCCTAGAGCCTGAGGGATAAAATGACTTATCTAGGGTCATACAAGCAGTATATGTCACAGGTAGAGCTCAAAGTCAGATCTTCTTGGATGCAAGGCCAGCTCTCTTTCTACTATACCACACTCCCTCTTTATCTTACATTAGAGAAAACTAAGACTAAAGAAGGTAGAGGCTTTTCCATAATCACCCAGGTAGGAAATGTCCATAGTTTGAGCTCAATCCTTCCTGACCCCGAGTTGCATACTCTGTCCATTATACAACACTGCCTCCCTTCCTTCCAATTCTAAGACCAATTCTGAACAGACCATTTTCTATTCCATTACTATAATTTCCTTTGCCTTCTAACTTTTTATCCTATCAGGAAAAAAAAAGTTATCAGGTTTAACTGACATTGATTTTTTTCTTAACAAACTCATTCTGTTTATAGCTCAGTAAATCTGACTTGCAATATTTTGAATAGACCATAAGAACAAATTTCTGGAGTTAATGAACTAAAAAATTACCATTAATTGAAATACAAGCATTTATTTCAATTAGTGAGTGTCACAATATTTGGTTTACATCTCATAGCTACCTCCATAAATCTAATCAATGACATCATTTGGAGAGGAGAGCAATTTGAATAATTTAATACACTGTACTTAATGTTGGTCATTAGATGTGATTGCAAAATTATACTATTATAATTGCAATATGTGCAACATTTTCTCTTGTTTGTTTTCTGTGTTGCTTATTATGTGATAATATTAATGAATATAATGTGAGAGGAGATTACTTTCTCCAAAAGCAATGGATTGTATACAGCTCAGTCAAATCTCCAAGTCAGAAATCATTTATCTACAACCCAATTGTAAGGTCCTTAGAAAGGGACCATATTCTCTATTCCTTGAGTATTCACCAATGCTACCTCCTTCACCACACAGAACCAAGTACATTGATCTGTATATAGTAAGGATTCAACAAATGTTTGTCAGCTAACAACTTTCAAGTGTCAGAACTCAATCCATAATATTCTGATCTCCCTGCAAGTGCTAATTAGTTATTGACTAATAGGTTAGTTCTGGACCTTTTGACAAATATTTCATTTAAGCATAGGACAAAAAGAAATATAGCCATATACTCACTCAATTGTAACTACTAAGAGAAATCTAAATATTTGGTCTATCTTATATTCAAAACTTCCTATGGGGATTATAGGGGACCTTCATCTACTGGACATTCTTCTCTGTAGGATTTTTTTATGAAACTACTCTCATATGATTCTCTTTCTATATGTTTGACCATTCTTTTTTTTTTTCAGTCTTCTTTGCTAATGCTTTATCCAGGTCATGTCCACTTACTATGGGTGTCTCCCAAAGCTCTAGTATGGTCTCTATTTTCTTTTACTCTATACTAGGTTTCCTTAACCTTTATTGTGTCAAGGACCCCTTTGGCAGTCTGGTGTAGCCTATTTGTTCCTTTCTCTGAATAGTATTTTTTAATCATTGAAGGAAATTCTTAGTGAAAATAAAGATTTATTATTTTTCCCATCCAAGTTCGTGGACTCCCTGAAATCTATCCACAGACTCCTTAGGGGTCAGTACATATCTGGTTAAGAATTCTTGTTCTGTATTTTCTCATCTGATCTTGTCAGCTCCCATGAATTCAATTATTGTTTCCACAAACACTTCTCAGATCTATATGCCCAACCCTAGTCACTTTTCTAAGTTCTAGTTCTGTGTCACTGACTGCCTTTTGGATATCTCAACTTGAATGTACCAAATACATGTCTAAAACAGAACTCCTTATCTTTCCCTATTCCACCTCTCTTTCTCCTGAAATTCCCTATTACTGGAAAGGGCAGCCACTATCTTCCCAATCAACCAGGCTTATAGTCTTAGTGTCATTCTCACACTTCATTCTCACTCATTCCACATATCTAATCTCTTGTCACTTCTACCATTACAACATCTCTTGTATAGATCCACTTTTCTTCACTCACACAGCTGCCCTCCTAGCTCTGTCTCTCATCCCACTCTTGCCTGGACTAATACTTTTAACCAGTCTCTCTTCCTTGATTTTTTTTAAAAATTTTTTTATTTTTAACAAGTGTTTTTAAAACTTTGGGTTACAAATTTTCTCCCTCACTTCTTCCCCACCCACCCTCACTGAAAAGGCAAGCATCTTGATACAGGTTATAGATGTATAGTCATGCAAAACACTTCCATAGAAATCCTGTTGTGAAAAACTAAGTATATTTCCCTTCATCCCATCCTATCCCCCATTTATTCTATTCTCTGTTTTGACCCTGTCCCTCCTCAGAAGTGTTTGCTTCTGATTATCCCCTCCCTCAATCTGCCTTCTCTTCCATCAACCCCCTGCTCTCTTGTCCCCTCCCCCCCACCTTCCTGCAGAGTAAGATAGATTTCCATACCCCATTGTGTATGTTATTCCCTCCTTAAGCCAAATCCCATAAGTATAAGATTCACTCATTCCCTCTCACCTTCCCCCATCTCCCCTCCAATGTAAAAGTCCCTTCTTGTCTGTTTCATGTGAGATATTTTACCTCATTCCACTTCTCCCTTTCTCCTTCTCCCAGTATAATCCTCTCCCACTCATTAACTCTATTTTCAGATATCTGTTAATCCTCAACTCACCCTGTGTCCTCTATCTATCTATCTATACAAACATATAATTTTTTCCCTCCCACTACCCCAATACTGACAAAGGACTCATGAGTTACAAATATCATCCTTCCCTGCAGGAATGTAAACAGCTCAACCCCAATAAGTCTCTTATGATTTCTCTTCCCTGTTTACCTCTTCGATGTTTCACTTGAGTCTTGTATCTGAAGGTCAAATTTTCTATTCAGCTTTGGTCTTTTCCACAGGAATGCTTGAAAGTCCTTTATTTCATTGAATGACCATTTTTTTACCCTGAAGGATTATACTCAGTTTTGCTGGGTAGGTGATTCTAGGTTGTAGTCCTAATTTCTTTGTCCTCTGGAATATCATACTCCATGCCCTCTGGACCCTTAATGTAGAAGCTGCTAAATCTTGTGTTATCCTGATTGTGTTTCCACAATACTTGAATTGTTTCCTTCTGGCTGCTTGCAATATCTTCTCCTTGACCTGGGAATTCTGGAATCTGGCTATAACATTCCTAGGAGTTTTCCTTTGAGGATCTCTTTCAGGAGGTGATCAGTGGATTCTTTCAATTTCTATTTTGCCCTCTGGTTCTAAATTATCAGGGCAGTGTTCCTTGATAATTTCTTCAAAGATGATGTCGAGGCTCTTTTTTTTTGATCATAGCTTTCAGATATTCCAATAATTTTTAAGTTCTCTCTCCTGGATCTATTTTCCAGGACAGTTGTTTTTCCAATGAGATATTTCACATTCTCCTCTATTTTTTCATTCCTTTTGATTAGTGTTACAGTGACTTGATTTCTTGAATTGTCCCTCTCTTCCAATTTCTCCATTCTAATTTTTAAGGAAGTATTTTCTTCAGTAAGCTTTTGGACTTCCTTTTCCATCTGGCTAAGTTTGCTTTTAAGGGCATTCTTCTCCTCATTGGCTTTTTGGACCTCTTTTGCCATTTGGGTTAAGCTATTTTTCAAGGTGTTATTTTCTTCAGTATTTTTTTGGGTCTCCTTTAGCATCACTCTCAGTTTTTTCTCTACTTCTTTTACTTGCTTCTCAAAATCCTTTTTGAGCTCTTCTATGGCCTGGGACTAATTCATATTTTTCTTGGAGGCTTTGGATGTAGAAGCTTTGGCTTTGTTGTATTCTTCTGGTTGTATGTTTTGATCCTCTTTGTCATCAAAGTAAGATAATATAGTCCGACTCTTTTTGAGCTGCTTGCTCATGATCCTGGCCAATCACTTGAGTCACAAACTCTTTCTTAAGGGAGGAATCTGTTTCCAATGTGGTGAACATACTGTCCCAGGCTCCAGGGGTATTGTGCAGCTGTGTTCAGAAACACTTCTAGGGACCTGTAAATTTTCAGTTCTTCCAAGGTGATATGATCAAGGGCGAGGTGTTTACTCCTTTCCTGGCCTGTGCTGTGGTCTACAAGCACTCTTTTCTGTCTTGGAACTGTGAGGAGGGTTTCCTCACACAGCCACTACAAGCTCCACTAGACCAGTGCTCCTCCTCGCCCTAGGTCCACCACCCAGAACTGTGACCAAGATCCAAGCACAGGCAAACCAAGAGAATCCTGCACCAGCAGAGAGTTTCCTGCAATCCCCTTCTGATCAGCCACTCAATTCCCACTCTGTCTGTGGCCCAGAAGCTCAGGAGGGCCACTGCCCTGAGGGCATGCTTGGGACTTGCGGCTGACACCTAGTTCCTTCTCTTACCACAGTCACAGACTTTTCCCACTGATGTTCTAAGTTGTCTTTGGCATTCCTGGGTTGAGAAGTCTGGAAACCGCCACAGCTGCCTGTGATTCAGTCCTCTGAGGCTTGCTCCAGGGTAGCTGCAGCCTGCACGCCCACGCCAAACTGTGCTCCTCTCCCAGCCTGACGTGATATACCTTTCCGAACAGCCATTCAGGCTGTCTTGTACTGGAAATTTGTTTCACTCTGTCTTTTTGTGAGTTCTGCTGCTTTAGAATTTGTTTAGAGCCATTTTTTATAGGTATTTGGAGGGGTTTGGGGAAGAGCTTAAGCAAGTCACTGCTTTTACTCCGCCATCTTGGCTCTGCCCCCTCTCTTCCTTGATTCTCTCTCACTATTCTACTCCATTATCCACTTAGTTTCCAAAGTAATTTTCCCCCTAAAAATAGGTCTGACCCTCTCACATACACCCTTTCTACTCAATAAACCCTTAGTAGAATGTAAGCTCATTTAAGGACAGGGACTAATTTTTATTTTTGTGGCATATCCAGTACTTAGTACACACAGGAAGATCTTAATAATTGCTTGTTGACTGATTGACCAAGTACTTTGTGAATCCCATAATATTATCTGTTTCAATTCCTTAACTATAGTTTATGTTCTAATATAATTTTGATCATTTGGAAAAGCTCTGCTTAGGTGAATATGAATCACTGATTTTTCTTGCCTATATTTACTACAAAATCTATACCCAGACTATGAGGTCCAACTAGAGATAATGAAACATTAAAATTACACTAAGAATAAGGTATACAAAAGATAAAATTAATGAGATAAGCTTTAAGAGATTAAATGGAAATGGTTTATTTTACCAATGGGGAAAATGATTAAAGCCACAGGATATATTGGAGATTTCAGGATGGTTGGGGACTTATTATATTCAATAGACATTGACTTGTACAACCTGGAATAAGTAAAAATAAAGAATTAAGGAAATGCTGTCTATATTCTTTGTATAAAGAGGTAAACAGTATTTTTTAAAAGTTTTTTTTCATATGCAATCATTTTTGATTGTACTGTTATGGAAATGCTTGTCGTATTCCATAAATTAAATTTTTCAAAAGATATTTTGTGTTAGTTGATTGACATATACAACACAAGATTCACTTCCTTTTACAAATGCCTATTTCTTCAACAAGTAAAAAGGTACTCACAGAGACATAAGGATTTTATTTCATTCATCCTCAGAAGATTCATAGGATTTAAATTGCATAGGTTTTGTTTGTTTGTTTTTTTCAATCATCAGTAACAGATCATGGCCATGGTAGCTAAATTTCTATTTGTGATTAGGGTTCTCAGTTCTGCCACTCATTCTCTATGTGGTTAACTAGAATATACCTATTTTTAAAAGTTGTGATTTTGTGATACTCTATCCACCAACTAATTTATGACTTAATAGATAAGTCTTAGGGAATAGCCAGAGACACACAGATTTTAAATGACTTAGCCCAGGGCTCAACATTGAGGTTTTCCTATCTCTATGTCTAGTATTCTACCTGCTCTATTCAAACTTTTGAGACTTTAGCGATTTCCTAATTACTCTAAGTCTTAGTTTTCACAACTGCAAATAAGAAGACTATGCTATTCAACTCATTTAAACAAATATATATATAAAGCACTTACTGTGTGGAAGGCAAGATTAAATGACCTCCAAGATCCTTCTCAGTTCTGGAACCTATTCTCCTGTAATCCTTATGATTGTTGGATTCAACCAAGGTCCCCTACATTCATCTCAAAACCCAAAGTTTTCATTCCACCTTGAAAGCTTACTGTGAAAATTTGATAGCCACTGTTGTCCATTGGGCTGACAGTATCTCTAGTAACACAAAGCTAATAGAATTTTGACCAAAAGGAACTAAAAATTGACTATCTTTGTGGTTTTCCCTTCACCCAGTTCTCAGGGGGTCCTAGTTTTATAGAAATATAAAGCTTTGTGAATCTTAAGAAAAATCCAGAGAACATTTAGGTGAGGTATAACAATTTCAATTCAATACACATATAAATAGTTTACAAAAAACTAAGTGACTTGATAATCAAAGTTAGAAAAGAAACAAAGATGAGTTTGTATAAGAAATAGAGAACATATTTCCCATCACTTTTGAGTGACTGTCTATTGTGGTGTTAGCTATATTTGTGTCTTAACCTTATAATAGACTGGATAACTAAACTTCAAATCTCCTTCATCAGCAGCACAGAGTCCAGGCACAGTAGGAATAAATCTTTTTCAAATGAATGAATATTGTGACATGGAGTTTGCTTTTCTATTTACTTCTCATGGAGGGCCATGAAACTGTAAAAACAGAGAAAGAGGATTAGAATAGAAAGGTAACAAGGATTTTAAAATCATTTTCATTCCCTCATTTTTAGATTCATTTCCTTCACAACCAGATAATACAAAGCTAACTTTCTCTTGAAGACATTATAAATGGAGAAGAGGAATGTTCCTGAGTAACTAAACAAGACTTGACAACAAAGTGTGGGGACTGAGCAGGGGCATCCTTTGAGCTATAGCTTCATAACCTTTTAGAATGAAGATTAGTTTCAAGGAAGCTCAATTACCTGTGGACTTTTTGAATAGATGTGAGATTATAAGCTTGATGATCCCTGGTAGCTATGATTAACACATACAAACATCTTCAAAGTAACTTGTGAAATGCATTTGTTTTATCTGTGGGTTCTTATGAACTCCAGAAATGTAGCATTTGGGTGCAGTCTGAGAACCCCTATCTCTGTTTTAGAAATATCACAGACTGGAAATCTGCTGGATGATGAGAAGTGTCTGTTGGGCAAATTACATTATGAGAATTCCATAGTATCAGTTACAAAATGTGTTATTTTTTTTCCTGTCGAAATATTTTCATTCTGCTTTCTAATTTAGTTGGGAACTTATGTGAAAAAGTATGGAAGGCATGGTAAATACTTAGGGGTAAAATCTTACTCATAACACTTGTTCAGATTAGTCTCCCAAAAATAGTCATTGGGATTTATCACACTAAGTCTTTGTTGTTGCATCATTTCAGTCATGTCTGACTCTTTGTGACCCCATTTGGGGCTTTCTTGGCAACGATACTAGAGTGATTTGTCGTTTCCTGCAATAGCTCATTTTACAGATGAGCAAAGAGGATTAAGTGACTTGTCCAGAGTCACACAGCTAGTGTCTGAGGCTGGATTTGAACTCATGAAGATTAGTTTTCCTGATAATAAGCCCACTGTATCATGTAGGTGCTCATTCTAAAACTAGCATTAATCAAAAAAGATGAGTTGGATTGAAGGTCACATTTATATAGCTTTACTATTTACAAAGAATTTTTCTGACAATATTCCTTTAAGTTTAAGTATTATTACCTCTATTTTACAGAGGAAAAAACTGAGACTCAGAGGAGTGATATGATTTGATTAATGTCACTGAGTTACTGTGAAAAGTCTTCTGCAAAAAACACTAGATCTGTGTTCAAGTCTCAACTTTGCAAATTATTAGCTATATGGCCTTTACCAAGTCACTTAAAATCTCTGAGCCTCATTCTTCTCACCACTAAAATGAAACAGTTTGGGTAGATGTTCCCCAAAATCCCTTCCAGCTCTGTTAGTCTATGATTCTGTAACTCTCAGTTCAAAAACTGGAGCTCTTCATTCACATAGACTAAGTTCAATCTTTGAAGATACCACCTAAATCATTATTCTTTATACCCCTCCCTTAAGTCTTCCTGGTAACATTAGATTCTAGCTAATGGCTGGGTCTCAACCAAAAAGATAAAAGAGTCATCAGCATCCATGCAAGCATTCAGACTAACAATATATTTAATATATTTCAGGCTTTACTTAACCTGAAAGAAAGCCACAAAATACAAAAGGCTCACATCAAAGCGCAAGAATGGTCAAAACAATTTTTCTTTCCTCTCAAACAGACCTCTGTTACCTACAGGGACTAACACAGGGTTGGAGATCCACCAAAAGGAGAACACACTAGGGGACAGTAGAAGTTCTACTCATTCATCCACAAGATCTATACATTCCACATTACACACAGTAATAGTAGAGATCTAAGTTTGTTCCTCCACATTGTGGCTCTGTCCTTCACTGGCTCCTGCTTGGTTCAGAAACCCATCTATTTGATCTAAAACCAAGTACTGACAACTCTTCCTTTTCCCTAGACCCTAGACCCAGAGATGTGTGATTTTTATCCTACTGGGATTGCATGAGTCTCCACAACCTTCACTTCCATGATTCTCTCATCTCTGTCTCTCTCATGCATGCTACATTTATTCTTTAAAGGCCTAGTTCAAGAGTTTAGCCCAAATACTCTGAAATGAGTCCTTAATGTAAGGTCAAAGGGCCCATGAATATTCGTATTAATGGTGCTTACACCCCATCAAGGAGATATCATTAATACCTGCAGAAGGACCTAAATGTGGCATAAATTAGAATATTTACCTAGGCATAGGGAGGCATCTTCACTGTTAGAACAAAGGTTCTATTCTTTTCTCCTGTTAATCTAATTGCCCAGGAATTATCCTTGATCAGACTTTCCCTGGGTATACCCTCAATAACCAAATGTTTTAGTTTTTGCACTATACCACAAGAGATCTCCCTCCAAAATAGGGATGTTATACCAATCAAACTTTCAAATGAATACTTTATGGAGTCATAAAAGACGAAAATGAAAATCGTACAGAGTAACATAAAGTCAAGAATCTATCTCAAGGGTAATAATGAAAAAAGTTGGAGGTAAGAAGTCTATCAACACCAGTGCTCAATCATCATTGAAAGGATATAGTGCTGATTAAAATGGAGAGTGGTTGAGAAGCAGAACAGATTAATTTCACAATGTACAGAAGTAAACAAACATAGTAGCAAAATGTTTGATAAACCCAAAGACCCCAGTTACTGGTAAAGACTCATGATTTGACAAAAACTACTGACTAACAATTGGACAGAATTTAGGATTAGACTAGCACCTCATACCATACAGCAAGATAAGCCCCAAGGAAGAAATTCTCTCTTATATCTATGGGTAAGGGTGTAATTCATGACTATACAACTGATAGGTTCCCAAGATAAGATGCACAATTCTGATTACCTAACACTTGAAAGTATTTTTGCAAAAAATAAAATAATGTAGTTAAAAAAAAAGACAGGATATAGAGAGGGAATAAGCACTTTTAAGTCCCTACTATTTCTGGACACTTTGCTGAGCACTCTTCAATTGTTATCTCACTAAATCCTCACAACTCTGAGACATAGATGCTATTATTATTATCCCTGTTTAACAGATGAGGAAATTGAAGAAGACAGAGGCTAAATGACTTGTCATGGGTCATACAGATAGTAAGTGTCTACGGCTAGATTTGAACTGAGATCTTCCTGACTTATATAGCTAGTTTGTGTCAGGAAGGAGAAAAAAGGTCTTCTGATTTTAAGTCCAAGACACATTCTCTATTGCATGTTTCTCATTTCAACTTTGGACTTAACTCCAAACATATTATTTTCTTTAAAATAAAGTAAGACCTAGTGAGTTTGTCAACCCAGGATTTAACATTTGTAATAATTCATATTTAAGCTGACCAAAGTATATTCTTGTCAACCACTTTAAAAAAGAAAAGATTCTGTTAAGCAAGTAACATATAAATGTGGTTACAGGAGAGATATTTAATCAGCTTCAGAGATCAACAAACTACTCAACACTATTTCAATCATATCCCTTTGCTTATATTATAATTATGTCAATCAAATGGCAGTTTTAATTGAGTGCTAATTGTATACTCAGCATCTTACTAGATAATAATTAAAAATAATTACTACTTACTCATTCAAACAGATCTTTTGGTCTTTTTATTTACAATATTCTGTTATCTGAACTGCTTGAATGTAATAAACTTACACCCTGACTTAGTGGAGAAGTACAAAAGTTGGTGTCATGAGACTCCTAGTACTATCATTAACTAGGCAACCATAGGAAAGTTAAGTCAATAAGCATTAAATTCTCACTATGTGCCAGATACTGCGCTAAGAGCTGAAGTATATAAAGAAAGGCAAAAACAGTCCCTGCCTTCAAAGAGGTCATACAAATGGAAAAAGTCAACATACTAGCATATATAAAGGATAAACTAGAGATTATCCCAGAGGAAAAGCATTAGCATTAATGAAGACTGGGAAAAACTTCTTATAAAGGTGAGATTTTAGCTAACACTTGAAGGAAATTACAGAGAAACATAATTCCGGGCATAGAGGATAGCCGGTGAAAAAGTCCAGAGTCATGAGATCAAGTGTATTAAGGAAAGAACAGCAAGGAGGCCAGTGTCACTGGATCATGAGGGGAGTAAGATGTAAGAAGATTCAAAATGTAGGATAGTGTCAGGTAATAAACTTTAAAAGTCAAAAAGAGGATTTTTATAAATTCTCTGATGTTGTTTCCTAATTTATAAAACATAAAGTGGTATGCTAGCTTTATACCTCAAAAAGATGCTGTGAACAATGCACTTCATCAAAGAAGCATGCGTAAGAGTTGCTGTTTTTAAGTGGTCTATATCTGGGACTTTGGAATTGGGGAAGAGATTTGTGAACAAATATTCTGAATGAACATTCAAAAAAGTTCTGCAATACTAACTATTCTAAATTAGTGGTTTTGATTAGAAAATTTGATCCCAAAACCAAAAGCCACTATGCTCTATTGATTATCTCCAACTTGTCCTATAAATATCCTGTTTGTATATAGTTGTTTTTCTGTTGTATCCTCCATTAAATTGTGAGCTTTTGGGGAACAGGGCCTGTCTTTTGCCTTTTCTTAGCAGAGTGTCTCACACATAGTAGATACTTAATAAATGCTTATTGACTAATTGTTTTGGGAACTGGCTATATAAAGACAAAAATAAATTAACAATCCTTGGTTTCAAGAGCTTATGGGGCATGGGGAGCAGGGAGAGAGGGAGTAGTGGAAGAGGAGTAAGACTATAACATATACAATAAGTAAATTACATAATACATACAAAATAATACAAAATTATTTCAAAGAGGTTAGCTGACTGCAAAAAGAACAAAAACAAAAAAGGAAATTGACTTCTTTAGTTATGCAAGGGGCAAGAGGAGGATCAAAGATGGGCTAGGAACCCTCTTTGGGTTAGGATGATAACAGATGGTAGAGAGAAGGCAGAATGCTAATTTGCTACTAGTGGAATTGTGAATTGGTTCAACTGTTCTGGAAAACAATCTGGAATCATGCAAGAAAAGTAACTAAATTTTTCATGCACTTTGACTCAGAGATTCTACTATGGAAATGACAACCTACATGGGTTACTGACAGAAATAAAGACAAATTCATATTAAAAAATGTGCATAGTGGCATTATTTGTGTTAACACAAAAGAGACAAAAACACAAAGAGACAAAATGCGTTTCCAAGAATTAAAGAATATTTTGACAAATTGTATATAACCTGTGGCTTAGGATCCATCAATGTAGGCTTAGAAAGAGTCTAATCTTATGTCTAGCCCCTAAAATAATTATTTAGGCTTGCTTTGCCTCTGAGTTCCATTTGGAAATCACTTAAATGTAGCCCTTGCCTAAATCTCCACAGATGCAGATAAAAAGATTCTCAGCTACCATACTCACTCAAGGTAACAAATGCAAACAGGTTACAGGACAGCCTTTGACCCCCCCCAAAAAAAATGCAGCAAAAACATGAAGGGTATATAATAGTCCATAACCAACTGATACAATTCTTCATACTCTGATCAATCCTCTATTTCCCCCAGTACTTTATGCATTCACTCATATTCATAGGTAACCTTGTACTCTCTAGGAAGATATAATGTTTTGAGGCTGCTACACACATACACGCAAACAGAGAGACACAGAGAGACAGGCAGGCAGAGAGAAATAAGAGACAGAGAGATGGAGAAATCCTGACATTCGACTGAGTCTCATTTTTACCCCAGGCATATCTAAAGGTCTCCCACCTTATAGGACAATGCTAGAGAGAGTCTAAGTGCCACTGAGAAGGAAAATGAACTTAAGTTTGGTGGATAGGCAAAACTTTTACCATCAGACCCACACTGTCTGAATAATTCATGGCAATCATAGAGGAGAAAATCTAGGAGTTAGGCTCTCAGTATCATGGCTAAGTTCCTGAATAAAACCAAAATTAATATCTTGTTATTTGTTAAAAGCTCTAGTGGAAAAAAAAAAGAAAAAAGGGAAGTGAAGAGAAGAGAAGGAGAAGGAATGGGAAAAAAGAGGAAAGTAGAAGACAGAAGAGGAGCAAAGAGGAGAGGGAGAAGAAGGGAAATGGGGCAAGGGGGAAAGGAGAGGTGGGCAGGGAGGAAGGGGGAAAGGAATGAAAGAAAGGAGGAAGGAAGGAAGGAAGGAATCAAAACTACTAACAATAGTTTATACAGAGAGGTTTAGAAAAGATCTATGATTTTAATTTTTTTATTTTATCCCCATTGGCATGAATATTTTAGAGTTGTCAGTAGTAAAAACAAATGGAGCATTTGTTTGGGAAATATGTTTTTTTCCTCATAAAAGTTGAACCTATTGCATAATATCCTTAAGAAAAGTCCACTGCTTCCTGAAGAGAACTAAATTATTTTTACCACATGGGTAAAAATATTTCAATTTTTCAAAAGACTAGTGATTACAGCAATATGGTTTTTCCTCCATATATGAGGATCATGAGTTCCACCAAGCCTCACTAGATAGTTTGATCAAACCTTTGGTGATAAGTCTCTGAACCTAGGAAAGTTAGTTCTCTGACAACCAAAATGTAATCCATATCCTGGCCACAATTAAAATCATCACAACGCGGTTGAACCTGGAAAAGTTTCTACTCTGCTCACAGGTTTGGAGATTGAGTAAATAGTTAAACCAAAGAGTAGTCTTTATTGTTCCAACTTCAACATGGAAAGAGGGCTGAAGTCAAAAACCACAGGTAACTATCACTGGTCTTATGCCATTTAACATTTTTATCAATGACTTGTGTAAAGCTTTAGATGACATGTTTATCATCAAGTTTGCAGAAGACAAATGCTAGAAGGGATAGCTCACACAGTGTATGAGTCAGAATTTAAATAGCTCATGACAGTCTAGAACATAGGTCCAAATATAGCAAGTTAAAATTTTATATGATAATACAAAGTTTTATATTTGTATTTTAAAAATAAATTTCAGAAACACAATATGGGGTTTGGGGGCACATAGCTAGACAGTATTTCATTTTTATTCCACAGTGTGATTTGGCAGCCACAAAAGCCAATTTCTTTTAGATTTCAGAATTGAGAGCAATAATAACCAGCATGGCACAGTGTATAGAGTGCTGGACCTGGTATACATCAGTCAATAGACTCTTATTAAATGCTAACTATGTGCTAGAAACCATGCTAAGGGCTGGGGTTACAAAGAAAGACAAAATATAGTCTCTGCCATTAAGGATCTCAGTATAATGTGGGAGAAAACATGCAAACAAATACATACAAATAAGTTCTACACAAGATAAATAGGAAATAATCAACAGATGGAAGTACTCAGATTAGAAGGAATTGGGAAAATCTCCCTGCACAAGGTGGGATTTTAGCTGGGACTTTAGCTAGGAAAGCAGGAAATTCAAGAAGCAGAGATGAGGAGGGAGAACATTCCAGAAAAGACAGTCTGAGAAAATGCCCAGAGCCAAGAAATGGAGTATCTTCTTCAGGTAACAGCAAAGAAGCCAGTGTCATTGAACAGAAGAATATGTAAGGAAATGTATACTGTTAGAAGACTAGAGAGGTAGAGAAGGGGGACAGGTTATGAGAAGCCTTGAATGTAAAAAAAAAAGGATTTTATATTTGATCCTGGAAGTGATAGGGAGGTATCTATAGTTTATTGAGTAGTGAAGGAAGTTGTGGGGGGGTTGGGGTAGAAGGTTGACATGATCAGTTCAAATCCTGCTTCAGACATTAACTTTGTTATCCTAGGCAAGTCATTTAACTTAACATAGTTATGTCTCATTTTTCTTACCTATCAAAATGGAAATAATAGAACGTGCCTCACAAGGTTGTTGTGAGGGTCAAGTAAGATAACACGTAAAGTGCATTGCAAACTTTCAAATGCTTTTTTAAATGCTAGCTATTATTCATATTGTTGATTATGGAAGGGAAAATCCTTTATTACATTTTTTTCAGTAAAACCCCATCTGGAGTATTATGTTCAGTTCTGGATGCTATATTTTAGGAAGAACATTGATAAAATTGACAACTAGAGAAAGGGGACAAAGATGGTAAAGAACCTTGAGATTGTCACATGAGGATTAGTTCAAGAAATTGAAAATATTTAACTTGGAGAAGAGAACATTTAGGAAGACATGATTCTGTTTTCAAATGTTTGAATGGCTTTTTACCTGGCCCCAGAAGACAGATCTAGGATCAATGGGTGGAAGCTGTAAAGAAACAAATTTTGACTCAAAGTAAGGAAAAGCTTCCCAACGATGACAGTTATCTAAAAGCAGAGTGGACTGATTTAGGAAATAATGGGATCACCTTTATGAGATGCCTTCAAGCAAAGTCCAGATTACCCATTGCCATAAATGCCATGGAGAAGATTCTTGTTCAGGAACAACTTGGACAAGATGGACTCTCAGGTCCCTTCCAATTCTATGATTCTTTGATTCTGTTGTTGTTGCTGTTAGTTGTTATTGTTATTCATCCTATGTTCTCTGAGGGGACCAATGATGTCATGAGGGTGATGTTCATGAACTGGATTTAACTTGTTTCTGTGGAATTCTCTTCGAGACCAGAGTTTTCTCAATCCTTCAGTGAGGTACTGAATATTGCTATAGGACTATAGCAAACACACCCAGGTAAACAATGAAGAATATTGTTAAAATTTAGATGACCAGAAATAGAAAAATTTAAAGAAATTTTGAAGTTCTTTTGATTTGAAAGTGAAAACATTGGTTATCTATGTAAGTCTTAGATTTGATCTTCAACTGTTTCCATTCCTAGATGGAAAGATGATATTTGTAACTCATGAGACGTTTGTCAGTATTGGGGTAGATGGAGGGAAAAATAGATAGATAAATAGACAGACAGATAGATAGATAGATAGATAGATAGATAGATAGATAGATAGATAGATAGATAGATGGCACAAGGTGAGTTGAAGAGGAAGGGGTGATATCTAAAAAATAAAATTAAGGAGTGAAAGATTTTACTGGGAGAAGGAGAAAGGGAGATGTAGAATGGGGTAAATTATCTCACATAAAACAGACAAGAAAAAGCTTTTACAGTGGAGGGGAAATGGGGGAAGGTGAGAAGAAATGAGTGAATCTTATTCTCATCAGATTTGACTTAAAAAGGGAATAACATACACACTCAGTTGGTTATGGAAATCTATCTTACCCTACAGGAAAATAGGGGAAAGGGGATAAGAGGGGGTGATGATAGAAGGGAGGGCAGATTGGGGGAAGGGGTAACCAGAAGCAAAAGCTTCTGAGGAGGGACAGGGTCAGAAGAGAGAATAGAATAAACAAGGATAGGATAGGATGAAGGGAAATATAGTTAGTTTTTCACAACATGACTACTATGGAAGTGTTTTGCATGACTACACATGTATAATCTGTATCGAGTTGCTTGTCATCTCAATGAGGGTGGGTGGAGAGAGAGGAAGGGAGAGAATTTGGAACCCAAAGCTTTAAAAACAAATATTAAAAATTGTTTTTACAAGCAACTGGGAAATAAGATATACAGGCAATGGGGTATAGAAATCTATCCTGCTCTACAGGAAAATTGAAGGGGAAGGCAATAAGAGAAGAGGGGGTGATAGAAGGAAGAACAGATTAGGGGAAGGGGTATTCAGAATGCATGCCATCTTGGGGTGTGGAAGGGGTAAGATGGGGAGAAAATTTGGACCTCAAAATCTTGGGGAAGTGAATGTTGAAAACAAAAATAAACAAATAACAAAGAAAGAAAAAAAAAGATTTTATCTTCAAAATAAGTCAAATTTGATAACAAGAGGATGTTTTTATCAATGAGTTTTTGTTTTGTTCTGTTCCCTCCTCCAACAACTTTCCCACCATTACCCTCCATTTTGTCAAAAATATCTGACTGGTATAAAATATTAAGCAATAAGATTTTGTCATGTGGACTTAAGAAGGTACATTGTATATGACATGCAGCCTACTGCCTACATTTAAGAAATAATTAAGAAATCTTATCTGTGTTAGTCTGGATGGACAAGGGGTTAAAGATTGGCAATTTCTGTTACTAAAATGACAATATACTACTTGTCACTTCCTGGATCTGAATCATTCATATCAGCCTGATAGCTGACATTTTTCCAAATAGATTCTTCTTTGTGATTTTTCCAACAGATTTATTTTGCTATGTCTGAGAAAACTGTCACAAGGAGGCAATGAGTTCATCATTTCAGTAAGCAGACTGGGTAAATGTTAATAGAAAAGTTTGGTTTAAGAGTAGGCAGATGAGCATAGAGGTAAAAGACATGCACATAATAATAAAATTGGGAAAAACAAAAAGAAAAAGGCCACTATCGATCCTCTGGAAACAAAGATTTTGTCTATAGAAAATTTTCAAAAGTCTAGTCAATATCATTCAATATTTGTTCATGAAAAGAGCAGTTGCTTGACACTTTTGTCAACTCACTTAGCTTGTTATAGGGGAAAGGGGGTGGGGTGAGGAATGGAGCTTAGTTTTCTAATGCTAAAATGAGGAAGTTGGACTAGATGACCTCTAAGGTTCCTTCTTCTAACAGCAGCATGTATCAGAGGCTCTCACTGACCAGGAAATATAAGTTCACAAAACAGAATTAAACCTAAAGTGAAAAATTAGCTGGGTTGGCTTTGTGTTCTGAAAAGGTTGGTGCCTTGGGTGAAGTATTTCCTTCTGAAGAAGAAAAACCTAGAAGTAAAGAAGTAAAAAGCACTAAGAAATGGGCTTCCTTATGGGGAGAAAAATGCTAATACTTGTTTTTTCCCACTAATTCAATAACATAATCTGTTTGTTTTCGTTCTTTTCCAGTATTTTGCTTTTCAGAAAGAACTGTATTAGAAATTCTCTAATAAAAAAAAAAACAGGAAGACTTGTATGAACTGATACAGAGTGAAGTGAGCAGAACCAAAAGAATAATTTACATAACAATAACATTATATAGACAAACAACTGTGGAAAATTTGAGAACTCTAATCAATCCAAAGATCAATGATGATCCTAGAGGCCAATATTGAAGCATGCTACCTATCTTCTGGAAAGGATGGACTCAGGCTAAAGGCAGGCATTTTTTAGACACAACCAATGTGGAAATTTATTTTGCTTTACCATGCACATTTGTTAATAAGGATTTTGTTTTTGTTTTTTCAAAGTGGTAAAAGTGAGAATTGAGTAAGAAAAAGTAGATTTTTAAGTGAAAGAAATGTAAATGATTATTATTTTTTTAAAACCTCTGGCCCTTAACCTAAAAGTATCTTGGTCCACTTTCTTATGGGGAAGAGGCAACAACTCAACTGAGGACTTTAGTTCAAGCCAGATGCTACAAGGAGAGAGAAGCTCCCTAAATTTCTGCTCAACTGAGCTGTACTTGGCAGCAAGCACAGGCCAGAAGATCCATGCCATGTAGTAGGCATCCAAAAATAGTAATGAGCAAGACCCAGTAGAGATTACATACAGCACCAATATGCCCAGAAGAGACTAGAAATTGCATACCATGTGAGACCAGAATGGAATGGGCCTAACAGGTGGAATCTTCACTGGGAAGAATCAAGAACTCTGATGGCATTGGAGGCATGATTTGCTTCTCTAGGTGTATGCCCAGGCCACATATTGGGTTTCCACTTCAGTGCCCTAAGCACATGTTCTCTTCATGTCTGCTTTTCCTATTGATGAAATTTGTGGAATACTGGGTCTTCGGGTTTATGGGGCAAAATGTTTTACCACCAGTTTTTCCCCCTATGTCCTCTGGATAACTAACAATTGATAGATAAATAGATAGATAGATAGATAGATAGATAGATAGATAGATAGATAGATAGATAGATAGATAGATAGAT
>NW_020954590.1:81697779-81802000 GCF_900497805.2 Vombatus ursinus
GATAGATAGATAGATAGATAGATAGATAGATAGATAGATAGATAGATGGATGGATGGATGGATGCACCAGGAAGGGCTTGTGAGCTATTGTTTATAATAAATGTGGGTTCAATGAGTACCTTAAACCTGGGATAACCTTTCTTGGGGACCCACATTTATGTTTGCAAGAGGTGCTGCTTGGTTCTACACTTTCAAAACAGTATGAACACCTATAACAATCTTTTGGGGATAATTATTGCTGTACAATGCACTCAAGTTTCTTTCTTTCTTTTGATGGAGAAAAAAATGAGAAAAAATTTATATTAAATATACCTAATTTATCATTTGTACATAAAAGATACCCTAATAATGACTTTCCAAATATATTTTGATGCAATGGATTTATAAACCAAGGAAAAAAATTCATCCATGTGACATAACCAGTGATTATAAGTAGCCCGTGCAAGAATAAAATGAATAGAATTTAGAAATTAAAGTCACTTAAATAGCTCATTTAATTTTAATAAAACTGATGGTGTCTTTTTGTTAGATATTCTTAAGCCCTTAGTTAACTGTAATCTGGGAATGGATGCCATTATAAGCAATATGGCTTAAAAGAAAATGTATCTGTATAGCACACCCCTATAAACATAAAAAGCCTTTACTATAAGAAGAAACATCAAAGATTTTCCCCTTTAGTTTTTTTCCACCCTTTTGTAGCTTTCCCTAAACATGAATGTAGAGGAACCCCAATTAAGAAGGAGCAGTCCAAGAAATCTTATAGTCATAGTCAATGGTAGTTTTAGACCTGGAGAATTATAAGACTACATATTGTGGTAAAAGAAGGACAGGACATGCTGGGAACAAAACAAGAAGTGAGGGATGAAAGAAAGATAGCTGATTCAAGAAACAGTGGGGAAACACCAAAAAAACTATAAAACGGTGAGGACCCTTTGACCCAGCAATATCTTTACCAGTTCTATATTCTAAAGATATCAAAGAAAAAAGAAAAGGACCTATTTGTACAAAATATTTATAGCAGCTTTTTTTTTGTGGTAGCAAAGACTTGGAATTTGAGGGAATACCCATCAATTGGGGAATGGCTGAATTAAGTTGTGGTATTTGATTATGATGGAACACTATCGTGTTATAAGAAATGACAAGCAGCCAAGACAACTCCAAAGGAGTCATGATGAAAAAAATGCTATCCACCTCCAGAGAAATGATAAACTCTGACTGCAAACTGAAGTATAATTCTCTCTCTCTCTGTCTCTCTCTGTTTCTGTCTCTCTGTCTCTGCCTCTCTGTCTCTCTCTGTCTCTCTATCTCTGTCTCTGTCTCTCTGTGTCTCTCTGTCTCTCTCTCCTACATGGTTTACATGGAAATATGTTTTGCGTGATTTCACATGTAAAATTGATATCATTTTGCTTGCCTTCTCAGTGAGAAGGGTTGGGAGGGAAGGAAAAAATTTGGAATTCAAAATTTAAAAAGAAAATAATATTTAAAATAAATACATTATAAAAAAGAAAGAAAAAGAAATGATGAGCAGGATGGTTTCAGAAAAACCTGAGAAGATTTATATGAACTAATACAAAGAGAAGTGAGTAGAACCAGGAGAATATTGTACGTAGTAACAATATTGTAAACATGATCAACTGAAAGACTTAGCTACTCAGATCAAGACAACAATTGAAGATAATTCCAAAGGACCCTTGATGAAAAATGCTATCCACCTCCAGAGAGAGAACTGATGAACTCTGAGTGCAGATTGAAGCATTTTTTTATTATTATATTTTTCCATCTCTTTTGTGTGTTTTCTTTTGCAACATGACTAATGCAGAAATATGTTTTACATGACTTCTCATGTATAATCAATATCATATTACTTGTCTTCTCAAGTAGTAGGGGGACTCAATTTTTTTTAAAAAAATGAATGTTAAAAAATACATGTAATTTGGAGGTATCTAATGAAATAAATAAAAACATATTTTTAAAAAGGGAAAATGGAGAAATGAGCTAAAGAAGAGAATCTTGGTTTTGAAACATATGTTGGTGGTAAATAGAAAGCTATCAACTAAGATATCTAAGTACTGTAGATTCCTAAGAAAATCAGTGGATTTGGAGGGGGAAAGTCACAAAAGAATACATTTCTGTTAATTTTGCTAACAACAGAATATTCAAAATTTTATTTCCTAAGGGCAGCATAAATAGAGAGCTAAACTTAGAATCAAGAAGATCAGGGTTCAAATGCTCCCTCCAGCATTTACTAATTTCCCAACCACAGGTATCTAAGACTTATTTTTCCCACCAGTAATATGGAGATTAATATCTGTTTTACCTACCTTTCATGATTGTTGTGAGGATTAAATGAGATCCTGTATGCAAAGCACTTAACAAACCTCAAAGTGTTGTACAAATTTCAGTTGTCATTACAATGAGCATCATCATTGTCATTAATGTAACTCCTAATGAGACCCTGCTCTACTCCTGCTCAGAATGATACCTCCTCCTCCTCACTGCTGTCTCACTTTTTAAAGAGTTCATTTCCATTTTACCTATCCTGTGGTATGACTGGGTCAAAGGTACAAGTTAATGATTTTTTACTATAAGCTCCCTTTATTTTATGGAAGACATTATGCTAGAGTGGTAAAAGATCTGAATTTGGAGTCAGTAGAGACAGGTATGATTTCTGCCTCTGACTTTTATTTAATCATTGTATAATCTTCAGTAATTTACCTTAATCTCTGGTATTGTTTCCTCATCTGTAAAATGGGGATAACAATACTTAGTTCATGTGTTGGTGTGAGAGAGTCAATTTGCAAACCTTCAAGCAATCTACAGAGTATTGCACTAAGACTTTTGGTACACTTTAAACGTGAGCCAGTCTTACAGGTGATAGATTGAGCCCCAGAGAGTTGGAAGGATTCTCACTACAGTATTCTTGTCACTAGACTGCATGCTTGTATGAGGTTTATAGTTCATTGACTCTAAAGGTTTGTTAATTCTTCTTCACAAATATATTTAAAATTTTAAACTTTCTGTTTACTCAATCATTAGATATACTTCACTCCTTGTGACTGTAATGACAATTCACATCAGTAAAAAAGATAGAATCCTCTCTTCTAAAGGCTAAGTAGTACCATTAATGGGCTGTTATTTTCAGTGCATTTCATCTGCTATGTATCTGTCTTCCTTATCTCAAAGTCTGGTCCTATAAAGTTTCATAATTTGATAAATTGAGAAAACAATGAGTAGCCAGTAGACATAAAACTTTTGGGAAAAGGGGGCCACATCAAATCTGAATTTTCCTGGAAAAAAAATTAAATAGGTAAACCTTTAGAAAATAATGGAAAACAGGATAATATATTTTCATTCATCTATCCATCTAAGGCATTTCAAACTTTGCATTTTTTTGTTTCAAACCTTTTAAATACAAGATATTTTCCAAACATCTATAAGTACCACTGCTGCCATGGTCTTCTTTAACCTCATTATTCCATTCCTTACCATTCCAGAAAAGAAGGAGAACAGAATAGACACTACTTTATGATCCAGGAAACATAAGAAAAGACTATGACAGCTCAGTTCCCTTCAAGAGTCAACAAACAAAGTCAACAGACCTTTATTAACCACATACTCTATTTCAACCCATGTGCTAAATGCTAGGGATACAAATGCAAGCTAAAACAAAGACAGTCTCTGACCTCAAGGAGCTGTAGCAGAATTTTTTAGGGACCCAAGAAGGTTGTTACTCAACAATCTGGGTTCTTGAGATAGATGTCAGTTAATAGCAATAAGGAGTAAATTAAGAATAAAATAAGTAATCATTTTATTTGGTCAGGTACATAACAAGGTAGAAAACATTTACAATGAGCTTGACATAAAAGTCTTCTTATATACCTGATTTTAGGGCAACATTCACAAACTAAACATTATCCAAGATAACATTGTATAGAATAAAGAAAGGTGGCTATTAATGAAACATGTGTTATACAAAAAATAATATACTTATTGAAAAAAGTTTCAATTTTCAAGAAATTGAAAAAAATTATGTTACAGCTAAATTGGAGATAGAGAATGGTTATTGTCTGAATATAGCTGGTCTCACCAAATCAACAAAATCTGCCCATCAGGCCAGACTGCAAGGAGAACTTTTCCAGGATGCTAGAATCCTCCACGTTCAACAGCTAAGTCATTTTCTTTTCTTTCCCTTTCTTTTCTCTTCTTTTCTCTTCTCTTCTTTCCTTTCCTTTTCTTTTGTCTTTTCTTTTCTCTTCTTTCCTTTTCTTTTTTTTACCAATAAAGGGCAAAAGGGAAACACTAAAGGAAACTAGTTGTTGCAGCTGGTATTTAGTTCACTAAGAGTCATTTACTGCAAAAATGGCTGATATAGAACAACTTTGTGTGCCTTGAAGCAGGGCTGTCCCTAAGGAGAGGGGGAGGGATCCATGTGTTACACAAGCATGTTAAGGAAGTTCATGGTGCAATACAAGGGGATGTGTTAAAAGATATTAAGGTAAGAGAGGAGAGGATGTGCACCAGAAGCTGCCAACTTCAGGAAACTTGTTGCAGTCAGTTTCTGGGGTTCATCTGAGGGTGGTGGGGAAAGATAATTTTGTCCATTTCTCCCACAGAGCCTATATTCTTTTTTTAATGTTTATTTATTTTATTTTTAATTTATGGAATAAAATAGACATTCCCATAACATAGACCATTTTTTAAAAAGATGATTGCACATGAAACTGCAAATCTATTATATATAACTTGCTGTTCCTTTTAAATATATAATGAAGATATCATGTGAAATTCTTTTTTTTTCCCCCTTCCCCCTCTCCCACCCTAGAGATGGCTCCATTAGACACAAATGCGTGTGTATGTGTGTGTGTGTGTGTGTGTGTGTGTGTGTGTGTGTGTGTGTGTGAAATCATTCTATATATACTTCTGTTTAGCAGTTCTTCTTCTGGATGCAGATAACATCTTCCTTCATACATCCTTTGTAGTTAATTTGGGTATTTATAACAGTCAAAATGACTTATTCATTCAAATTTGTTCTTAAAAGAATGTTGCTGTTACTGTATACAATGTTCTCTTGGTTCTGCTCATTTCACTCTTCGTTATTTTGTGCTTACATTTTAGTGAGGGAAACCAGGAGAAGGAGGTAACTGTTTGGTGGCATGAAGCCACATAGTGAAGGATGGCTGGTTTGGGCCCTTCCTCAAAGTGGAGGTTACAAGAGGAAAAGAGGGATACAGGAGCAGAGGAGAAAGGCAACTGGGGCCTGGTGGCAAAGTCTGGAGAGAGCAAGTCTGTAACTTTTGTTAATATGGTGGGGCTTCTTTCCTACAGAGAAAACAAACTCTTTGTTTCTAAAGGCTTAAGAGGGAAGTCACACAAAACTGAGGAGAGGGAAAAAAACTTTTGTTGTTGTTTTTTGTTTTATCCAGTGTATTGCAGCTTATGCTCACTGTTACAACGATAGGATCACAAGTATAGTTTGTCGTTTTAAGAATTTATTCCAGGGTGGTTAGGTGGTGCAGTGGATAGCGCACCGGCCCTAGAGTGAGGAGGGCTGAGTTCAAATCTGGCCTCAGACACATAACTCTCACTAGCAGTGTGACTCTGGGCAAGTCACTTCACCTCAATTACCTCACACACACAAAAAAAAGAGGAATTTCATTCCACAGTAATTTCAGGATTTTTGTGTTGGGGAGAAAAAGACATCATGAGAAAGCCATGCACTGAACCAGGCTTGCTGATCACTCTGACATAAAAAGAAAAATCATTTAAACACTGGGGCCATTAAAAGAAACTGCAATTGCAGATATAGTGGGCAGGCACCCAGGCTTCCAAAAGGGGAGATAATTATGGAAAAGAAAACTAAGCTAATTGAAACACTGTTTGGGGCTTTCTCCTTTCTCTGGTGGATTTGAAGCGTGAGAATAGTAATAGTACCAGACCTCCATTTCTAAAGATTAAAGGGTACCCATTGAAACACATACCAACAACAACAAAATTGGGGAGGGCTGGAACTATATTTCAGACCTGAAACAGGAGAGGTAATTTTTTTGTGTGTTCACTCTTAAAGGAGAAAGAAAAGCAAATCATCACAATATACCAAGCAAAGCAAAGAATTTTTACAATTGGAAGACCCAGTCTACACAATAAGGTTTTATGATGGCTTTTAAAAGATGCATAAAGAGATTCTGCAGTCCATAGTGATGTTTGTGTGATATTCTGAGGATCAGAAGAAAACAAAAAGTGACTGGAATTAATTCAGAAAATAAACCATCAAGTATAAAGGCTACACTAACATAGTAAATGGAAAAGTAGTTGTATTAAATAATGTGTATCTAAAAGACAGTGATATTAATTCTGTAGATAACCCTAATGCTATGACCAAGGACTTAGTCCTTAGTGTAAATTTTACATCTTTCTTAGATTTGCTAGAAATCCTCTGGAAGAAATTCCTGACTTTTGGACAGAACAATTTTTCTAAGGAGTAGGGATTCTAGTGAGACAGTGCTGGGAAGATGAAAAACATTATTCCTCTATTATTCCCTAAATTCAAATTCCCCTTGACTTTAGCCCCCAGAACCACCAAGTCTAATCCTGGAAGGAAAAGTAATTAACTCCTTTCTCATCACAACCACTACTCTGAGAATGGGTCAACAATGTGGCACTTCTCACCTTACAATTAAGGATCAGCCCAACCATCATCCCATTTGAATCTTCAATCTCATGTTCCAAGTCTTACAAATCTTAGAATTTTGTTGTGTATGGAATCACATTTACTTGGCAGCTAAGTGGCTGCCAACTAAGATAATGAACTGAGTTCAAATACTACCTCAGACAATGGAACCCTGGACAAGTCAATTAACCTTCAGCCTCAGTTTCCTCATCTGTAAAATGGAGATATAAATAGCATCTAACTCACAAGATTATTGTGAGGGTCACATGAGATAATATATATAATGCTTTGTAAATGTTAAAGTGCTATATAAATGGTAATTATCACCATTATAATAATTATTATTATAAAATGTACACAAGGACTCTATTGAGTTAATAGGGTATAAATGGTTACAGGATATTGATGAAAATCTGAAAAGCTCAGTGAGTTTGTTATTCACAGTCTCAGGAATGACCTCTGCCTCTGACTTGAGGAAACTTTCAGAAATAGAAATAATGTTATAAGCTGATAAGACATCTGCTCCACTCCCATCCTGTGTGTAGAGCTAGACAACTGAGATTTCAACAGGTCAAAGAGCTACAGGGTTTTTTGTTGAATTTCTGATACATGAGCTTTCACCTTATCTTACCCTGTACTAAATCTCTACGGCACTTTCCAGTCAATTTCAGACCATAAGGGCATGCAGGTACCCTTTCTTCCTTCCCCTCCACCTTTCCAGAATCCCTGAAGTGTTGTCTTCCCAATTAGATTGGAAGCTCCTTGAGGTCAGAGATTATCTTTTGCCTCTTTAAGTCCCCAGCATTTAGCATAATATCTGGCACAAAGTAGGTGCTTATGTTTATTGAACTGAATTCCTCAATTAGAATGTGAGATACTTGAAGGCTGACTTTCTTTTTTGCATGTATTTGTATGTGCAGGACTTATCACAGTGCCCCAAACACATACACATGTTCTATCCAACTATCTATGCATCCATGTAGAATAACAATGAAGATCATCAGGATCACTTAATTTCTTTCCCAGAACATGCTTTTTTTTTTTTTTTTTTTTTGGTAATGAAATCAGTGGTGAAGACAATGATTGCCCAGAAAAGATCAGAGTGGGAAAACGTGTCAATGTTCCTTTGGGGCAGGAGATTTATAAATAGGAGTTGCTGAGTTGTTTTTTCCTGCATTTGTTTCTGTTAATGGACTTTTCTATATTTTATCTTCCAGGAAAATTTGTCAACAAGTGCATATTGAAAGCACTGTCTTAAGGGTGTGGTATCCCCATTAATCTACTACCAATGAATCCTAAGTCACTAACACCCTTCCCTCCAAATTTTTCACTCTCGGCTTTCTGTCTGTGGAAGGCTGTGTAGATTTCTACTTTTCCTCTTCTAAGCTGTCTCTGAAATTAAAATACATCCCTTCTTTAGGTTCTTAAAAAGATTTTCACTACTAATAACTCACTCCAAGAAAGCATGCATAAGATTAAAACAAATGAAGAGAATAATAATATGCCACAAAAAAATCTTAAAAATTAATACATCTTCCAGAATAGGAAATATGGTCTCCATTTTTTCCAGTCCCATCATCTTTGATTGAACTGTATGTGTGTGTGTATGTGTGTGTGTGTGCTCATGCGTGCATGCGTGCTTAATTTGTTCAAAATTATTTGACTCAGATATTGAGTTCAACATTAGTTAGAAATTTCAGGCCTTTAGCTCAATGTATATTCATTTTGACAACTTTGTCAGGTCAGAGGTAGGCCCAAAGGGGCTGATGTACTATATTTACTCCCTTTTCCACAAAGTGATCCTACTGCTCTGAATCCAGCAATATGACCTAACTTGTTTCAATCCTTGAGATCCTGGCTTCTGATGAGAGGGGAAAATAGGATCCCTTTTCTCACTCCATACAGCACATTAAACCCTGGAGAAAAATTATTCAACATGTAGGTCTGGCACTCATAACAACTTCCCTTAAAGTAGAGTGGAAAGGTTAAAAGGTATTCAATGTACAATATCACTCAACAGTTATTGTTTTCTTAATCATAAAAGAAATATGAAAACACAGTGTATTTTAACAGAATGACTTAAAATAGGATGCAGTAACTTAATTTATACTCCATACAATCTACTGAGAAGCTGATAATTAAACTTCAACACCACAAAAAGCAGTTTACAGGATTGCTGATTAGGTAGTCTACATTTCACCTGGGCTCTACACTGTCTCACTCAAAGTTCATGTTTTCTATCAAGCCAGGGCAAGAGCTTGGTCTCTTTCTCTTGGTTGTCATCTTCTCCAATAGAGAAAATCTCCTAGCCCCCAACCAACTTCATTCAGTGGGCCCTCAACCTCTAGAGCTCTTGAATATTTGAACTTGTCTCCAAGCCTCTACATATACACCTAGAAGTTGATGCTTAATCACCTATTCAAGTAAAGGAAATTTTGTTGCTCAGTTGTTTTTCAGTCATGTCCAGTTCTTTGTGACCTGATTTGGGGTTTTCTTAGAAAAGATGCTGGAGTGGTTTGCTATTTCCTTCTTTTGTTCATTTTAGAGATGAGGAAACTGGGGCAAATAGGGTTAAATGACTTTCCTGGGGTCACTCAGCTAGTAAATGTCTGAGGCTGGATTTGAACTCACCTCTTCCAGGGTCCAAGCCCATCATGCTATCTACTGCACTACCTAGCTGCCAATTCAAGCAAAGGAAATACAAAGAAAAAAAGCTGCTATGTCATGAAATTTACCTCCATGTTTCTGGGTTCAAAGACTCAACCAGTCTCTGATTCCTCACTGAAAATCAGAGTTACATGATGCCACCTGGAGGGTGGAAAGAAGAGAGGATTAACTACCTGCAGGATGTTCTTTTAACATAAATCATTCTAGACTTCTCCCATTGTTATGGGGTGAGAAAAACTAAAGAATCACTATGGGGTTTCTGTATCATAACAAAGCAATATGTCCTTTCAGCACTGGGCCACCATGTAGTCAGAGGCAACTAGTAAGTTTGTCATCTTGGAAAAGCCCAAGAATTGAGTAACCATGTTCCTGAAGTACATAGAAATTTCCAGGGGAACTCTGGGAACCCATACCCCCTGTACACTAATGTAGAAACCAATGAAAGAATTTTCTTAATCAATCTGATGAGCTCATAGAAAGTTTTGGCTTCTGGGGAGATTCGGGTAGTATCTTCCTACAAAGCATATAAGTATGCCCCTTTAGGTCCTCAAAAAGAATGGTTCTCAGTAATTAGGGATGAATTGTTTGTCTTCTCTTTGTTACTAGAAATGATTCAATGTATGTGTTAGGGGGAAGAGGGATCAAGTCAAGTAAAGAAGTATTTATTAAGCACCTATTATTGTCCAGGCTTAATAAATACTTCTTGACTTGACTTGATCCCTCCTCCTCCTAGGCAAGCTCTGAAATTTCTGCCCTCTGTGTGTTACTATTTAATGGAGGCTTTGTGCTTTCCTGGTTAAACCTGAGTCTTGACTTACCACAAAAATATATGCCATGTAGAATGGAATTATTTGGCATTGAAATGTGTATATTTCCCAAAAACATAGCATTAAAGTATTCCTTGTTGTGTTTCATTGATGGCCACAACACTTGGTTACAGTCTATGTTGTCTATCTCCTAGCTGTGGTTTTGTCAGTGTTAAGTATTATCATTTCTATTTTACAGATGAGGAAATTGAGGCTCAGAGAGGTTAACTAACTCATCCAAGTTCACACAACTAGTAATTGTGGAGCCTAGACTTGAACTCAGGTCTTTCTGACTCCCTATTTAGTGCTCTCGCCCCCTACAAAAGTCATAGGAGTGCAGTCTTTTTTCACATCATCAACCTTAGACTGAATTCTGATGCTACTTAATATAGAGTTAGCCCTCAGTGGTTCCAGTAATGTAGACTGAGCCTCATTATATTTTATTTAACAAGCTGACTAATTGGGAATGTGGAGCCATGTGTTCCCCTTTTGTGATTACTTGTATTCAGTCATATTCCTAGACCCTTTGGCCCCAGGAACATCCCAACTGAGAAAGTTAGAGACACTGGTTTGCTAACCAGTGTTTATGATTTTAGACAAGACCACAGTTGTTTCTATCCTTCCCTATCTCTATGACCTTGAGCCCCAGAGCATATTAGAGGAGTGGCTAAAGCCCTGGACTTGGAGAGAGGAAGACCCTGAATTCAGATTTTGCCTCTGCCACTTACTGGCTATGTGACCCTGGGCAAGCACTTGGACTTTCTGTATCTCACTTTTCTTACCTGTAAAATGGGGGGGGGGGGAGAGATTGGACTTAATTTCTTCTAAGTTTCCTGCCAGCTGTAAATCTATGGTGCTATATTGTTTATAGCAAAGCTGCCCCTATTATAAGGCAAGGTGATACGTGAATTATCTGGGACAAATCAAATTTATTAAATGTACTGGTTTAAACAATAAACCTTACAAATTTTGACATCTTTAAAGAACTTTTAATAGGCCATTGTGTCATAATAATCACTTATTTTACACAATTCATCACTAAGTCCGTGAGATTTTGCCAGATATTATCTAATTCTTTGCTATGAAACCACAATTTTAGGAAGTTTGATATTAAGTGTACCTTTGACAAACACTCTATTTTTCCAAGTCTAGCCTAGATTATAGCCAGTACATTTCTAATGGGATTTAAACCAAGTAAGTTCCAAGGTCATGGAAGTATGTTCATATCCATCTCTTAGCCTTTCATGACATATATGAAAGGTCATATTGCAGTATTCCATCTCCATTTGGAAATTTCTTTAATTCTAGAACAATTCTTCATCATATATCAATATATTTATGAAAATTTGTTGTCCTTTCAAGGGAACAAGAATACAGGCCTACCAGAAGGAAAAATCCCTTAACATTTTTGAATGGATGTCTTATAAGATAATTTTTTATAAAATAAAACATCCAGATCTTACAGAATGATCAGTAAAAATTGTCCTTTTTCAATTTCCAGTACTCCGGTAATTCACTTGTCATATATATGACCAGCATTTTTTATTTTAGCAATTGCTAACAGCTTTTTAAAAAATGATCTTTTATTCTTCCAACTTTAAGAAGCCTATGCTAAACTATAGAGGAATTATTAACAACTCTTCCAGTCTGTCACTCAGTCAATAAACATTTATTAAGCACCTACTTACTGTGTTCCAAGAACTGTACTAAGCACTGGGGTTACAAACAAAGGCAAAAGCAAGTCCCTCATCAAATGGGGAATGGCTGAACAAGTTGTGGTATATGATTGTGATGGAATACTACTGTGCTTTAAGAAATGATGAGCTCAGTGATCTTAGAAAAACATGGAAATATTTTCACAAAATAATAAAGAGCAAAATGAGCAAAACCAAGAGAACATTGTATAGAGTAAAAGCAATAGTGTTTTAGAACAACTTTGAGCAAATAAAGTTATTTTGACTATTATAAATACCAAATTAACTATAAGGGACATATGAAGAAAGACATTCTCTGCATCTAGAGAAAATAAATAGAATGCATAGAATAATTTTACATTTTTTATATATGTATACATATGTGTGTAACATATATGTGTATGTATATATACACATATATATGTATGTGTGTGTGTGTGTGTGTGTGTATATATATATATATATACATATACATATACACATACCTGTGTTTAATGGTAGCCATCTCCAGAGCAGGGTAAGAGGAAAGAGGAGGGAAGAAAAAAATGTATATGATAACTTTATTATATTTTTAAAAGGAATAGCAAGTTTTATATAATAGTTTTGCAGTTTCATGTGCAATTATCTTTTTTTATTAAATTATGTTATGGGAATGCTTGTTTTATTCCATAAATTAAAAAAAAGTCCCTGATCTAAAGGAACTTACGATCTACTGAGAGAGATAGCATGCAAGCAACAATGTACAAACAAGTTGTATAGAGGATCAATTAAAAATAATCAACAGAGGAAAGGCACCATAATAAAAGTGACATTTTAGCTGGGGTTGGAAAAAGCCAAGAAAGCCTGGAGGTAAAGATGAGGAGGGAGGGCATTCCAGAGACAGCCAATGAAAATGTCCAAAGTCTGGAGTGAAGTTTCTTATTAATGTAACAGCAAGAAGTAATTGTCATTGTATCACAGAGAGGTAAGGTGGCAATGAAGGGATGGGGAGAAGTAGAGGGAAGGGGATCTAAGTTATAAGAAGACTGGAAAGTAGAGGATGGGCCAGGTTGTAAAGGGCTTTGGATGGAACCATTGGGGTTTAATAAGTGGGGGGTGTAATGTGATCAGATCTACATATTAGAAAGATTACTTTGACAGCTGTATGGAAGATGGACTGGAGTAGGGAGAGATTTGTGGCAGGAAGACCAACCAGGAGGAAATGGGAATATTCCAGACATGAGGGGATAAGGACCTGAATGAGGTGACAGCTGCAGTGTCAGAAGAGAGAAGGAACATGGTCAAGAAATGCTACAAAGGTAAAATCAACAGGCTCTGGCAACAGATTGGATGGGGCAGGGGGAACTAGAGAGAATGAGAAGTCGATCATGATACCTAAGTTTCTAGCCTGGGAGGCTGGTTAGTAACTTCAGAGAGAAAGGAGTTTCAGTTGAATAATGAGTTCAGAAGCCAGACTGGAGCTGCCAGGTCCTTCTGTAAGGTCTTTACTTATTTACTGAGGATGAATTAGGCTGTTTTAAAGCAATAGTTTGTCAGTACTTGGTGTTATTTTTCATTTTTGATAACCCTAATTTGTGATCCTGTTTCACCACGGGCTTGAATTCCCTGAAATATTTGACTTCCCTACACCAAAAACCACTGTGATGCCTCTTAACAGTTATTGAAATGTGCTCTTTTAAAAAGCTACAAGTTTTGCACATTTACTTGAGATAATCTCCATTTTGAATAACCTTGGAATTAAAAACATAACAAAAGGGAACAATGAAATATGTTGGTATGCCATGAAATGTAGCACTAACAGAAAACTAATTGAAATTGAGGAAACCAATTCATTCTGATTTCATTTGGTTTTGGTCAGATATTCTGAGTCACTTGTGCCAATAAAAACACACATGACTAAATATCACCACAAAAGATAAGTCATATTAAAATTTTTGCTTGTTCAAGTAACTTGTGCACCACTGCATAAAAACTCCATACTTGCTCCAATACCTCCAAAGGCTCCCCTTGCCTAAGTCCATGGTTCTCAATCTGACATTAAGGGCCTTTCTCAATCTCTTTCCAATTTTCTCTCCACCCTGTCTCAAATATCTTACAACAGTGATTCTCAAACTTTTTGGTATTATTATCGTTTTACATCCTTTTTTTTTAAGGCAATTAGGGTTAAGTGACTTGCCCAGGGTCACATAGCTAGTAAGTGTCAAGTGTTTGATCTGAGGCCAGATTTGAACTCAGGTCCTCCTGACTTCAGGGCTGGTGCTCTATCCACTGCACCACCTAGCTGCACCACCATTTTACAGTCTTAAAAGTTTTTGAGGATCGCAAAGAGCTTCTGTCTATGTTAGTTATATCTATCAATATTTATCACATTAGAAATTAAAACAGAAATTTAAAAAATATTTATTCATCTGAAAATATCAATAATAAACCTACTATATTCTAGTATAAATAATATAGTCTTACAAAAATAACTACTTTCAAAACAAAAATTTTAGTAAGAGTAACATAATTTTATGTACTTTTGCAAGTCTCTTTAATGTGTAGCTTAAGAGAAGATAGCTGAATTCTCATTTCTGCTGCTGTATTCAATCTCTTGTGACTTTTTTTGTTTGAAGCATGTGAAAAAAAAATCGGTCCTCACAAAGATATGTAGTCTGAAAAGGAGGGATAATTTAATAATCAAATTGCATCTTAGCACCATTTTGAAAATAATTTTGATGTCATGGAACCCTAGGGGTCCTTGAACCATACTTTGAGAACTATTGTTTTTTACCCTCATCTACAGGCTAGCTGGTTCATTCACCATCCCCCAAAATTCTGAGGCTGGTTGATGTTACTCCCTCCACATGAAATTCCCTTCCCTTACCTCCACTGATCAAAATTCCACCCATCCTTCAAAACTCAGATCCAGTGCTACTGCAGTGATATAGCATTAAAGTGAGGTTTCCTTCCTCTAAACTAATTGTCCATCCCATTTATGTGGCACTTACAAACTGCCGTGTTGTCTTCTCTTCTCTCCCTTAATAGTTTCAAAAGTTTTAAGGCAAGAACCATGTCTAATAAATTACACATTTTCATGCCTCCCACAACACCTATCATAGTGCCTTGTACATAGCAGGAGCTCATTCATATTTGTTAAATGAATGAATTTTTGTTGTTTTTGTACAGACTTGTGTTTTCATCATCATAAAGGAAAATGCCAATGAGGAAACTTCTTTTATCAATGGAGATAGGTCTCTGATCTGAAACTCATAGTCTTAGAGAGTTAGTTACCTAAGGCACTGAGAGGTTTTGAGACTTGTCCAGTGTCAGCGTGTAAAGTCAGTATATGTCAGAAGTAGAAATTGAATCCAAGTTTCCCTGACTCCAAGATGAGCCCTTTAAACCACTATCCCATGCTCCCCCTCAAATGAATGACAATGTAGCCCCAGATTCATCTTCACCAAGGATAGGAACTGAACAAGAGGTTACAGAGGCAACAGTGATATTTAGGTCATAGCAGTTGGGATAGGTGGTGTAGTGGGTAGAGTGCTAGGCCTGGAGTCAGGAAGACTCATTTTCATGAGTTCAAATCTGGCCTCAGACACTTAATAACTATATGTCCCAGGGCTAGTCACTTAACCCTGTTTGCCTCAGTTTCCACATCTGTAAAATGAACTGGAGAAGGAAATGGCAAACCACTCCAATATCTTTGCCAAGAAAATGCCGAATGGAGCTGTGAAAAGTTGGACATGACTGAACAATAACAAAAAGGAAGGGAAGAGTTGCTAAGGTGAGTCCCTGGTCCCACAATTCTTCCCTTGGCATCTCTCCTCCCTACCATGTAACACTTCCTTTAGTAAGGAATACAACAAGATATTCATTACCTAGATAGAAAGATAAAAAATTTCCTCATAGTACAAGGTGTTAATAATATGTGCCTAGGACACACTATGTAATTAATCAATGCTTTTTGATTGATTGATTAGTTGACTATAACAACACATACTGTGAGAACTGAGTGATGTAGTCATTGTAAGCTTTATTCATACTCATGAATAATACGCTCTCTCAAAGCATAATTCTATTAGTTTTATTCTAGGTGTGAGTTAGGCCATCAACCCAAGAAGTGTTTTAAAAAAAATATTAAGCACTTCCTAACACTTTATATGGAGGCAGCTAGGTGGCTTGGTGAGTAGAGCACCGAGCCTGATTCAGAAAGACCTGAGATCAAATCTTACCTCAGTCACTTTCTAACTGTGTGGCCCTGGGCAAGTTATTTATTCTCTGTTTGCCTTAATCCACCAGAGAAGGAAAAGACAAACCACTCAAGTATTTTTGCCAAGAAATTCCATGAACACTACAATCCATGGGGTCATGAATAGTTGGACATGACTGAACAATAATAACACTTTATATAGAAACCTCTGTTTCTGGGGTCACTTTACAGGGGAGCTATGCACCTTTAAATAGTGTGCTTACTGAATGTTTTTATGGGAGAAAATGTTCTTTCTCTAGAATGTTAAAACAAAATGTTAAAAATTAACTGTTTGATAATGGTTGTAAATGTTGAAGCAAGTTGAACAAATCCATTTCATTGTACATAATATTTACAGTGGCCTTTTGAAGAGAGCACTAGAGTTTGTTCCTTTCCCTCCTAGTCTTCCTCTCCATCTTTTCCTTTTCCTTTCCCCCTCCTTCTCCTTCTATGTACCTTTGAATGTAAACCATTATTTCCATTAATTTCATTCTCATAAGAATTGGAAGTAATTTAAACTTTTCTTTCCCAATAGATAGAGTTTGAAAATATGGGGGAAACTTGTGAGTCCATATAGAAAACAAAACCTCCTATGTATATCCCATTTACTTTTGCTTCTTTCCTCAGCACCTTCTGATAAAGGATTATAACATGGGCACACATTTACATGACCAAGAGACTTTTACTTGTAAAGCTTGCTTCAAAAGAGTTTAAAATGGCAGAAATCTAGGAGCCCTTCTTCCAAATATTTATAGAAAATTAAACATTTAAGTCATCTTTAAAAACATGTTATTTAAAAACATGTCTAATTTATATGTGAATTTATTATGAAGCTTTCAGTATCTGTTTTTGTTTTAATAGTAAATTAACTTGCTCTTTTAAATAAACTTAAAAATGATAAAAAAAATAGCATACTTAGCATTTACTTTCATCTTGTAAAGGATTAATTTCTCAGCATTAAATGAGGAGGGGGTATTTACCAAGCATTTCTGAGTTTTAAGGGTATATTGCAAAAAATACAATGAAGGTTACAGATCTACAATATGGTTTGGTCTGGGAGTGGTAGTATGGCAGGAAGTTGAAACAAGTAGGATGTAAATTGTGATATAGTAAATTGGATTTTCACAGTAATAAGAATTCTATTAATTAATACTAAAGGCATGCAAAATAAGGGAGTGGTCAGGGTAAGGTGGGGCTAATCAGGGAACATTAGGGACTTTTAGCCAGGGGGCCTGATTGTCCAGGAGTCAAAGTGCTAAGGTTAACACCCACCCATCTACTGAATCCCCTCACACACACCAGCATCCTGTCCAAGAAGGAAAGGGCTCATTATGTAAGTTAATGAAAATTTTAAAGTCCCTAGTGACCTCCTAGTCCACTCCTGAATTAACTCTGTACTAAATATGTTCTTCAGAAAGAGGCACACCCATTTCCTAATTATGAAACCCAATACCAATAGGCTTTGACTGTGAATGAAAGAGCCCTGTTTATATTCAGTTTACAGCACACCACAAGCCTGATTTTAATGTACTACATCAAATTCTATGGCCTGTTACAGCTACCCCCAAAACCTACACACAGGAGTGCAGGTCTGATGTGTTTCTTCTGTTTTAGATTCCTCCCTTGGATATTTCCATGAGAGGCACTTTGGACAGCTCTGTTATGGCTGTATATTTATTTAGCAGCCTAGGGGCATCAATGAGTTTACCTCTGTGGAAGATTAAGTGGTTTTTGTCTCTACCACACACCAAGATAAAGGATGAATTCAAGCGCTGAGTTCTGCTGCATTCACTGCTCTGTCATTATAAAACAGTCTGATTGGTAAATGTAAGATGGGCAATTTAGAAGCCTGTTTTCATCACTCATCTGGTCATAAGGGATGCCTCATTAGTGTGGGGGATGAACAGACCTCAGATATGGTCTAAATGCTGACTCTTATATGGATTCAAAATAAGGAGCAATAGTCTTGAGTGAAATTGGGAATGACTGAGTAGAATCCTTTAAGTTTTAATAATTCAATTTATTTTTTGCTGTTGCTTCCAATTCCAACCTAACATCCAGGGATGGAGGAAGACTTAGCAAAGTCTTCTCTTCTAATATTTTGAAGATGAAAAAATTTAAAATTTTTAAGCACGTGTGCACAATATAGATTCAGCTAAGTTACTTACCTGTATGATTCCCTGTTGCCCTTTTCTACCTGCACATCAACTCTTACAGGCTCCTTTTATTCCTCTCATGATTTTTTTTATGCTTTCATCTCTGCCCTTCTACTAGAATCAACCTTTCCTTATGTATCTCTTTCTGTTTGGAGCTTGCTCAGCAGCCACTAGCTGGTAGGATGGTTCAGCTAACAGCTATACCACTGGGCCAGGTTTCATTCCATTTATTGCAAAGTGTTTTGTAAGCTCTTAAGAGCAAGAATTTAATTTCTTTTCCAAAAAGAGCTCATTTTTCCTTCATTTATTAAGTAAAATATATTTAGAGTATCCATTATCATCATTAATATTTCACTGTACTTTGGGGTCATTAGATAGAGTGGCTGGACAGTAATAGCAGACATTTGAGGTTTGCAGAATATGGTAGATACATGATCTTATTTGATCCTCACAATGGTCTGTGAGGTAGGTTATAGATAAGGAAACTGAGGCTCAGAAAGATGATGTGATCTGTCCAATGTCACATAGCTAGTAAGGGTCTGAGGGACCATTTGAACTCAGCTCTTCTTGTCTTAAATACACAACTCGCAGTGCTCTGCTTCCTCCACAAACTTAATAGACAATTCTATAACATCTCAAAAGAATCAATGAAAATTCCAAAACAAGGTCATCTACCAGCTAGGGGGAAGCCTGGGTCAACAAAAGTTTTTTGCATTGTCTACAGAATCTAAAACTACTCATTGTTTCTTTAAGTACTATGCCATAAATCCATTTAAGTGAAGAGTCTGGGCACCCAAGCATATATTTGTGCTTGCTTCTGACCCAGAAATTGGTTAGCTTTCTACCCAAATGACTTGTATAGCATTCTGTTTAACATTTTGGCTTCCAGGAAGGCAGAGAGGCCACTTTCTGTTTAATTTTGTCTTACCTCACAAGGTGGTTTTAAGGACTTCAGATGCTGTTGCAGGTATATTTTAAGAGTTTTGTACAACTGGGGAGGAAAAGCTTTATGGGAATTTAAAATTATGATGTGGCTTCAAAAACATTGGCCCTCTCAGGCCAAAAGAAGACATGATAGTTTCTCCTTGGTTGCCTATGATGAAAAAGGAAAAGCCCAGCATCCAATTATATCATGACAGCTTATCTATTTCCCAAAGGGTTAAACAAACAAAAGAAGTTTCTTTGGCTCACATGCCTGTCTTCTTCTAAACCATCACATATTTAGTGGCTAAAATATTTCTTTCATAAGAGGGGTCAGCATGAAAGAGTCAAAAGTAGAACACCAATTCTTAGAAATTCAGAAGTGGAATCAAACTCCAAGGGTGAGTGAGAAGCTGGTTGGTGATAATATTGGAAAAGTTATCTAAATTAGGAAAGGACTCTACTATCCTATTACAAGTAACCTCAAATCATTAAGTATTAGAAAAAATGCAAATTAAAACAACTCCAATCATCTATATCACACTGATCTTGTTGGCAAAGATGACAAAAAAGGAAAATTTTAATTGGGAGAAGCTATGTAAGAACAGGAACATTAATGTATTGTAGGAAGACTTGAAAATTGGTCCAGCCATTCAGGACAGTTTTTGTGACTATGCTCTAATATTTATTAAACTGTGCATAGTCTTTGACCTGATGATAGTACTACCAGGTCTATACCCAAAAAGGTAGAAGAAATAGAGTGGGGGAAATTTTTTCTATTGTTTAGAAACTAAAACAATTCCATAAAAATGCTTTGCAAATGTAATGTTTCATCCAAGGATAAATGTAATATTTCATCCAAGGATAAATAATGACAATGGTCCTAATCCTATGTAGGCCACATACCCTGCTTTTTGGAGATAGTTACTTATCCTGAACCCCCTCACACCTATACCCCTACTCTTCCTGTACCTGAGCAACACTTAGAACACTTCCTCTCATTTACTATAGATGAGCTGGAGATTCCCTTGCAACACTGGAAACATGAATTTAACTCCATGAGGTGGAGTTATTCTCTTAGAGAAGGGAATTGACCTTCTCCCTTCCAGGGTTTAAAAAATAACTTTTCAGTTACTAAAAACATCAACAAAAAAGTGTTAGATGTGGATTTAAGAGGTTTTGATCCATTTACTCCAAATTTCTTTCCATACTTGATTTGTATGTTAAAATTGTTGTGAAAATCAAATGATGTGATATATATATATATATATATATATATATATATATATACATATTCTTTCACATATAATGTTCTATGGATTGTTGAGCAGGTGGATAGAATAATTGCTATTGGCAATTTATTGAAAGTATTGGGATGAAAGTGCATCCTCTATAGATTCATTGAAAACATCTTCAAAACAACTCCAAGGACAGACAGGCCAACAGGCACCTCTACCCCATGACTGTCTCACTCTGAGTTTTCACTCTTCCCCAGGTATGTTTTCACTTTGAAAAATCACTCCCCTCTTGTGGTCCCTTCCTATGACTGATGAGTTCCACCCAGAACCTCTATTTTAAGTAACTTTCCCAGGTCAGTGATGTTCGCTCCTTCATCCCTTTCCAAACTCTATTCCTGATTCTCTGGACTTCTTTCTCCACCATGCCTCCACACAAATACTTTCTTCCTCCCCCTGCCCTTTTCAACTTCCTTTTGTGTGTTGTCTTCCCTCATTAGACTATAAGCTCCTTGAAGTCAAGAACTGTCTTTCTTTTTGCTTATATTGGTATTTCCAGTGCTTAGCTGCCACATAGTAAGCTCTTACTAAATGCTCGTTGACTTTATATGTAGTTATCTTGTACTCATATACTTTAGATTTCTTTAACCAGGTCTCTATAGTTTGAAAGCTTTTCATTCCACATGGTTTGGTGATTATTACCCTGTGATATGGTTATATCTATTAAAAAATATTGTTCTGCAATTTTTATATATTAATGTTGCGGACAGGTTTTGTCTGGTAATACTCTAGTGTGTCAGATTGTTGCCTGAATTCTTAATGATATACTAAGGCCTATATTTGTTGTATCGGGATGTCCTCTGTTAATTTATGAAACGTGATGAGTTTCTGATGCATCCTTCTAATTACTTGAATCAAATTGTGTTTTTCTAGATATTTCATAATGCTAAATTTTTTGCAGCTTCTTTAGATGTGTTGCAAAGTTTCTACCATTTCCCTGAATAATTTGAATTGCTCATTAAGTACAGGCTTCTTAAGAACAACCTTTCTGTAACTGCTGATAACAATGACCTGTTCCTGAGATATTGCAATCACCTCTTTTTTCACAAACAAATTCATATGATTCAGTCATTTGTTTAATTATTTTTTGTCTATGTGTTCTGCTTGAATTTGTGTGGCTGCCCACAGAGTGCCACATTGATTTTGGCTATGATGTCAAGTGAGTCTTATTAATGAACTGATTCCTGTCCTGTACAACTAATATAAGAGAATTTCCATGAAATGAACAATGTTTTCTTAGGATCATAAACTCAGAACTAGAAGGAACTTTAGAGGTGATCTAGTCAATACCCTTACTTTAAGAATGAAGAATGTAGAGTCCAGAGAGATTAAGTATATTTTACAAGGTCATACAATCAATACAGTAAATTTTTGGGGTGAGGAAAGTGATGCCCAAATGTGGTACATTCATTTAAAGTGCAACTCTATTTTTTAAATGAATACACTTTCTATAGTAGAAGAGGCAGAAGGAAAAGGATATATTATGCAGGCTAATGTAGTTGTTCAATGACTATTTGGAAACATTCTTACAAAGTATCTTAAAGGAAAGTTATTAGACATGACTGCAATTTCAAGGAGTCACATTGGCACTAGTCTCATGTTTTGATAAGATTAGAAGTTTCCTGCATTTTATAAAATTTTATGTGACTAAGAGAAAATCTCTTCTTTTTAATGTACTGACTTTGATCTGCATGTAAAAAAAAAAATCCCATTGGACCAGATTCTAATGTAATTCCACCAAAAAAAATTCCCATTGAGGCCAAATGAATTCCAGTCTAACTCTAAAGCAATTAAAGCTTATCAAAGGAATTATCCTATAGAGTTATTCTGGGAGTGAACGAGGCCCAATGGAACTAATGCAGGCAGATCAGGGCCTTCGTGGCATCTCTAGGAATTTTT
This sequence comes from Vombatus ursinus, assembly GCF_900497805.2. Classification (NCBI taxonomy): domain Eukaryota; kingdom Metazoa; phylum Chordata; class Mammalia; order Diprotodontia; family Vombatidae; genus Vombatus; species Vombatus ursinus. The sequence goes on from NW_020954590.1 coordinate 81,720,122, forward strand.
TTCTTGAGTTTTGTTCAATAGCTAAAGCTCTACAGGGTTCCAGTGTCGGGCTTGTGTGTTGAAAGAACTCAGCTTGAAGAGATTCATTCCATCTTCAGCAACAGAAATACAATCGCCTCATTTCCAAATGAGCAATCACATACAAAGTAAGAGAGTTAAAGCAGATTTTTAAAAATCCTTATAATGTAAGCTTAGGCCTAGGTCAGAAGAGCTCCAATTTAAAGAGTAATTTCTCTTTTTCTTAAAAAGGTTGGCACTCAAACAATGTTTGAAGGGTCACATCTGATAACCCACTACTTTCCTCAGTCAGTGTAGCCAACTCTGACTGTGTGTACTAAGTAACACAGGAAACTACTATAAACAAAGGAAGAGAACATGGGAAAAGGAAATAACGCTCTCTGTGTGTATATTTTTAAGGGTGACATTACATCACTTTCCCTGTCACACCTCATATTTTTCACAATATGGTACAATTCAAGAGATGTATTTTATTTATATGTTTATATAGAATAAATAGCTTTCACATTCCATCATAAGGTCAATATTTGCTGTCCTAATATTACAACTACCCATAAAGTGGTATAAAATGGAGAAAGGGGAGAGAAATACACATTTTCTAGTCTTCTACAGATGCACATGGTGATTTGCAGGAGTAAGAAATATTTACAATTTAAATAATAATAGTTTGAGTAACAAGTCCTAACTAATAACTCAATGGTAATTTTTTTTTCATTCCCAGAATACAGTATAAGGCTCTTTCATCATGCATGATCTGAGAAACATATGGTTTACAGAACATCATTTTTTATGACTTGTTCAATAAAGAGATAGTCAAACTTATTTTTGTACTGTTAAAACAAAATGAATGTCCCATGAAATAAAAGATAAAGTTCTCAGGGATAACTTGGAGGCCGTTTAGTAATAAACCAGTCCGTATTAATCATTAGCAAAATTATCACTACCTTTTTCCTAGAAGAGAAATAAAATTACAGACATCATTAAGAAAACTCCTGATGAAATAAAAATTGTCTCCTATATATTTTTGTTTCAAGTAATATTTTTTTTTCAATTCAGAGACCAAGTCTAGGCTCTAATAAGCAAACAAAAATCACATCAGATATTTAATTTCAACAAAAATAATATTACTAATACAGGAGAAACCCAAGATTGAATGAGTTTCCCTTTCAAATACAGTAATACCTCAGTTAACAAGTGAACTTGAAGAAGTTCCATTATAATGAATGCTAAACACACTTTTAAGATAAAAATCTTCGTAAATCATGAAAAGCAAAATTGTCTATATTAACAACTACAAGACAAAAATACCTCAGTGCATGCAAAGCATTTGTCATGTTCTTTTTAAGATAAGCATGGCACATCTTAGGTAAAATTGTTAGTTTCTTTTTAGAATGTTAGTGCCCCCGTGTTTTTTTTTCCCCTGAGTTGGTCCTTTCACAACTTCAGGCATTTAATGCCATCCTGCTTACTTTACCCTCACATTGCATGAAAAGTGGGAAGGGTTTGATATTTAAATTTTTCAGCTGACTTACACCTTAAGTAAAATTACAAGCCAGAAAAATATTTTGACAAGATATTTGATTTTTTAAGAATTTCTGGCATTATCAAAAAGGGTGGGAGAAAATGTCAGAGGGGAGAGAGCATACCTGAACTCGCACTAGGTTTATTTGACTGTCATGAAAGTAAACCTGTATTAATTCTTTTAAGAAGATTTTTGTGTTTGGAGTAGGGCGAAAAGAATGGTGGGAAGGGCTGGCAGAAGGTATAATCCATAACCTCCTATCCCCACCCCTGCAAATTTGTCTCAGTTGAATGTAAGCTCTTTTGAAAGCAATTTTCATTTTACCTTTGTATTCCCAGAGCATAGCACAATCTTTTGCACACTATAGATGATTAAGAAGTATTTGTTACATTGTTAAATTAGCTCAAGACTGGGAGCTGCTGTGAGTGAAGAGCTGTTTCCCTTTATCATTATCTTCTTCCAGAAAATGAAAACTGCTTTGCTTGGACACTGGTTTGCTGGAAAGCTCCCTCTTTCCAGACCCTCTTCCTACTCCTGACTGGACACAGCTCAACCCCCTTACTTTCCAAGACACACACACGAACACGTACATGCAAACACACACACACACACACACACACACACCCCACCCCACACCACACTATACCACTTTCCTACCCAATCCTCAGTTTTAAGAGTTTCAGATACATATTTTATTACTTCTGGAATATTTACCTTCATCTTATTGATCTTCTTATTTGCATCATAATCCCTCTTGTGTCACATCCTAAAATGTATCACTTTTTTTTTAACTAAATCTATAATTTTATTAACATAGAGAGTTCTAGGTGAGGTGCTGCTTCTACTAGTACAGGTTATCACCTTCTCTACAACTTAAAGTCTTAAGGAGTGCCTGCCGCACTCTTTGTCAGTCAACAGACATTTATGCAGTACATACTATGTGTCAGGCATTGTGCTAAGTGCTGGGAACTTAAAGAGAGGCAAAAAAAAACTATCCTTGCTCTGAAGAAGCTCATAGTCTAAAGGGATGATGGGTGGGGATAATATGCAGACAACTATGTACAAAGTCTATGTTAGATAAATTGAGAGTAATTTCAGAGGGTAGGTATTAAAATTAAGGAGGACTGAGAAAGGCCTCCTGGAGAAGGTGATACTTTAGCTGAGATTTGAAGGAGGCCAAGTCAGCTAGGAGGTAGAGGCTGGTGTCATTGGATAGCAGAGTACATAGAGGGGAGTAATGTAGAAGAAGACCGGGAATATAGGAATGGGCCACAAAGTGAATATGTATCAAAAATATGAATTGAAATGGTCTTCCTGACTGTTAGGCCAACTCTCTAATTTGATACACCATGCTGCCCATTAAAATGCATTCTTACATCTCTATTAGAATTTCTATCTTTAGTTTTGATATTTAGAACAAAGATTTTGGGGGGGGGATTTATTCCATATGTTACTTCCTATCACTATGCATAAGGGCTAAAAAAATGTTCAATGTCATTTTGTGCCATAAATTCACACCAAAGCAGGATGATGACCCTGCTTTGTTTTACAAATTTTAACTGTTGTTTAGTAAAATTGTAATTTGCTGACTATTTAAAACTGTTGTGCCCTGCCATGTGAGGGTTTTAATATAGTCCATGCAAACTGGAAACATGAGTGTGCTTGTTTTAAAACTGAAACTCATTGAAAGAAATTTCAAGTCCTAGAAACAAAACCATAATAATTGAACAAGTGCCTGTGTTAAATTTCCTCTTTAATTCATGGAAATGAATATATACTTCCAAATAGTATGCCTGATATCACCTGTCAATCTAGAGTACACCTAGAATCTGAGTACTTTTTTTAAAAAATCATTTTCTTTCACATCCTGTCTGGCCTGTCTGTTCTGTTCTATTTATCTGCTGTTCCGTAGAAAATTATATAGCCTCTAGTACCTCAAGTAGATTTGATCTTCTTAAAACATGAGAAATATATACATTGTGTATATTCCATCAGGTTGATAATTACCGAAACATTTTCCATACTCTCTATGTACAAAGTTAAGACTCCCAAGTGTTTGCACTCCACATGAAATATATTTAGATATACTTTTGGTAGAGAGGTATAGAAACAGAGAGAGAAAGCTAGGTAAAATCTTTTTCTATACTATGCTTTTATACCACATTTTGAAGTTGTATGCTCTTCTTGATTGAAACATGTATTTTTTTATCACGAATTACACTGTTCACTGAGTGAGTAGAATTTTCAGTTACAGTCAGGAAATGAAGAATTACCAATGTCGGGTGTTGATTTTTCCCAACTGTCTACAAAACTGATACATGCTACATATTCACATTTACAACAAATCAGAAAAAACTAGCATCATTCATGTTGCACCCAACTATAAAACACTGTAATGCAAATACTTAGAATACTTAGAGAACATTAACAGTAGTGACTTGAGAATATAACATGGTTCTTTTTAACATATAGCCATTTCTAGAATTTCACTGGATTGTGTGGACAGAGCAACTGTCAGAGCTGTCTATCAAGGCGAAATGAGATGAAGGCAGACAATGCGAGCTTTGTGAGTAAACTGAAGCAGCGGCTCCACAGTTTTCATTTCTCATCCAAGGGCACTGTGGGACCATTGTCTCCCCTTCCCTGCAAAAAGAATAGGACAATTATATTATGGAAATTCCTCCACAGCAGGTTTGAAAGTCTGTTTATGTCCAAATAGGAGGATAGTAAAAATGAAAAGTAAAAGTTTCATGACAGCAAAAGATAGAAATTTCAAAAAATACTTGTTGCTCAGACATTATATCTGTATAATTTCCCCATCCAATCCAACAGAAATGTATTTACATGGAAGATGATTCATTGGAATTTTTGTGGCTGTCAACCATGGCTTAGAACTTCAACTCTAGACTCACAAGGACCTGACTTAATACAAAAGACTCTTCAATAATACCTCAGTAAGGGCTCAGTCCCTGAAAACATTTGAACTTAATTTGTTTCTAGTTCTCCACTGGAGGCAGGGCTCTTCAGTTCCCCTAAAAACATTAGGCTAATAATAAGCATTTAAGCATAGAGTAGATTTATTGTAGGGCATACAAAGAACAGAAAAGAAATTCTGATCCAAGCTTCCAAACTATAATCCATCTTTGTGAGTACCACTTTTTCTTCCCCCCTTCTGCCTAGAGGTTCAGTCATATTTCTCACAAAGCTCACAGTATTGGCAGATAGAATCCCAGAAGCACCGGTCAGAATAAAGACCTTCATTAAGAGCAGTGTATGTACCTCGCTACTCACCTGCTTCCATCAGCAATCTGCTCTCTCCTTTGCTTCTACTTCTGCTACTGTTAGGCCAGCTCCTGGTTAACACCTCTATCTCTCAGCATAATTTCACAGTAATCACAGCCCAAGATCTCCTTGGACTTTGCTTGCCAACTTCTGGCTCTGCTGCTGCTAGCTCCCACCTCTACTGGCCATGCTAGGAGGAAGACCCTTCTATTCCTCTTTCACATTTTCCAGCCTTTTCCCATACCTCTCAGCATTATACAAAACTGCTACCCAAATCTTTATGGCCTTGGTCCTACCTCCAGCGTTATGGGAAATGCCTACCAAAAATCTTTTCACATGTTCACCTACACTGAATTTCAATATCTGACATTATTAGGTTTTAAAAAGATTATATCATAGAATCTAAATCAGGAGGAACTTCAAAGACATTTATCCCCATCCATACCCAAATAGAAATCTCCATGCAACATCACTAACAAATGATCATTTAGCCTCTACTTGAAGTCTCCCAATGATGAGTAATTCACTGCCTCCCAAGTCAGCCCATTCTACTTCTTAACAGCTGTCTTCATTACCTTATATTTCTTTACATAGAGCTAAAAATCTACCTCTGTGACTTTCACCTATTTTTCTGAATTTTTGGCAAGAAAAAAATCTTATTCCTCTTCTACAGATAGCACTTCAAGTATTCAAAGATATGGATTTTCCCGCAATACATGTTCTTATTTCTGGGTGAAATATTTCTAGTTCCAGTCTAGTAAATGTTTATTATTCACCTTCTATGTGCAAGACTGTGCTAACCTCTAGAAATGTGATTAATAAAAAGACAGTTCCTGCCCTGAAGGAGCTTACAGTCTAAAAGAGAGACAGGAAAGGGGTGAGGGATAGGGGAATATAAAGGGCTTCCAGCATGGGAATATCTTGTTCCATGGAGTTGAAACTAGGCAGAACAGCAGATGCAAAGTGGAGTAAGCTAAAAGAATAGCTTCTACCCTCTATAAAGGAAGGAATTAGGATGACTTTGGTACTCTTTTCCTCTGGCCCTCTAATCAGAAGGAAGACGAGGCTGAGGGCAGTGGTACACCAATCAAGGCCTGAGTTAATAGTATGGTAATTAGATTAGAAATGATAAACATATCCTGGAAGTAGGTACCACTTTTCATCATTTGTTAGTGATGTTGCATGGAGATTTCTATTCAGGTATGGATGGGAATAGAGTCTTTGAAGTTCCTCCTGATTTAGAGATTCTATGATATATATATTTTTTAAAACCTAATAATGTCAGATATTGAAATTCAGTGTAGTTAATAGTGTGGTAATTAGATTAGAAATGATAAACATATCCTGGGAGTAGGTACCAGGCAAATACAAAGTGGAGTTCATTCAAATGATCATCACATGGAAGACATTCAAAGCCTCTTACCATCCCAGTTACTATCATCCAGTTTGTCTGCAAGTAAACTTTCTTAAATATGATGCCCCAAAATAAAATATGATATTCCAGAAGGTTTGAGCAGAGCAGAATATCAAGTCTTTCACTTCTGTCATACATTTCTCCTATGACCTTGCAAGGTTACAGTGCATTTGACTGCTACATGACACCATTGGCCTCTACTAAGTTTGCAACACATGAAAAACTTCAGTTCCTTTGTTTTAGTATATTTCCCTCATCTTGTACTTGAATAGATATGTGTGTGTGTGTGTGTGTGTGTGTGTGTGACAGAGAGATTGGATGTGTCAATTGTGTCTGTGTCTTGTGTTTAAACCTGTCTAGGACTTCATTTTTGCTATTTCATTTAACACTTCAAAAATCTATAATTTTATCCCTCCATTGTCGGGGATCACACCTCCCTATGACTTAATAGAAGTCTTCAAGAGCTACTGTAGCCGAAAACTTCATCATCCAGCATCCAGACTGGTGAGTACAGGAGTTATTCTGAATTAGGCTGGTCCTAAGACACCTGATGTACCATTCTTTACTGCGATAATGCTAGAACTTTACATTGATCCTGATTTGAGTGTATTTGCAACCCTAGACTAGAGTGAAATTGACTAACCAAAATAGGGAATGAATCCATGCCTTAAGTTAACCAACCTTGTTGTTTAGACAGAGGAAGTCTGTCTAAAAAATAACAATATATTATAGTTGGCATAGGATATAACAACATTATGAATAATTGATTAAAATTTACTATTTCATTACTAAAAGTAAAAAAAAAATATGAAGCCTTACTATTCCACATCTACCACTTATTTTTTTCCCAAAATGCAATGATTAAAATTTCCAAATGTATCTTTTCAGATTATACAATAAAAGATTTTAAGTTGGGGGGCAGTTAGGTGGTGCAGTGGATAGAGCACCAGCCCTGGAGTCAGGAGGACCTGAGTTCAAATCTGGCCTCAGGCACATAACACTCACTAGCTGTGTGACTCTGGGTAAGTCACTTAACCTCACTTAACTTAATTGCCTCACCAAAAAAAAAAAAAGTTTTTAAGTTAATGTATTTCATTGTCCCTCAAAGGGATCACATAGCCATTTTTCAAACAATCCAATATAATCTCAACAGTAAAAATCAAATAATGTATTATAGTGTAGTAGAAAGAATACTGGATTTGATATCAAAGGAACTTGGTTCAAACCTTCTCAATCCTATATGTAGGACCTTCAGTAAGTCATTTAAATTCTCTGAGCCTCATTTTTCTCACCTGTAAAATAATGAGATTAGACTAGAGAATCTCTAACCTCAGATTTTTTGTGTACAAATTAATATAACTAAATTAACTGTAGTCTGTTCTAACCAGTCAGATGCAATATTATTTAAGTTGTTTTTTAATACCACTTCAATTATTCAGAGGTCACCTATCTGTTAATGATAAGTAAGAAACTGGGAATTAAGCAAAAAGGTTCTAGGGTAACAAAGTCAAAATCAAACCATCAATTAATCAACAAGCATTTATTAAATGTCTACTATGTGCAGGGCACTGGGATCCATGCTTGGGATAGGACAAAAAAGAAACAGTTCCTGTCTTCAAAAAGCTTATGCTAAACAGTGGGAAATAGCATTTATGAATATATATATATGTATATATATATAACATATATACAAAGTAAATGCTAAGTAGTTTCAGGGAGTAGGTACTAGCAACTGGGAAGGGGAGAGTGGAAACAGAAGTAACGCATGAACTTTTAAGGAACCTAGGATTTGTAAAGGGTGGATGTGAAGAAAGAGTGCATTCTAGGCAAGGGAGCCGGTGAAAAGCCATCGCAAAATCATGGAGACAGGAAATGGAATGGTGTGCGTGAGGAACAGTGATAATTGTTTGCCTGGACTATAGGGTGCACAAAGAGGAGTAAGGGGTACATAATAAGGTAACTTCTTTTGTGAAAATATTTCTTAAAAATGGAGCCCTTACAAAGCTATTATTTTGAAATAGGCAGAATTAACAAGACTTGGCAAATGATTGCATATAATTAATGGTGCAAAGTGAGGGAAAGAGATAAGTTGAAGACAACATTGAGTTTGCCAACCTGATTGACTGGAAAAATGGTGGCATCCTCATTAGAAACAGAGAAATTCAGAAAAAGGATGGAACAATCAGTTCCTAGTCCCAGGGATAGGACTAAAAGTGAACATATAGATCTGGGAGTCATCAACATAGATATGATAACTGGCTAAAGCCCAAGATAGTCTACATTTGGGAGATGGTATATTTACTCCCCCTAGCAACTGCTATGCATGCTCCTTCATCGTTACACCTTACCTCATGTTCCTCTTGTGCCATATAGCACAACTGTCTCCCAAATGCTAACCCAGTGTTCAGTAACCAAAATGCTGTCCTGGGGTCTATGACACACAGTTCCCCCCAAACCATCATTGGTACCATCCTCTGAAACACTTAGTATTCTATCCCATCCACAATTGAATTTGCTCATAGGGAAAGTTTTAGCTATATATGGCTCAGCTAAGTAACTAAAATGGATCAATCAATCAGCATTAATTAAGCACTTATTATCCTTTATTTGGTGTTAAAGTGTATGCGCTTGAGTCATAACAGAGCCCCTGGAATCTTTACTGTTTTAGAAAAAAAAAACATTTTGGTTTTCTGGTTTCCCAGCCCACAGCACAATTAACACAGTGAGCTAGAAGATCAGAGAAAGTTATTGCTAGACATGGATGGGCCCAGTGAGAGCAAAAACGAAGTGACAGCTATCAGCCTGATAGAGAAGAAACTGAAAATCAATAAAAAGAAAATCCAGGGTATCAAAGAGGATATCATGTACTATAGGCATCATGGGCCCTCCGCACCTCAAAAGCCCATTGGGGTGTCACTATAATATTGAAAATTTTAATAATTGAATGTTCCTAATGAGCTGGGTCATCAAGAAAATGTATGCCTACTAAATGTATACCTACTGATTTTATATACCTACTAAATGTATGTATACCTACTAAATTTCATTTAAAAAGGTAAGGGATTGTAACATGTTTTAGAAAGGTTTCCATCAACAGGAGTTGTCAAAAAAAATCCTGAATGCTTAATTCTGAATTGAGGCAAACCCTCAATTAGCCATATAATTCACTTATGTAGAGTATCTCATGCCAGTTAAATAATGCTGTATGTAATATAATTTATAATAATGACATTATATACATAATGATAAATAAAACACAAAACTATTATATGCCTCCCATCAAAACACACTTTGCTTATATCTCTTATGCATTTTTCATGTATTATTTTGTACTAATAGCTATTTGCACATGCCATATTCCCACTCCAAACTGTAAGCTCCTTGCAAGAAAGGATCCTGTCTTATCTAAATTGTGTACATTTCCCAATGCCTAGCATAGTCCATACAGATACTATGTACTTGATAAATGTTCAATCATTCAGAACATTTATAAGTAATCATGAAACAATTATTAATACTACCACACATATAAAGGTTTAAAGTTTACAAAAAAAAAATTCATCACAACAACACAGTGGATTAAGCACACAGTGCAACAATTATTTGCATTTTAAAGATGAAGAAACTGAGGCTCAGATTGATTTAGTGATTTATCCACAGTTGCAGTTAATAAAAGCTGGAGCCAGGATTTAAAATGAAGTCTCCAGACATCAAGTCCAGTGTCCTTCCCAATAAGTGAAGGTTAATTTTCCCATCAACTCTGACTACAAAAAAAATTTAAACTCATTCTCATAATAAAAGATCATAACTTCAAACATTTATTTTGTTGACTCCAGATAAAGCACAAATAGACCTTTGAAAGAATAAAGGTTTCTTTGGGAGATCCATCTTTCATTTAGGAACAATTAGATAATCTTTCCATTTATTCTTTTGCAGTTTTTAAACATTAATGAACTTCAATGGACAAGATGAAAAAGCTAAGATAATTAGCATACATTGAGAAACCTCAGTCTAACCCAAGATATGTATTTTCATGTGCATCTGTGATAAATTTTGACCTGTATAAACTATATAAAAGATAAATGTCTAGTGGTTCAAATGTTATTAAGAATTCATTCCTGATTGTATGGTACTTTAAGGCTGAAAAATGAGGATATTTTCTACCTACATATTTGACAGATATCATATATAAATCAACTGTGTCCCAAAGGTATGCTATGTTGGATATTTAATATTCATACCATTAAATTGTAAAGGAACAAAAAACCACAGTATTCTAAGTTGATAGACAGGATGAAGGCTTTCTTTTAAGATAATAATCTATTAAACAAACCTTGATAAATAATAGAATCCAAAAAACTCAAACAACAACAAAAACAAAGGGCAAATATTCAGGCAACTCTGATCTTCTGAAGGTCACTACTTTATAAAGCTAGGTGAAGTCCAAAGGTCACTACTTTACAAAGCTGGACTTGGAACCAGAAAGAATCATTTTCATGAGTTCAAATATGCCCTCAGACACGACCTTGGGTAAGTCACTTAACCCTGTTTGCCTCAGTTTCCTCATCTATAAAATGAGCTAGAGAAGGAAATGGCAAACCATTCCAGTATCTCTGCCAAGAAAACATCAAATGGGGTAGCAGAGAGTAAGACCAACTGAATAATAACATTATGAATAACAACAAAAAGGTTATTATTTAACATTTGTCAAATACCCCCCTGTATAGGATATATAGTTGAAGGCTCAGTAAATACGTGCTGAATAACAAAATTAATTCAAATTAATAATTCACATTAGGGAGTCAGTCATTTGACTACATTGATATCATTTTCATCTAGGAAGAAACTCTTCAATACTAAAAAGATATCATCTTCAAATCCTGGGCATGCTCATGTTTGTTATGGTTCTCTGAATTATCTGATATGACTTGCATTCATTGCAGATGCTAAATAATTAGATGGCTAGACCATCACTCCAATCAAACACTTTAGCAGAACTTGGAAGGTAGTCTCTCAGCATTAAATAATAGCTATATTGACCCCAGTATCCAGTACCTAGCACAATGCCTTACCCATGGTTGGCAGATACTATGTGTTTGTTTAATAGAATTTTCAATAATGGCATTATATGCTGCATTTTATTTTACTTATATCCCCCATATTCAAACTGCTAGTGGTGCAGTATAGAGCAAGGCCTGTAGTCAGGCAGCCCTGAGTTCAAATCTAGACTCAGACACTTTCTAGGTGTATGACCTTGGGCAAATTATTTAACTTCTCAGTTACCTCACCTGCAGAATGTGAATAATAATAGCATCCACACCCCAGGATTGTTGTGAATATAATATAATATTTGTAAGACATTTTGCAAACCTTCAAGTGCTATAAAAATGCTGGCTATTATTGTTGTTATCACCCACCACAGGACCTTTTATGTGGCAGGCATTCAACAAATAGTTGTTGAAGAAATTAAGTAAACTTAGAGCATCTCATGTCAGATTCTCCCAGATGCAAAAATTCTTGCATGTAGAGTAAGCCCACCAAATCAATACTTTAACAACTCAGAAATGAATAGATTCATCTGGTCTCTCCTAAGTAAAAAAAAATCTAATCAGAAAATTCAAATAACCAGAAATGGTATTATAGTACTTTGCATTGATCATGGATTCACAGTTGTGATCTTGAGGCACTACAGGATTCTGAAATGCCTTCTAAACCATCCAAGAAAGTTTCACTTATTTCAGCAGTTTTGAGCTTCAAATTATCTTTTGCAAAGAGTCTCTTGGGGCATGTGAATGAACTCTCCATAGGAGGATTTCCTCAAATGCTACAGTCAGAGGTAGCCAAGTAAAATAAAAGCACATGTACACACACCGGTCTGACTTCTCTATTGTCTCTGAATGTCACAGAACTGACCCAACTTCAAGAAATATTTGAATCAGTTCCAGAGCTTTGCAGATTAAGGCAGGAAAGTTGCATTTTAAAACAAAGTCCAATGTTTCTGTTAAAAAAGCTGAAAGGCAAGAGTTCAGAAGCAAAGTCATGTAGAAAATGTCTCATCCCTTCCTCTCATCACTCTTTTCCTTCTCCCTCCAATATGGATTATATTGTTACTTTTTAGGAAAATGCTCATCTTTTTCATCAAATCCAAAAATATCAGCACCTTTATTATTTCTTCCTAAAAATTCTGGAACAGCTAGCACACTGAATAAGGTGCTGGAGATAGCATTAAGAAGATTAAGGTCCCAATCTTGTTTCAGATGCCTGCCAGTTGTGTGACCCTGAGCAAGTCACAAAGCTATCTGAGCCTCAAGTTCCTTTTCTGCAAAGTAGAAATAATAATAACACCTAATTTACAAGGTTTTGTGAAAATCAAATGAGAATTAAATATGCGAAGCATTTTGGAAACTTTAAAGGGCTATATAAATGCTAACTATAATAAGGAGGAGGAGGAGGAGGAGGGTAATGATGATGGTGAGGATTTTGCATGAGTTGTTCTGGCCCTACATTCTGAGGGTGAGGTCTGCCACATTTTACTCCTACCCCCAGGGTTCTCTGGTATCCTGAGGTGGGTTAGGAATTCTCTTTTTTCTGCCTTTGGCTCTGGCCTCTACCAATTGTTTTGCCCCATTTTAGGAGTCTAGTGACAGGCACCCCAATTCCATTTAACCATTTAATATCCAGTTAGTTTTTACAAAGATATTTACTTCAAAGATACAGAAAGAACAAATGTATAAACATTTTCCCCAGTACCTTAGGGGCATAATTAGTAGATTAGGTTTACAGCTTAACTCCGATTTCATATAGCGTTAGTCCCATCAAATTCAAGTTCAAAGCCCCACTGGACCAACATGCCAAGGCTTCTTTCCTAGGCTGCCTGCATCACCTGGCCTGAATTCCTCTACTACTATATCCCCATGTTTCAAGTACTAGAGTCAGAAACTCCACTCCTTGTACCTAGAACTAAAAAAGATAAATGAAAAAATACAAACCCCCAGGTCCATTTCTTAGGGTCACATAACTGAAGGGAAGAGAATGGTGGTCCCCAGGCCCTACCCCCTTACCACATTGTGTCACCAACTATGAGTGAAGGAGTCCTTTATTTTCAGATGAAAAAGCACATGCTGTGTTCAGTCAGGTAGTTTTAAAGACAAAGTTCCAGCTATAAAACCAATAGATAAAGGCTACTCCCAAGCATATGATAGGCTACATAGCATGTCCACATATGCACCAGTTCTCCTGTTCCCGAGAACTAGGTCACCCAGAAAATATATATGTATATATACATACATACACATACATATATATTATATGTCAATTTGAATATACTATACATAGCATACATATAAATTATGAGGGGCAGTGTAGTATACCAATAAAAAAGCATTTATTAAGCATAACTGTGGTGCATGGAGAGAAGTAATGTTTGAAAAGGCTAGAGAGTAAGGAAAGGGACAGGTTGTAAAGAATTTTAAATACTAAATGGTGTCTATATTTGATACTAGAGGCAATAGGGAGCCGCTTTAGTGGAATTAATTGAGCTTGGGGGAGGAAAGGGGTGTCAGGGCTGCATTTTAAGAAAACCATTTTTCTAGTTCTGTGGAGGACAGACTGAAGTGGGGAAGAGATTCGAGGTGGGGAGATTAAATAGGAGGCTATTGCAGTGGGCAAAGTGACAAGTGACAAGAGCCTGAACTAAGGTGGAGGCTGTGCTAGAGGAAGAAACAAGTATGACAGAGATGTTGTGGAGGGAGAAACAAGATTTAGTAATTAATTGTTTATGTGGGAGTGAGTGTGAGGAGGATAACACCAAGATTATAAACATGTTATTGGAATGGATGATGATGCCCTTGATAGCCAAAAGTAAATCAGGAAGAGGGCTGGGTTTGGGGGAGGAAAGATAATGAGTCTTGTTTTGGACAAGTTGAATTTGAGATTTTGATCTTGAAGTCAGAAAGACCTGGGTTCAGGTCCTGCATCAGATACTACTTGCTTTGTGACTTTAAGCAAGACACTTAATCTCTCAGTTCCTGTGGATCAATCTTTCAGATTATAATTTGCAGACCAGATATTGATTTGCGCTTTGACAGAGAGAGAGGCGGACAGAGAGACAGAGACAGAGACAGAGAAACAGACACAGAGAGAGCCATTAATGAACAGCAATAAGAATGCTAACCCAGAGGCAAACTAATAGGCATGGGAGCACTGAAAAATTGCTTCCAGGTTCTAGCTTCTGCACTGCCATAGAAATGTGATAGTGATTGAATTAGTTCTGGCAAAATATATCTCAGTGTCTGAACCTACTTTAGAGAGGAGAAAGGAGTGCTTTAAATATAATGGATGAGCATTCTGTAAAATTAGAAGTCTATAATTAAAAAATCAAATGGAACGTCTGTGATCATTGCTGTCACTGTTAAAGAGATAAGACACAGAACAGCTCTATATATTCATAACCTAATACCTTGTACATAGTGGGCACTTATTCCAAATGCTCCATCATCTCAAAGAGGTGGTAAATCCTCCAATAATTTGGATCATACCTGATTCACATCTGACAATTCTGTGCAACTTTCATCCATGTTCTAGAAATTCACCATTGGTATCTACACATTGTGCTGGGCTCCTTCATTAAATCTTCTTGACATTGGGAGAATACTCATGTAGCCATGCAGGCTGTCCCTTGGTTTTCCCTCACTCTTACTATATGACCAAACTATCTTCCTTTTCAGAGCGTGTATTTTGGGTGATATCTTTTATCCCACTTCACCTTCCTCATTTCTTGCTTGAGGTCTGCGGCAGCCTGCTCACACTCACCTTGCATCTCTCCACTGCCCTCAATTTCCATTCTTTGGAGACTGCAGTATTCTATGACTTGCAGTTACATGATATCACTGGAAGGATATATTCATTTTAAGAAGATAGGCTTTGGTTTCAGGGAGAAGGATGAGGTCATTTAAAGAACAATACAATCTCCCAAAAGCAATCTAGCTTTCTCTCTTCGTTCTGTTTAATTCAGGGCAGTTCTCATTTCATTTGCAGTCTATCTAAGATGTGTGTATAGACATGCATACATATACAAACACACAGGCAGATATGTAATATCTAGTTCAGACTTCTTCAGTATACTTTTGATGAAGTCCAGCTGCTTTTCTCACCTTTGTTTTCTACAAAATCACTTCTACTTCCTCAAAAAGCACATCCAGGAGGCTGATGTTAAGAGTCCAAATGTATTCTATTGTCTTGTATGATGAAAATATTATAAAAATCTTTAAAAATCATTTCCACTTCTTTTTTCTTTGCTTTCATCCTTACAATTCATCTATCAATGTTTTGCTAATGTGGGTCTCTTCCCAAGCTTTCTTTAAGCATGATTTTCTTCTCATAGTTCCTTATTATTTTATAAAGTGATACTATTCCTAATCTTCTACCTTCCTTCTTCATAAAATTTTACAAATGAGTATATATTCTGAACAGGTGCTACTCTTAGCAGTCATATCATTCTGCTTGTCAAGTAGGTCAAGATATTTACTGACCAATGTGATTTTTAGGCTCTTTTCTTTTCCTTGTTAAGCCAACTGATTTTATACTGGTTAAAATTCTGTTTGTTGTTTATTGCTTAGTTGTTTTCAGTCATATTCGACTCTTGATGACCTTATTTGGGGTTTTCTTGGCAAAGATACTGGAGAAGTTTGCCATTTCCTTCTCCAGCTCATTTTACAGATAAGCAATCTGAGGCAAACAGCTTTAAGTAAATTGCCCAGGGTCACACAGCTAGTAAGTATCTGAGGCCAGATCTGAACTCAGGCCTTCCTTACTCTGAGTCCTGTACTCTATACACTGTACCATTAAGTGCCCTGGTGCTCTAAGTGAGACATGTATAACAAGTATCATATTGATTTCCTTCTCAATGAATATAGGAACAGTTGTAAGTCAATTCAATTCTTTATGATGTTTTTTGGCATTCACCATGTCTAGCACCTTCCAGATTCTCTTAGCAGAAAGTATCCATGAGATATAGGTGTGAGGCTCCTGTTTGTTTTGGCAGTCAATGAGTGAACTAAACAGGACTGTCCCACAGGGACTCTGTCCTGGGCCCTCCTCTCTTTTTCCTCTATTCTTTCTCACTTGGTCATCTCATCAGCAACTGTGGATTCAAATGTCATCTCTACACTGATGACTCCCAGGACTACTTATCCAACTCTAGCCTCTCCTTTAACTTTCCCTCCAACTGACCTCACACATCTTGAACTGGGTGTTCTATAGATATCTTAAACTCAATATGTCTAAAATGGAACTCATTATCTTTCCCCTCAAAGCTTCCCTTCTGCCTAACTTCCCTATTCTCCCAATCACCCAGGCTTGCAACCTGGATCATCTTTGACTCTTCATTCTCTCTCTCACTCTCCATATCCAGTCTGTGGCCAAGTCCTGTTGGTTCTGCCTCTATAATATTGCTCATCTCCTCCCCTCCCCTTTTCTTCTCTGGCATTACCACGACCCTCATACAGACTCTCATCAACTCACACACGGACTATTGAGAAACCCTGTTGACTTGTTTTCCCATCTCAAATTTCTCTTCACCCTAATCCATCCTCCACCACTCAGCTTTCAAATTGATTTTCCTTAAAACTCAGGGCTAAGTCACCCCTTCCCTTCCACCATTAAATAAACTACAGTAGTAGCTCCCTATCACCTCCAAGATCAAATTTGAAATCTTCTACTTGGCATTCAAAGCCCTTTATAACCTGCTTCCTTCCTACCTTTCCATCTTACTCTTTATACTTTGCCTATACACATTCTCTGTAGTCTAATAACACTGGCCTCTTTGCTATTCCTTGCACTAGATACTCCATGTCCCTGTTCTGGGAACACTGACTGTTCCCTATGCCTGGAATTCTCTCCCTCCTCATCTCCATCTCCTACCCTCCCTGCCTTCCTTTCAGGTACACTAAATATCTCACCTTTTACAAGAAGCCTTTCCTGATACCCCTTAATTCTAGTACCTTCCTTCTGTTGATTTATTCTGTGTGTGATTTGTTCTACATACTTGTTTACATGTTATCACTCCCATTAGACTGGGAAGTTCCTTGAGAGTAGGGATTGTCTTTTTTTGTTCATTTTGTTTTGTCTTTCTTTATATCCCCAGTACTTAGTACAGTGCTTGGCACATAGAAGCCACTTAACAAATGCGCATTATAAATAAATGCTTAGCTATCTTTGTGGTGGCAAAAAACTGAAAATTGCAGGGATGCCTGTCAATTGGTGAATGGCTGAGCAAGTTGTGGTATATGATTGTGATGAAATACTACTATGCTATAAGAAATAATGAGCTTGATGATCTTAGAAAAACATAGATAGACTTGCAGGAAATAATGAAAGTGAAAATGAGCAGAATCAAGAGAAACACTGCATACAGTAACAATATTATTTT
This sequence comes from Vombatus ursinus, assembly GCF_900497805.2. Lineage (NCBI taxonomy): Eukaryota > Metazoa > Chordata > Mammalia > Diprotodontia > Vombatidae > Vombatus > Vombatus ursinus. The sequence continues at coordinate 81,737,786 of NW_020954590.1, forward strand.
AAGAACAACTTTGAGTGATTAAGTCATTTTGACTATTATAAATACCCAAATTAACTACAAAGGACATATGAAGGAAGATATTATCTGTGTCCAGAGAAAGAACTGATAAATAGAAGTATGTGTAGAATGGTTTTGCAGATATATATGTATATATAAACACATATATGTATGTATGCACACATATACATATATGCACATACATATGTGTCTGTGTGTGTATAATAGGCAAGGTGGGGGAAGAAAAAAGGAGGGAAAAGTTACATGATAACTTTATTACATATTTAAATATATACATATATATTATATATTATCATATATTTAAAAGAAAAAGCAAGTTGCACGTAATAGATTTGCAGTTTCATGTACAATCATCTTTTTTTCTACTCTGTTATAGAAATGCTTGTTTTATTTAAGTTCAGAAAAAATAAGTGAAATTAAAATAAATAAATAAATGCTTATTGACTGATGGAGTAACATTAAATAAGGACAATAATATCTATAGGAGTTACCCAACAGATTTTTTGTAAGGATTAAATGAGAAAAAGTTTATAAAGCACTATATGTGTCACTTGTTATTGTTGTGTTATTCAAATTGGGGATACATATGAATATAATCCAGCTCTTTGCACTACTGATTTAAAATGGTACTGTGCTCATAATATGGAAAATTTTGCTAAATATTTTCTCATTTTAATCACTGTTGCCTTAGCAGACAAGAAGAGTTCATATTTCAAAATGGTAGTTTTAATGCAAAGGAAGAGCCTTTTGTAATCTTTGAAATATTACTAAGAAACTTACATTTTTATTTAAATATTCAGCTCCTTTACCATTTTGAACCTATTATGTTAATATAGTACTTGATCCTCCTTTTATGCATTAATCATATTCTAAAGTGTATTAAGTCTTATTACCTCAGCAGAATTCTATATTCCTTGACTTGAAGGCCAACATAATAGAGTGCTTTGAACATAGTAGATGCTTCATATTTGGGGGAAAGGAGAAAAAGGGCAGGCTTATAACTAGGAATTGTGGTGTCCCAAAAAAATCAGGTGAGTGGCAGAGATGAATAGAAAGGGAACAAAATTTGGCAATACCAGAGAGAGAGGTGTCTAACATGACTTACCCTCAAAGCTGGAATTGGCAGGGAATAGGAGGAAAGGTGGGCCCTAGAATTAAGAACCTTAGGAGTGATCATCAGAACAATCCAATCTTTGGACTGGGTGAGGAAGTGGTGTTGATGCAGTTTGGAACTGCAGGTGCCAGAATATGAGGTGCAGGTATGGCAAGTAATGGGACTATTGTAGAGAAGAAGAAAACACCCAAGAAATAGGCACCCAGGGGTCAAGGCTTAGAAACTCCACCCTATTTATTGTATACATGCAGAAGGGAAAAAGAGAAGGAAGGAGAAAAGAAAGGAGGGAATGAAGAAAGAAGTAGGAAGGGAATATTTTGGTCAGAGGCCAAAGTTATACAAACCATTGTTATGGAAATTAGTTAGCAAGGTCCACATTACCTTGTACAAAAGTAACATAAAACTTAAAATTGTGCTTTTAAGGTTCATTTAAGGTAAACCTGTGTTATGAAGCTTTGACACTTTCTCAATCTCAATTAGCACTAAACTAATTAACAGAACTGTTTTATACACTACAGTGAATCACATTTTTCTTCTTCCTTGCCTAATCCCTTGTGTGTTGTAAGGGTGATTGAGTATCTAATTACTTCTTAATTGAATGCACATATTATACATTTTTCACTAGTTCAAGCTTAATGCTTTTGGTCTAGAAATCAAAGTCAATGAAATTAAGTTGAAATGGAATTTGGGCAACTATTGTAATGAGGAAAGGTTTGCATTAAGCCTAATTATAAGTAAATGTGGGTTTTCAGTATTGTTTCCTATGAAAACATTTAAAATACAGAAATGTGATATAAAGGACTGATTTAGATTATTAATGACATTATTATTCATGTTCACAACATTATATTCTATATTATTGAGTTGACCAATTTTAATACTATGGTGTGTATACCACCAATGAAGTCTGAATGGACATTTACATTTGCCAAAAATTATGTTTCCCCTTTCAGCATGCCATTATAAGCAATCTAAGATTGCATTAAAATAAGATTAAGATGGAGATGGCATTAGGTCAAGAAAAGTTTAAATTTAAGGTTATAATCAATTACTTCATGAAAATATATTTATTTGCTAAAGGTTACCTTAACTTCTCAATCTCTAAAATTCTATGCAAGCCTATACTTTTCAAATTAATATTTTGTGAGAATTATATTGTTTTAACATTGCACAGAATGTTTACAAATTGGAATGATTTCATCCTGAGAGTCAATAAAGTTTTTCAGCAAAAATGTTTAAAGGGGGGTGGGGTTCATATAGAACAGTAGTATTAAACTCAAATAGAAATGAAGGCCACTAAACCATATGGAAGGATCCCTGCAGATGTATATTGACCTTAAAAACCATCATGATTGTGGTTGTGGAATAGCCTAGATAAATTTGAAAAGAATCATAACCAGGAGGATTTTTTTCTTACGTACAGCAATTAATAAAAAACAAATCATAAGGATAATCTAATTTATTGAATTATGTTTGAATTATTATTGTAATCATTAAATTTAAACTTGAGAATTACTGATATTCTGTGAAAGTATTTTCTAGTTTTATTATAAGATTATATTATATATTTATATATCATATTATTTATTATATTTATTATACTTATTTGGAAGAAAATAGAAACTTTCTTGCTTTATAGAAATCTGATTATTTTGACCAGTTTTCCTAGTTTTTATTTTAAAACTATATTATAAAGAAAACCACTTAGTGGACAATAAGCAATTTGAGGACAGACTTTTTTTTCATTTTTGTATCCCAGTTTCTAATACACTTTATCTCATATGGTATATACTTTAAATTCTGTCTGATTGAAATTTGAATGAAAGCAATATCTCTGAGTCTCAGTTTCCTTGTCTGTAAAATTAGGGGTTTGAACTAGATGGTATCTAAGGTCCTCTCCAACTCTAGATCTATGAATGTATGATCCTATAAAAGTTTCAACACAGACAGTGTATTCCAAGATATATGAAGTGACTTACAGATGTGGATTTGATAGATATTTTTGTCAGTCAACAAGCATTTATTAGAAATAGCTAGATGGTAAGGTGAATAGAATGCTGGATCTGGAGTCAGAAGATCTAAGTTCAAAACCAGCTTCAGACACTTCCTAGTTGTGTGACTTAACACACAACTTACTTAAGTTACTTAAGTAACATCTGTCTGCCTCAGTTTTCTCATCTATAAAATGAAGATAGTAATAGTACCTATCTCCCAGGATTATTGTGATGAAAAAAATGAGGTAATATTTGTAAAGTGTTTGAAAACTTTAGAGCATTATATAAATGCTACCTATTGTTATTATTATTTATAAGGGCACTAACTGCTTTTGATATATTATACTCTGCACCCCCAAGTACCTCTGATTTATTTGTTCTCTGTGTTGGTTTTCATCCCTTACACATTTCCTTCTCATTTTCAATTGTTTTGCTCTATGTCAAAAGACTGTCCAATTACCTTACACCACCACTCCAACTCATGTGATCCTTCCAATATACCTACTCCATTTTGTTCCCATGGTGAGAGGTCAGTTTCAAGTCTTGACATATTGCAAGAAGTAAAAGGGCTGTCTCTATTACTTATGCTTCAACACTTCAATAATCCTTCAGATTCTGTGAATCCAGCAATACGGATACTCTTTCTGACAGTACAGACTTAGGTAAATGCCTTCTCATCAATTTCAGTGGATCGTGCCCGTATCTTCCCATAAATCCTCCCAATATACTGGAAACTTCCTCCAAGTCTTTTGATATACTGTGGAATGTAGAATATCAAGATGACCATCAGTTATGCTTTACCTCACTTCACAGTATTGATAGGAATTTGACCTACATCACTTTAATAATTTCACTCTCAGTCAACTAGCATTTATAAAGCATCTACTATGTGCCAGGCACTGTGCTAAGCATTGGGGAGATACAAAGAAAATCAAATATAGGCCCTGTTCTCAAAAAGTTCACAGTCTACTGAGATAGACAGCATGTAAACGACTAAGTACAAACAAGTTATATACAGGATAAATAGGAAATAATCAACAGAGGAAGGCACCTACATTAAAGAGAATTTGGAAAGGCTTCTTCAAGGAGATGAGACTTTAGCTGTGATTTCAAAGAAGCCAAGAAGTGGGGATGAGAAGGGAGAGAGCTCCAGGCATAAGGGACAGCCTGTGAAACTGATAAGTCAGGAGATGGGGTACCTAGTGCACGTCAAGCAAGGAGATCAGTGTCACTGGATCATGGGGAGGGGGAAGGAAAGGGAGGATGGGGGAAAAACATAAAAGAAGGATAAGATGTAAAAAGACTGGAAAGTCAGGAGGGAGCCAGATTCTACGGGGTTTTATAAGCCAAATAGAGGCTATTATATTTTATCCTATTGCCTCCGGGAATACTAAGTAGGGGCATTAACATGGTCATGTTATGCTTTAGGAAGATCAATTGAATAGCTGAGTTATAGACCATAACAAACTAAAAAAAAAACAATAATTAATATGGGGATCCCAAGAAAAAAAAATTCAGACCTAAATGGAGAGTTAATAATGACATACTGAGTAACAAGTGAGTCAAAGAATAAATACCTACTGATTTTAAATCCCTGACTAAATTTCATTATAACAACCTATCACTTATACAAAATCTTTTTTCCTAAATCTCAGTAGAAGTTCAAGCCACTAACCCCAAAGTTCCACTCTTTATGCCGTAGAGATACAAAAATTAAATCATTAAGAATTTATTGATCAAAAACTATTCATCAGCAGCTGTGGTAGGTGCTGTAGGGGACACAAATATAAAGACATGGTCCCTGACCTCAAATATATCATAGTCTGATTGAAGAGGTATGACATGATCACGTGAATGTGCTTTCATTCATACAAGTATTTTCACAATTAAAATGAATGAACACATATATTAAAGTACATGGCCCCAGTACATTTTCAGAAACATTTTTATGGAGACATTTTTGGTCTAATGATAGTCTGAAATAAATGCCGAATTTAAAAGAAGATACTGCTGATTTACCTTTAATATACTCTAGTTAACACAAAATTGGACATTTAATGAAGTCTTTCCTGACAATCTTGTAGACAAGATGTAGAAATATTGGTTGGATGATAGTGCAATTAGATGGATTCATGGTTGATTGAATCATTTTATCCAGGGTGTGAGTTAATGGGTCAATGTGACTAGAGACATTTAATATTGTCCTGTCATGTTTACCAATGACCTAGACTAATGAACAGTAGGAACCCCTATCAAATTTAAAGATGACACAAAGTTGGAATTGAGAGCTAGTATGTTGCATTATGGAGTCAGAATTCAAAAAGTTTTCAACAAGTCAGAATGAAATCCCCACTTCATAATTGAAGCTACTTCTCCACCTTCAGTCCAGATCTTCATATTTTTCTCTCCATCCCTGTATTTTGAATATAAAACACACAAGCACACACACACACACACACACACACACACACACACACACACACTGCCCATTTTTAAGAAGGGGTGTGGCTGTAACTGAGTTCATGCAGTTCTGTTTTCCCATCAGTTAAATGCCCACAACAGGAAAAAAGGAATTGCTTCTGCTTAGCATCACTCACTCTATCCCAAGCAGTGGGTCAATTCATTCATCTTTATTCCTCTAACACAGTAACCCTTCAAAATGTTCTATTTGTTTTCTTTAACATTTTTCACAAGCTTCAACTTCATGCTGGGTTTTAACCTCTCTGACACTATTCTTTTAGTCCTGTGCTGAGCTTGGATTAGTTCTTAGTCGCATATCTTGGCTTCCTTCTTTTACACACATCCTTTAAAATAAAAGTAGCTCATATTTATAGAGTGTTTTATAATTTACAAGGTACTTTCTTCACAGAAATCCTGTAAGATAGGTAGTATAAATATTATTACTTCCTTTCTGCAGATAAGGAAACTGAGATTCAGAGAAATTAAATGACTTGCTTATGGCCATACAGTTAGTAAATGTCAGACTGGAACAATGCTTCCTTTATAGTTATATTCAGATCCAAGAATGGCATTTCTCACCACATTCTCTACCTTTGAAAGATTAAATTATCAGCAAGAGAATTCAAATTTTACCAGATAATCTTGCTTCCACTGAGAAAGACTATTAGCAAGCTAAAGTCCCCCAAGACAACCATATCCTACCTCTAGGCCAGGTTTGCAATCTGTCAAAAATCTCACCATCTCTCCATCTGGTTGGGTGACCTGTAGTACACTAGTATACATGGTGATTTCACTTTGGTTTGTCCTTTCTTTATTCTAACCCAAACACTCTCCTTTATGTATCTTTCCTCAGATTCATGGATTTCCCTAAAGATGCCTAAATTTTTTTAAATCATCTAGTTCAACTACCTTACTTTATTTTTGAAATGTTTTTAAAAACATCACTCTCGACCCCTAATGATGCCTTCCCCCAACTCCAACAGAATCCTCCTTTATATACTTCCTTTTAATATTGTGACTATTTTGTAATTGTTCTCCTGTTTCTGTTTACTTCAGTCTGATCAGATCATAGACATTTTCCCAAGCTTCTCTAAGTTCTTCATCTTAGCCATTTTTATAGCATAGCAATATTCTATTACATTCATATGCCACATTTTCTTCAGCCATTTCCCAACTGATGGGTGCTTGTTTTCCTTCTGGTTATTTACTCATACACACACACACACACACACACACACACACACACACACACACAAAAAAAATATTGCTATAAAATTGTTCTGTGTATATGGGATCTTTTCTCTGTCTTTTACTTCTGAGTTGTGCTTCTGACTCTACCTACTTTGCTACCATAACTCAGATACACTCTCACCATAGAACTTCCTTCAGCACCTAGAAGTCTTCTCACCCTGCAATATCCCTCCACCATGCTGGCCCACTTAAGCCTTTGGTGAGTTCTTTTTGGGGTATCCATTTTGGGGATGGTCCCAAGCCAGCCATGCTTTATTCCCCATCCAACTTGTCCTCTAACTCTATGGATTCTGCCACTATGCACCTATGTGAGTACCCCTTAATTCTCCCCTTTTATAGTTCCCTTTTATGTGTTGTCTTCCCCATTCTAATGTAAGATCCTTGAGGGTATGAAATGTCTTTCTTTTTGCTTGTATTTGTATTCCTAGCACTTAGCACAGTGCCTGAAACATGGTAAGTACTAAATAAATGCTTATTACTTGTTTGACCTTGGGTTCATTTCTTATTGACATACATTGCTAATCTACTAGCTAATATTTTGCTTTCAATCAAGTTATATATACCCGTCCATTGTGATATTTCATTTATAAGTCCCACTGAACCACGTCTCAGGGATGCCTATGAAATTGTATTTATTTCCCTGTGTTAAGATCTCAAACTCATTTTATTACCCATATTGTGCACATAGGGATACAGATATCTCTAGCATGAATGTGATTTCTTTCCCTCTCTGGGTTACTTTCTTTTCCTGGACACTCCCACTGATACTCTTCTCTCTGTCATACCTGTTGTCTCATTGCATCTGATTTGGCATTTAAGCTTATTCTATCCCCTCACTTTTCAGTTTTGAAAACCTCTTGATCAGATCATCAAGTCTCCAGAAAAACACTCTTTCAGTTTTTCATTAGGAATGATCTGTCCCTTTTCAAGAGTCTATCATTCCTATATTTTATACTACTATCCAGAAAGTCAAATCCCATTCTATGACAATACCTTCTGTGTCAGTTATTTATATTCTTGTTATCAATAGGAGTAATTAAAAATCCCATCTGTGCCCTCAGATCACTTCTAGTCTTTTATTTTCCTCCCTAGGCCTTTAAAATCTTTAGGGATTCTCTGCAGGTCTCTTTGGTAGCTTCTATTGATTCCCACATGAATCACCAGTAATTTTGACACTTGTCTTGACTTGTCTCAGGAGGCTTCTGATCACATCCCAGGTACATGTCTCAAGAAAATACGACACCTCCTTGTTGACCATATTAAGTTAACATGTAGCTGCCCCTATACTTTTTGGGAAGAAGAATATAAGTTCCTTGAGGGCAGAGACTCTTTCAGTTTCTGTCTTTGCATAGCTTAGCTTTTTTTTTTCTACAGGAAATGAAAACCTGACACATAGTAGGCAATTAATAATAACTTTAATTAAATTAAATGTTAATAGTTAATATAACTGTCTTTTATATTTTGTTTTATTTTGCTTTGTATTTTTCTTCCTGTGGCCAATAATAGATTTGTTGATAGTTATATGACATTTTGTTTACCATTCCAGTAATGAAAAAACAGTGAAATTTTTGACATGATGATGAAAGGCAGAAATGAAAATGAAATAATGGCTTGTAAGCTTCACTTCAGAAATTGAATTTGTAAGAAGATATATCAAAAGGAATAAGTGTGGAAAAGCAATAAGTATCAAAATGATAACTCGATTAAATATTATTGAGAATGTGTCTTACAGTATATCCACAAAGTATTTCACGATAAAGAAGAATTGTCTCTCGAAGAGCTATGCGAAGTTTGATCATGCAGTGTACATCGACTTGAATGTGATCCCAATAAAATCTGATGAAGTCACTTGAAAGTGAAAACTCTAGAATAACAAGTAATCTCTGGCTGAAACAAGAGCAGTGATTAATTATAATACTCAATAATGGCAAAATTACCTCCTCTACTACTGTGTGGAAGCTTCCTGCTTGGCCATCTTTGGCAATATTTTGAGTTAATAGCTACGATCTAACAGTTTGGGATTAATGGGAGCAGATGATAGAGGGATTCATCCCATCTTTACTTAATTCATTCATTCATTCAGTAAAATGGTATCCTTTGAGTTATGTTGACTAGATTGGGGACACCACTTGCTATTATGAATATGGCCCTCAACAGAGATGGAATGTGGCAAACTCAGTAAGATGTAGTAGAAGATTTAATCCAGGCTAGCATTTTTGGAAGTGAGAGGAATCCCTCTATTCTCTCTCTATATATAATATATATATAATCCCTCTATTCTCTCTCTCTATATATATAATCTCTATATATAATCTCTCAATTCTATACTAGGGAAAATTAAAAAGTTTTCTTTAGGCTCTAAAGTACACTGGGGATAAGGAAAACTTCGTTAAGCCCAGATGTTAGAGAATGACTATAAAAGACATGTAGAGAAGATGGAAACCAAGACAGACAATAGAGTTTGAATACAAAGACTTGCTACTACACTTTAAGAAGAGTATTAGAAATACTTGAAATGATCTGAGATGGGTGAAATCTAAAGACAATATTAAAGAATGGCAGAGATTTTTAAAAAGCAATATGGTGGGGCAATACGGTTGCTGTTTGAAGTGTAAGGGGCAATAAATAATCTGAAGAGAAGGCAGAGCTATTTAATTTTTATTTTGCTTCTGTTTAATATGTCAGTAATCTTTGGTCTCAAAGGACAGAACAAAAATAACTAGTAGTGAGCTAATGCACAAGATAAGTAGGGAGATTGTTAGAGAGCACCTACTTGCCTTTGAGTTCCAGTTACCTGGCACAGATGAACCAAATCCTGGAGAAGTTCCCTGAGTACTAAAAGAATTGGCAGATGTGATTATTGAACTGTCAATATTTTTGAATAATTGTACAGAACAATATGGATACAAGATTTGAAATTCTGCTATGGCCCATTGAATTGGTTGTCTTTAATTATTGCAAAAATTGTATAATATATTCTAGTAAACATCTAGATAAGGAATTATTCATCAAAAAAAGCCAACATGACTTTATCAAGAATAGATCATGCCAGATTAACCTTATGTGCTATTTTGACGGGATTATTAGGCCTAACAGATCAGGAAAATAATATAGGTATAGCCAAGGTTCCCAAACTGTATACCCAAGGTGCCACAGAAAACTCAGAAGGGTACTATGGGATATTCTACATTACATGCCTATTATTGAAGTTCTTAAATGTTTGAGATGTGTTTTTGTTTATTTGTACTTTCAATTATGCTGATTACATCTTAAACTTTCTTGTTTGTAATGTCATATCTTACAGAATTTGGCAATTGTTGTGACAAAGAGCAAGATTTTCAGCAAGGTTGAAAATTAAGGTGGAAAAGTAAATGAAGGTGGCAGTCTGATTCAAAGGTCTGGGAAATCCATAGTATACTATCTACCCTAGATTCATAGAGGGCAGATTTCAAAGAATTTAAAGGAAAGACAGATAGGAACCTATAGCCTCAAATTCAGTCAAAGGGCCACACTTAGGACCTAGAGGGCCACATTGGCCTCAAGGCTGCAGGTTTCCCACCCTTGCCTTAAACCCTTCCCTCTTTGGGACTTTTCTATTATTGTTGAGGGTACCACTATCCATTCAGCTATCTAGGTTTGCAACTTTGGCTCCATCCTTGATTTCTCATTCATATTCATCTGATATTAGTTACCAAATTTGTCAGTTACTGACAATCAGTTACCAAATCCAATCATTTCCATTTTTACAACATCTTGAATATATGTTCCCTTCTTACTCACACAGTTGTCACCCTTGTTCAGGCCCTCATTACTTGGACTATTGCAGTAGCTTTCTAATTAGTCTCCCTGCCTCAATCCATTCCCCACTCCAACCCATCCTCCACATAACTGCTAAAGTGATTTTCCTAAAGCACAGATCTGACCATTTCAGCCCTTACTCAACATACTTCAATAGCTCCCTATTGCCTCCAAGATAAAGTTCTTTAATTGAAATTTAAAGGTCTTGGGGCAGCTAGGTGGTGCAGTGGATAGAGCACTGGGCCTGGAGTCAGGAAGACCTGAGTTCAAATCTGGCCTCAGATCAGATACTTGACAACTTATTAGCTATATGACCTTGGGCAAGTCACCTAACCCCAATTATCTCACCAAAAAAAAAAAAAAAGAAAGAAAAAGAAATTTAAAGATCTTCACAACCTGTTACCTTTGCAATCCTTCTATGCTTTAGTCCCCTCACCATGTGGGCCTACTTGCTGTTCTGAATTTCCCATCTGCATACCTTTACATTGGCTTGTCATGCCTAGAATGGTCCCCCTCTGCATTTCTGCCTCCAAGAATTCTTAACTTCCTTTAGGCCTCAGCCCAAAAGCCATCTTTTGTAGGCAGCCTTTCTTGATCTCTCCTTTTCCCAGATACTAGAACCTTTCTCTCTAAGGTTACCTCCACCTACTCTGCATGGATTTTACAGGTGCCTAATTATCTACTTGTGAGCTCCTTGAGGACAGGGATCCTTTTTTATCTTCTTTTGTGTCATCAGCATTTAAGGCAGTGCCTGTATCATAGAAGGAATTAATAAATGCTTGCTAATTGATTGGTTGATTTATTTTAGTAAACATGTTATCAATTATTTTATCCTATTATTATGAAAAAGATGGAGAAATGTACTAGACAATAATGGAATGAAGTGGATTCAGATTTGGAAGAATGGCTAGACCCAAAAGGGATTCATTAATCATCAGTCAGTCAACAAGCATGGTGGTACATACAAAGAAAGACAAAAATAGCTCCTTCCTTCAAGGAGTTTACATGTCAACTTGGAAATAGGAATCTAGTACCCTAGGGAATCATAGATTTGGAGCTAGAAGTGACTAGGAAAGGCTAAATGAAAACTTCTAATTTTACAGGTAAGGAAACTGAGGATCAAAAATGCTAAGTGATTTGCCTGGTCACATAGCTGAAGAGAGTCCAAGGCAGGCTTTAAACTCAGTTCTTCTTGTCTTCAGGTTTATTGGTCTATCCACTAGACCATCTAGTTGCTTATCCTCTTTAACATTTTTATAAATGACTTAGATATAATCAGATGGATAGCTAACATACTAAATGACAGGGTTAGCTTCTTTAAAAATATCTTGACAGGCTAGAATATTGGCCAGATCTAATGATGATAAATATAACTGATCAAATTTATCTTACACTTGGGTCCAAAGATCAATTTTGTGAGTATGAGATGGTAAAGATATGGCTTTATAGTAAATTTTCTTAGAAAAATCTAGGACCTTTTGTGGATTTCAAGCTGAATGTGAGGTAATGGTGTGATATGGCAGTCAAGGAAGCTAATGTGATATTAAACTGCATTAAAAACAACACAGCATCTAGTAGATATATGATTGCCCTTATTGGATGACATCTAGAATTTTGCATTCATTTCTGGGTTCTATGGTTTAAGAAGGGAATTGATAAGCTAGAAAGAATACAGAGGAGAGTGAGGAGGAGGGTGAGATCATGACATAAAAGAATTGGTTTTATGAACTGGGGATGAAGATATATAAGAGGGAGATTATAGCTGTCTTCAAGTTCATAAAGTATTGTAATATGGAAGAAAGAGGAAGCTTATTTTGGGTGTCCTTAGAAAACATAGCTGTGAGTAATTGATAGAAGTCACAAAAAAAAAGAAAACCAATGATGTAAGGAAGAGCTTTCTAACAAATTAGCAAACAACAATTCCAACAAATTGAATTATACAAAAATAGAATGGGCTCTTCAGCAGGTGGGTTCCCCTTCATTAGATATTTACAAAATCTAAATTATAATTTGTCAGATAATGTCAAAGAGGTGATATTTGTTCAGTCAAGTCCAGTAAGTTCTATGTTTTAGTCAAGATGGTCTCTGAGGAACCTTGTAGCTTTCAGATTCTGTGACCCAAGAGGCAATGGGAAAATGTATAATACATGTAACTATGCTGTAATAAATTGCCAATGATAACCATACTGAACAAAAAAATGGAGTAAAGGATATCATCTAGGAAATATGTGATTAGAAAAAAGAGATAGACTGATCATTTGTTGAAAGGGTGATATCTGATGGGCAATTTGAGTAATGTTTGCCACATGATGTTAAAAGACCTAAAAGAAGTCCTTCAGCACATTGGACAAACACCTAAGAAGAATTTTTGTGAAGACTACACAGGATAAGAAGGCATGAATGGGCTGTGATCTACATGACTGAACAAAGAAACCACACTGTTGAAATCACAGATCTATTGAAGTATTATAGCACTGGAGTATTCAATTTGTCACCAAGGTGCTTGAACTCTCTTGTAGCTATTATTGTTTTTCCCTTATCATTGATAACACCCAGTTCCATGCCTCTGTGCTTAAGAAAAGGTTACTGAATGAATTAATGAACAATTTCATACTTAGAATGCTTCAATAGTCTCCTAATTGGCTCCCTGATTCCCGGCTGTCTCCATTCAAAGATATCCTACATACTAAGCCTTATTAATATACTGCCTTGATTATGCCATTTGCCTCCTCAAGAACCTTCATTGGTTGTGTCTTCATTAAGTCTAAATTCTACTGCTTCAACTTTCAAGACTTCTTATGATCTAGCCATAACCCCCTGTATCCATAATTAACTCCTATTTATCCCCTAGGTGTCACTTCCACAATGGTCAAACTGATTTTTATGAATATACAAGACTAATATCTTCCATGAAACTTTTTTTCACTATTATAGTCCAACAAGCATACAGTTATTCTTGCATACAGGAGTTTGCAAAGCTCAGATGAGGATCAAATTTTGCTCTAAATTAGAATGCTTATGGAAGGCTGAAAGTTTGTAGATTCCCTGCCTTAGCCACCCCTGAGATCCTTGAGGAATAAAGCAGCCATTTCCCAAAGAAAGCAGCAATAGGACTCAACATTATACATATCAGAATCAAACAAGGCTTCTGCATTCCTCCTAGGAATACACAGAGCCTGACCCTAACATAAAATCCCATTTCAGAAAGAAATCCTAGAAAAACAAGTAAATATGGAAAAAATCCCATGATAAAGACATATTTTGGTGCTAGAGAAGAAGGAGAGAGAGAGAGAGAGAGAATAATTCCAAAGTATCTACAAACAAATCATAAAAGAAAAACAAAGGTTGGCCACAAGGTCAACTAGAATTCCTATAAGAAATGGAGCAAATATTTTTAAATTATATTATAAATTAAATGAGAGTGCTAAACAAAAGAATTAGAAAAGAAAATAAGAGCATTAGAGGAAAGAATTGGCAAGAGAAATACATCAAGAACCCAATTAGTGTGGATATAATTAATTCCCTGAAGTGATCACATTATTTGAATTCACTCTGCATGTTTCCATTGGGCTGGAACTAATTACCATATTTTGCATAATTATAATTTCAAATAGTGCAAATCTGAATATATGTGACCACTTCAGGGAATTCTTTATTCATGCTAATCGGGACCGAGCTGTAGTAACTTTAGGACAAAAGAGGTACAAAATCTTACCCAGGTAATAAATTCCTTGAAAATTAAAATAGACCTACCAACAATCTGATCAAAGAAAGAGGAAAATAATGGACATGTAAAAAATATTTATAGCAGTTCTTTGCGTAGTTGCAAAAAAATTGTTAACTAAGGGAGTGTCCAATATAACAATATTGTATTATAAGTGATAATGAAATATATTAAGAGAAATCTGCAAAGATTCATAAGAAATAATCCAGAGTAACTTGAGAACCAGAATAATTTATACAATAACAACAATTTTAAGGACAAATAACTTTGAAAGATATAAAAACTTTGATCAATGCAATGACCAATCATGATTCCAGGAAAACAATGATGGCACATGCAAACCTCCTGACAGAGGTGACAGAGGCAAGATGCAGAAGAATATCATACATTTTTGGACATGGCCAAGATGGAAATTTGTTTTTTCTTGATTACGCATATTTATTACAATTGTCCAGGTTTTTTTTTTCTTTTCTGTCAGTAAAGGGTATAAGGGAAGGGAAGATGGGATGGGGAGAAAATAAATATTTGTTAAAAAAATAACATTATTAAATAAATGCTTATCAGGGTCTTGAGCACAGGTAGGTTTGCTGATTGACACTGAGGTTGTGAATAGAAACACTGGCAGTCTGCATGTAATACAAAGGCACTTCAAATTAAAACATAATAGCTTTGTCTGATGCTATAGTAAGGTTCTCCATAATTGCTAAGTAAAAAGTAATTGAAACACAAAACTAAAGAAAAAAAGAGGGACAGAGTTTTATGTATTTTTCTATTTCACTTTATCTTTAAAGTATAAAATATTAACACATGAATAGAATGGTAAAGAAAAAGAGAGTAAATAGAAGTAAAAGAAAAAAGAATGGATGAATGAATATATGGAACAGCTTGCATTAAATACTTAAAATGTAGCAACTTTGCTAAGCACTTGGAATGCAAATAGAAGCAAAAGTATGGAAAAAATAATAATCATTAGTGTAAAAAGGGAGCCATAATCAGGATTGTTTTCCTTACTTTGAGCCTGAAGTTTTTTTTCCTCCATTTGATCATATTAGCACTTGAAAGTCACTGTGATTTCATTCATCCAATTACGCAAATTACAATCCAACCACATCTTCTCACCTTGTTTCCCATAATCACTCCATTAAAGTTATGTCCAATTTACAAGAAGTCTTTCTTCAGGTCTTTTAATATTATATAGGTTTCAATATAGCATCCTGGTTATAGATTGATTACTACTTGCTCCCTTTAAATGGCTTTCCAAAAAAAAAAAAGATGAATTTTTGTCTCCTCTGACTAGAGTATAAATTCTTTGAGGACAAGAGTCATTTCATTTTTGTCTTTGTATCCTGGTACCTAGCATAAAGCCTGACACAAAGAAGGCACTTAACTTGCCTCTTTTCTGATCATATATTTACTGGATGATACAGTTCTGTTAATCAGTCAGTAAACATTTGTTAAGTACCTACTATTGCCAGGCACTATGCTAAGCACTGGAGAAACAAAGAAAGGCAAAAGAAAGTTTCTTCTCACAGGAAGCAATCATTCTAATAGGGAAGAAAAATGAAAACAACTATGTTCAAACAAGATATATACAGGATAACCTGGAAATAATCAGTAGAACAAAGGCATTTGAATTAAGGGAATGGGGAAAGGGCTCCTATAGCAGGTGGGATTTTCTAATGGGGCTTGAAAGAAGCCAGGGAAACCAGAAAATATAAATGAGAAAGGAGTGCATTCCAGGCATTGGGTTCAGTCAATGGAAATACCTGGAGTTAGGTGATGGAGTTTCTTGTTTAAGGAATAGCAAGGAGACCAGTGTCACTGTGGGGATGGAGTTTGGGGTAAGAGAGGGGGAGTGTAAGGTGTAAAGTGATTAGAAAGGTTGGGGGGGCAGGTTATAAAGAGCATTAAACATCAAACAGAGGATTTGATATTTGATCCTGAAATTAATAGGGAGCTACAGAAGTATATTAAGTCCCAGAGCAGGTGACATGATCAGTCATGGTCAAATGAATTTTACAGCTGAGTCGAGAATGGACTGGAGTGGGGAGAGACATATAGCAGGAAGGTTAATAGGCTATTGTAATAGTCCAGGTGTCAGGTAATGAGGGCTTGCACAAGGCTGGTAGCAGCATCAGAGGAGAGAAGGAGCATGTATGATAGATATTACAAAAGTAAATACCAACAAATTTTGGCAATCAATTGGATATGGGAACTGTGAGAGAGGGTGAGGAGTCGAGAATGTCACCAAGATTGTAAGCATGGTTTACTGCAAGGATGATGGTACTCTCAACAGAAATAGGGAAGTTTGGGGGGCAGGGATTTGGAGAGAAAAGTAATGAGTTCAGATTTAGACATACAATAAATTACACTTCTTGTACATGTCATTGATAATATGCTACTACTTTCCTATGACCACTATATATTACTCTCCTTCAGTCAAATGAGCCTTCTCACTGTCCCTTACACATGACATTCCATCTCCTGTTCTTGCACAGGTCTCTCCCCATGCCTAGAATCTGCTCCTCCCTAACCATTGCCTTTTAGATTCCCAGTTTCCTTTAAAGCTCAGCTCAGGCACTACTCCCTACTGAAAGCCTTTCCTGATTTCTCCCTCCCTCACCAGCTACTAGTGCCATAACCCCAGAAAACTGATCTTATATTTACTTTATGTATATTTTGGGATATACTTATGTATGTTCACATCATCTCCTTCTGAAAAAATATGAAGTCCTTGAGAGCAGGGACTGTTTCATTTTTTTTATTGTCTTCCCAGAACCCAGCACAGTGTCTAGACATAGTAATCACTTAATAAATTATTGCTTGCCGGTCAATAGATTGATGTATTCCTCCATTTCTCTTTGTATTCTTTGGAATTCTGGTGTTCCATGATTCACAGGTATATATCATCATTAGGAGACTATTGATATTTTAAAAGATGTGTTTTTATTCTATTTTTCATAGATAAGTCCTATTTTTCCATTTGCTCTTCACAAATATTTGTAAATACTCAATTCATCTTTTTCTTCCTATAAATAAGGTCACATTTTAGAATTATTCCTTTTCATATAGAGCAGAGGTTCTATTTTTTTTTTTTTTGTGAGGCAGTTGGGGTTAAGTGACTTATCCAGAATCACACAGCTAGGAAGTATTATATGTCTGAGGTTGGATTTGAACTCACACCCTCCTGACTCCAGGGCTGGTGTCCTATCCCCTGCACCACCTAGCCACCCCTAGAGTAGAGGTTCTTAACTTTATGTCGGGGACCATATTGGCAATATGGAAAAACCTATGGATCCAGTCTTAGAATACTGTTTTTAAATGCATAAAAAATAGGATTACAAAAGAAATCAAATACATTAAAATATAGCTATGGAAATACCAAAACACAAATTCAGGAACCCCTGGTTATTACCTTACAATTCACACCATATATTCACTATACTGTTTCTAGCTATAGAAATGTTAAGGAAGGAACAATACCCACCCAGTGGTTCTGATGCCAAAATTTCTACCAGGGGATAATTTATTCCCAAGTTGATAAAGATACCAAGTCTCAGTCACCCACTATGAGTGAGTATAGATGTCCCTGACTAATTAGCCTTTTAATCAAGATAGTCTAAACTGGAAGGTAAAGGAGAGTAAAGTATCATCATACTCATTTCTATACCTAGAAGAGCGATGTTTAAAAGAGAACAGTTTACTCTGTTAAACTGTCCATAAAGTTCAATGTTAGAAATATCTCTTCCATTTACCAATCCATTTACCACAGATATTTATTTTGGCTAAAATTATAATTCAGTTCTGAAAAGCACCCAATTCCAGATAGAATTTCATTAAAATTTGGTAGAGGGCATGATTTTTTTTTTAATTTTTGCTGTTATTTTTTTTAATTGGCCTTTGCCCTATTACAGTTCAAAATTATGGAGTTCAAACAATCCACCAGCCTCTTTCTTTCCTAATAACAGGGACTACAGGCATGCTCAGCCATCTGTTATGGTTTTTACCACATATGAAAAGGTTATGGTTCCTGGAGCAGCTAGGTGGTGCAGTGGATAGAGCAACCGCCCTGAAGTTAGGAGGATCTGAGTTCAAATCCAGCATCAGACCAAACACTTGACATTTACTAGCTGTGTGATCCTGGGCAAATCACTTAACCCCAGTTGCCTAAAAAGAAAAAAGTCACAGTTCTTCCTTCTCCTCATCTACTGTTCTTCTTCTTTCTCTTCCCCTTCTTCCCCTGTAGTCCAAAGTAAATTTATGACATTTCCCCTAATATTCCCAAGTGATTTATGAAGCATCATTTTAAGAATTACATTATTCCATTTAAATGGAATGATAAGCCAAAAATTATGATTTGCCATTTATCTATTTGAAGTGAATTTATCTATTAAATGTATTCTTCTATTAGAAATCAGAATCATTTTTCCCCGGTGGAGTGACACATCTTTGTAATTCTGTGAAAAATAAATTGCTAATTCCACAGATTACGAATACAGATAATCAACAATCTGATTCTGATTTCAGTGTTCATATCCTTCATTTTTAGTTTCTAAGTTTTTCATTGCAATTTTTTCAGTATTTCAGTAATTATTAACAGCATTATAAAATAGCAAACTGTCAGCATTTTCCCCTAATTTTACTTTTCCTAAAATTCAAGAATTACCTACATTACCTGTTTTCATTCAGGAGATTCAAAAAGCATAGCATCAAATTAACCTAGTATCCTAAAATGAATGTCATTTTGAGTTCCTAAATTCAAGTGTTTACTATTTCCAAGTGTTTCTCTATCTCATTTCTTTTTTTTTTAACAAGTCATTTTCAAATGCAAAATTTCTTGGCATTATTTTTTTGATAGATATTGGCTAAGTTAAAAGCTCAAAACCTCATCCATAAAGAAGCATTTGTTTCATGTTCCTCCTCATTTACCAGCTGGCCTATTTCTCCCTGGTCTCCCTTTTCTGTGATATATATAGTTAATAAAGATTTAGGAAAGCATATTCATCATAGAGTCATAGAACAGTAGAATCACTGGATTCAAACAGACCTTGAGAGGTCATCTAGTCCAAGTGCTCATCTCCAGTCAGGTTCACTCCTAAACCTTGGCTGAAAACCTGAAAACAATATTTTTAAAACTCTCCGAAGGAGGAAATATTATACTTTACCTTGAAAATCCATGCCAATATTTAACAGCTCTCTCTGTAAAGATACTTTTACTTAAAACTAATCTAATTTCTTCTTGCTGTAATTTAAGTCCATTTTACTTTAGTATGATCAGCTAATATTTGCTTCTGTGAATAACCCAGTACTATATTTAGAAAACAAATAGTGTACATATACGGGGAAAATACAGCTTTTCAATCAGGAAATCCTTTTTCTAGCAAATCTGATGATCTTGATGACATCTGAAAATATCATTACTGAATCGGAAAAAGATCATTATTTCAATCTAATAGGGACATTATGAGGATTTTTAAAATTACATCATTTAAAAAAGACATTTTCAGATATCTATGATAAGGATGTTGATTCTACTTTGAATAATACCCTATAATATACAGCAAATACAGGATAGATAGACCCATATAACTTTCAATTTTCATTCTAATGCTGTGTGTATCATATTAAATTATTAAAGTATAGTGAGTTCAAGTACTAGTGACTGGAATTATAGGTATAACCCTTTCCATTTATACTGGAAGGATAATAGCTTTTACCTACTTGATCATTCAGGGTTTGACCTTTTCTCTTTTCTCCCAATGGTCTCCTCTTTTCTGAAATATTTTATCCCTTTCTATCTTATAACCTTCTGGGTTATAAAAGAAAATTGATATGAAATTGATGTTGGTTATAGGTTTAGTAAAGCAAAAGAAGACAACATTATTAATTACAAAAATATGTGTGGAGAAGGGTTCAGCACAGTCAAGGAGTACTTCAAGGACCAAGAAAGAGAAACGAAGACAGATCTGACCCAGGTGATCATTCAGAGATACTAATTTGGGATGTCTCCATTTCTTTATACTTTGATTACTCTTCCATCTCAGTATTGAGATATGTTTTTCTCATGAAAAAAGACCCTTAAAGGGCTGTTATGGTAATCTTAAAAAAAAAAGTAAACTAATTAACAGGTGTATCCGTGAATTTTAACAAGACTGGAAATAGCAGAAAAATGCAAAACTCGGAAACAGAAACTATTACCAAGAGTACTAGGTGGTCAGAGTATCTGACTTTGTTGAATTTGCTTTGCCCTATGAAAAAACTAGTCAGGAAAAGAAGCTCCCCACAAAAATAATAATAATAATAATAATAATAACAACAACAACAATAATCTTCACTTCAGAGACAGAGAGAGAGGGATTTTATCTCAGATCTGCCTTCAGGCAGAGGAAAAGACAACTATAGAATTTAGGCATTTTAGTTGTCCTTCTATCCTAACTTTAAGGCATTCAAACATCAGAATCAGTAACAGACCAGCTATAGGGTAAGAATAAATTCCAAAGAAACTCTTTAACATGAAATCAAGGTAATTGAGAAAAAAATGGGCTAATCAAAGCTGCACATTGTAAGATCAATAAGCAACTTCAGGATCCCAAGGGTGACAAGTGTAGGTTAAATTTCTTGATGGGAAAGAAATAAATTCATTTTCAATTCAGTCACCTAGATCTATACTAGTAAACTAGAACTAGAGGATTTATAACACCTAGGTGAGTTAAGGGCTAATCCTTCAAACAAGGACAAAACTAGGATTCACACAGCTTAAATGGTAAAAAAGCCACAAATCCTTCATGGGAATAATCAGCAAAGTCCTAGTTATCAGAGCCCCAGGATGTCCAAAATTTTTCAGTTAAAACTCTGTCATCTTAGAAAAGAACCAGCAAGCTACCTTGGGTAAAGCATGGTTAAAATAAATCTGATTATTTAAAACATTTTTTCAAGTACTGGCATGAATTTTTTGCCTTTTCAGTTCCAGATGCTTAAATGAAACATTCATGCTTTAAATTCAAAGTCAGATTGTCAAATCATTTCACTTTAATAAAAATTTGAATTACCTGCCTTAGGGCATTATTTAATATCAAATAAAAAAATACACATTCATGAGTCTGATTTCCCAAAGTAATTTTTATGTAGAACTAAGACTAGATTTGTATTACACATTGCAAGATGAGAGGAACAAAGTATGTAATCACAAAAGCCTATGAAATGAGAGTTTGAGTCACTTTAGAAAGGACTCCTAAAATTATATATAGGATAGAGATTTATTCATACTACTCTGAAAGATTCTAGGGGAAAACTACTGTCTCAATAATCCCTACCAGCAGAGTAGGACACTATGTTCCCTATACCAAGATTGAATTGGAATCTAAATTGCATATAATTTAAAATTTTTGAAAAATTATATCATTCTCAAAATCTAATATGATCTAAAATATATGAAATGCCTCAATATATTTAATGTTCCACTTTACTATGCTATTGCAATCTTTGTTTTTAATAAGTAAAACTAATAGAACAGCTAATACTGTTTAGGAAGAAGTGATCACTAATCTAGGATTATATAGCAGCCAAACCCTCAGGTTACATTTTTGTATAAAAATATCCTTTATGTCCACTAACACACACCACACAAGAGAGCTGATCATTTGCCTATAAGTACATACCTATGACCAATACAATCACAAAAATAACTTTGTTCAGTAATCTGCTGAGGAACAATATCAAAAAGGGCAAAAACTGGGGCAACATCAGTAGTTTTATGGAATATATTCTGTTCAAAATCCCCAAAAAGGAGGAATGCTTTCCTGAGAGATTTCATATATGCTCTTATTTGGAGATGATATTGTATTGATTGCATGAAACCTTGGAAAACTACAGGGGCTGAACAATTAAATCCATGGTTACCTAAAAGAGACCAGCCTGGCCATCCACATCAGAAAAATAAGGTGGATGAAAAATGCATATTGCCCTGACTTATAATATACAATTGAACAGACAACCCATTGAGATTTTCCATTGGTGTATATATTTTTGACAGGCTGTAAAGAAGGACCATGTGCTTGACTGAGTCCTGAATTGAATAAGAGATCAGGCTGTATTGCATTTGAAAAACCATGAAACATTTCATCGACCCTATCCATGGTAATCATTGCCACAAAAGTTCATCTTTTCATTGGATCAAAGAATTTAAAAATTGAGGGTTGGACTTGCAACCCATACATGTAAGATTCCCCATAATAATATAACAAATAACTGATCATCAATCCTTTTCTGGAATACTTCCAACATGGAAGAACTCAGGTGAGGCAACTAACTCTACTTTTGGACAGCTCTATATGGTTGTAAGTTACTTTGTTTGTTTGTTTGTTTCCCCGGACATCAACCTGAAATATGTCTCTTTGCAGCCTCCTGGTTCTCCTTACTGGAACCAAATATAACACATTTAATTCCTTCTCTTCATGACAGCCCTTCAAATACTTGAACACAGTTATCAAGCCTGAATCTTCTTTTCTTCAAGCTAAAAACACCAAGTTCCCTTAACCAAACCCAATCCTCCTATGTCATAAATTCAAGGCCCTTCCCTATTCTGGTTGCTCACCCTTGAATACTCTCCAACTTACCAAGTTAAGTTCAAAACTTAAACTTTGGTGCCCAGAATTGAACAAAATACTTAAGGTGAGGTCTGATAAAAAGTCAATTACAGTAGAATCATCACTTCCCTATTCCTGGAAACTGTTTCTTCCTAATGTAGCTGAAACTTGCTTTCACTCTTGTAGCCACCATAACTCATTACTGGTTTATATTGGACTTTCAGTCCACTAAAACCTCCAGAAGCCTTTCAAAATAACTGTTGTCTACCCAAGCTTCTCCCTTCTCAAAACTATGGAGTTGGTCATTTTTTGTACCCCAGTGTAAGTCTTTATATTTATCCTTATTGAATTTCATTTTATTATTAATTAAGTCCAATGTTCTAGCCTGCTAAGATCTTTTTTGGATCTTGATTCTCCATGCCAGGTATCCCTCCAAGCAATCTGGAAATTTGATGAGTGTGTCATTTATTCCTTTATCTAAATAAATTAGAAAATTTTAATGCAGTATAAGGCCAAGCACAGATCCCTGGGACACTTCACTGGAGACCTCCTGCCATATGTTCAGTTTCAAATGAACTATTAACAACTATTCTTTGAGTTCAAACAACCAAATAGTTTTCAATTCATCTGATTGTATTACTTCTCCATCTTCTATGGGCATATTATAAATATTTTACCAGATGTGTTGATAAAATCTATTTTAACTATATCCTCAACTATTGGTTTAGTGATCCTGTCAACAGAGGAAAAAATGTTAGTCAGACACCACATGTTTTTCATGAAGGTATGCTGGTCCTTTTTTATCACCAATCCCTTACCAGATATTTGCAAAAAAAAAATCTCTTTAATCATTCTTTCTTGAATTTTCCTAGAAAGAAAAGTCAAGCTTACTGGCCCATGGTTTTATACTCTGGTGTTTTCCTCTTTGGGACAATACTTGACCTCCAAAATTATGAGACCTCCACATTTTCCAAGATTTTGCAAATAGCCAGTGACTCAGCAACCACAACTGCCAAAGCTTTTAGGACCCACTGATGTTGTTCATCAGGGCCAAGGGACTGGAATTCATGTAGTACAGCTAAATGCTCTTTTAGTATCTCCTTACTTATCTTGAATATCAATTCTGTTCATCATTTTTATTCTGTCATTTCCAGGGTGGCATAGAAAACCAAAATGAAATGAGAATTGTTGTCCATGTTGTCAGCTATCATCATCCTATCCACTCCAAGCAAAAATTCTACCCTTTATCATTATCCTCCACTTAAATTTTTTTTGTTGTCCTTAACTTTCTTTATTCCAGCTTTAGCATTGTTGACACTAGTTTTGTAGGACTGACTATACCAGACTCATATCCATCTTCTGTAATTTAGATTGGTTTGTGTCTTCTGTAAATTTCTTTTTCAAATCTAAGTTACTTGGTGAGTTCCCTGTGCATCCACATTGGTACCTTCAGGCAAATACCATTTTTTTTTATTATCTCATTGGTCTTGTTTCCTTTTATGAACTTAGAATTTCAATTCTTGGGCATCTCCCAAACCTTCTCAATTGACTTCCCCAGAACATTTTAGTCAATAGGATCCTACCTATAATTTCTTTGAAATCTATTTTCTCAAAATCTAAGGACCATGTCAATCTCTGCCCAGTTTTCCTCTCCTTTATCACAAACTTCTAGGATGGAGTGATTATACCACCACCTCCATTTTCCAATGACAAAAACATTTCTACTTCTCCTTCTTTGTTCTTCACCCAGTTACTGCTCATCATGCTTCCTCCTTCTGCATATTCAATTTCCTCATGTGAATAGATATGATGCTACCCAAACCCTCTTTTACCTATTCTATTTCTTTTTAATAAGATATTACAAATCTAGGGCCATGGTCCAGTCATTGGTTTCATCTCACCAAGTCTCAGTGACACCTACAAGTTCAAATTTGCCTTCTTATGTTAAAACCTCTAAGAGTTCCCTTTGTTTATTGGCTAAACTTTGGCCATTTCTGCTAAGGTACTTTAGGCTTTGGGTTTATTATTGATTACTTTCCTAGGTTTTATCTCCTGTAAATTTTTATGCCCTCTAATACCTACTTTGGGGGATATACAAAGGAAGTCTTCTTCTTCCCTAGTTCTTCTTAGGTTAAAGCCCTTTGGATTAAATTTGGATTAAAGATACATGGAAAATACTTTCTAATCAGACTTTGCTAGGTGTACTCCATCTCTGAATCTCTCAATCCTTTATGAAAGCAAATGACCCAGAAATACGTATCCTATTTTCAGACAATACATTCTTAGTGTGCTATTTACTTTCCAAATTATTTTTTTCTCTTCTGCATCACTTGCCTAGGCAACAGGGAAGAAAACCCAACCTGGGCCCCTCTAGTTTTCAGTTTACTGCCCAAAACTTCAAAATCATTGTCAATCCTTCATTCATTTGAATATTTTAAGACATTTTTTGTTATGACATAGATATATGCACTGAGAAGACAAAAGACCTTTCTGTTGTTCTTATTAGGTCAACAAACAGGTTCTTTAGGACCAATGAGTATGAAATCATCCACTAGTACTACCACCCAGCCTGAGTGTTGTATTGGCATCCAAAAAATACTCCCAAAATTTACTCCTTCACTTCTATTCACATATTCTTGATTGGAATTAGAAAATGGCATGAAACTGTACTGAGTCTTCTACAAATTTATGTTATCTGATCCCAACTGGGCCCTGACTACAGTAATTCTACTACTGACTAATGGATTCCTTATCCCACTCATCACAGAGGCTATTCCAAATGTTCTCTTCTCTTCTGAAGCCTCCAACCCTACCCTCCCCTTTCAGCTGAGGACTTCTTTTCATACTTCAACAACAACAAAAACAAGACCATTCACATCAACCTCCCTTCTCCTTTCCAGAGCTGACCCCATTATACATAACCTTGGTCCCATTCTCTCCCATCATTTCTATAACCTGCCCATCTCTTATCTTCCACTCTTCCCCTTCTACAGCTTCTTTTCCTGCTATCTACAAACATGCCCTAATCTTTCCCATCCTTAAAAATTCTCACTCAATCCTCTAATCCCTGTAATCTTCCCATATTGTACCTTTATTTGCTAAGGGACCTCCAATTTCAGAGAGGCTTCCACAAAGAAGCATCTTTTCCTTACTTTCCTCATTCTTACTACTAGAATGGAATGAAAAGTGAAGTCTGTTAGCCAGCATAGGAATTGAAAGAGATTGAAGTAAATATAATAAGAAGTAGATTTCTAAGGTGACTTTGTCTTTATTATCTAAGAAACTGTTATAGAGTTTTTTCACTTGTAAAAAGCAGTGGTTTCATCAGTAAACTTAAAGCAGCTATGAGGTTCCTTCTTTTAAAGAATCTCTAATTGTAGAGGTCATCTAAACCAATCTCTTCATTTTACAGGTGAGGAAATGGAGAAAAAGAGATATCAAGTGATTTGCCTAAAGCTAGACATGTACTAAGCATAAGAGGCAGGAGGACATGGACCTAGGCTCCCCAACTCCAGAACAACTATGTTATGATGCCTCTGAAAGAGAGAGGAAGGAGCCAAGTTTCTAAAATAGAAGAAAAGATAAAAAGATAAAAGTTTAACTGGCAAGAAAACAGATGAGATTGGGGAAAATATTCTTAAAAGAGCTTCACACACAAGGGTGATTATAGTGAAGTGATCATACCACCTTGTGCCTGTTTCATCTTTCCTACTTCCCTGTGGGACAAGAGAGGGAGCAAAGAAATTCAAGTGAACCCTGCAGAGCTTTTATAGCTGCTCAGGAATGGTAGGGAGGCCAGCCAAGGCCGAGCCTCTCACTAGGTCTATCAGCCTACAAATAGACTGTCTTTGGTTATAATGAAGGGAAAATTCTAGAATCACACTCAGTGCAATAAAATGTCCACCATCTATGTAGCGGGTTTCTCAAAGAACAAAAGAGAAAACTTGTATTTTGCTGCAGCAGGAAAGCTAGATCTGCATACCAATTCTTATATTTCCTAGTTGTATGACCATAAGTAAGTCATCTCTCTATGAGCCTCAGGTTCCTCATCTGTTAAAAAGAGAAAAAAAAAGGCTTATACTACTTACCTCAAAGGGTTGTTTTAAGAAAAGTATTTCACATACCTTCAAGTACTTTGCAAAAGTGAATTATTATTATTATTCACTATTACAAAACCTACCCACCTACATGAAGGCAATATATGTGTGTGTGTGTGTGTGTGTGTGTGTGTGTGTGTGTGTATGTTTCTATATATAATCTCTGTGCCAGAGACTATGATAAATGTTAGGGCTATGAGTTCAAAGAATGAAACAAATTCTACTCACAAGGAGCTTATATTCAAATGGAAGAGACAAGGAGGCTTAAAAATACATACAGCACAATATATACAATGACTTTTTGTTGTTGTTGTTTGGTTGTTTCAGTTATGCCCAAATCTCAGTGACCTCATTTGGGATTTTCTTGGCAAAGATACTGGAGTGGCTTGCCATTTCCTTCTCCAACTTATTTTACAGATGAGGAAACTGAGGCAAGCAGGGTTAAGTGATTTGCCATGGCTTCCCTAGGATTCTTTGTCACAAAATGGAACAGAGACTTCAGACTCATTTTGC
Source organism: Vombatus ursinus (assembly GCF_900497805.2). NCBI lineage: Eukaryota > Metazoa > Chordata > Mammalia > Diprotodontia > Vombatidae > Vombatus > Vombatus ursinus. The sequence goes on from NW_020954590.1 coordinate 81,765,340, forward strand.
ATTTCTCAGAGCAAAGTAAAACAGTGAGTGTAAATTGTGATCTTTATCTTCTGGACATGGCAGGAAGAGCTTGCAGGAAAGTCTGTATGGCCAGTTTCTAAGAAGCAACCTCTTCTGGCCATGCCAGCCAGGCAAAGATGGCTAGTCTTAGCCATGGTAGGAAAAGGTAAGATGCAGGGTGCCTCTATATTGGGCAATCTGAACCTGTACAGGCAAACTCCCTTACAAATATATAAAAAGTAATTAAATAAAAGTAAATAATTAAATAAAGGAAGTTTGGAAGGGAGGCCATTATCTGTTGGATCAGGAAAAGATTTCACGTAGAAGATGGTGACTGAGCTACATCTTGAAAGAAGACACAGGATCTTTGAGGTGATGGTAAGAAAGTAATATATTCCAGGCATAGGAGATGGCCAATGCTTAGACATGGAGACAGGAAATGGAATATGCCTGGGGGAGGGGGGTAATATCTAGTGAGGCCAAAAAGATCCTTAGGGGTCAAGTTGAGTAGGGCCTTAAAAGTTAAGCAGAGGAGCTTGTATTTTATCCTAGAGTAAATAGAAAGCTGCTAGAGTTGATTGAGTAGAGGAATCACATGGTCACATGATTAGATCTGTGCTTAAAGAGAATTACTTTGGCAGTAGTGAATGGAATGGACTGGAGTAGGGAATGATTTGAGGTAAAGACCAAATAGGAAGCAGATGCAATAATCTAAGCAAAAATAATGAGGTCCTGGACTAAGACAGCAGCTGTGTGAAAGTAAAGAAGAGGTCAGATATAAGGGGTATTATCAAGATTTTTAAAATGGCAATATTTGGTGACTGATTTGATATGTGGGTTGAAGCTAAGTGAGGAGTCCAGGATATTTGAGATTATAAGGCTTGGAGACTAGAAGAATGGTGGTACTTTTGAAAGAAATAGAGGAGTTTGGAAGAGTAAAGCATTTATGGAGAAGGATAATAAGTTCAGTTTTATACATGTTGAGTTTAAAATGTCTCTGGAACATCCAGTTCTATATAGCCAATGGACAATTGGTACTGTGGTACTAAAGCTCCAAAGAGAGAATGGGGCTAGATAGATAGATCTGGAAGTCATCTGAAGAGAAATGTAATTAAGCCCATGGAGCTGATGATGCTATCAAAACAGAAAATGTAGAGGAAAAATAGGAGAGGATTTAGGAAAGAATCTTGGGGAACATCCATGGTTAGATTGGGTGTAGATATGGATAATGAGCTAGTAAAGGAAACTGAAAAAGAGAAGTAAGACAAATAATAATAGCTAATATTTATCTACCACTTACTATCTGTGAAGCACTGTGCTAAGTGTTTTTCAATTATTTTCTAATTTGATCCTTACAATCGCCCTAGGAGATAGGTGCTCTTATTATCCCCATTTTACAGATGAGGAAACTGGGGCAAATGGAGGTTAAGTTATTTGTCCAGGTTCACATAGTTAGCAACTGTCTGAAATCAAATTTGAACTCTGGTCTAACTATCTACAGACCCCACATTCTATCCACCTCACCATCTAAGCAGACTCTGAGGAGGAGACTTATTGTCATGAAAACCTTGACAGGAGAGAATTTACAGTATCAAATGCAGCATGTAAATCAAGAAGAATTAGGGTTGAAAAAATTTAATCATCAACATTTGACAATTGATATAATACTAATAGCTAAGTTGATTTAAGGCTTGCAAAGACTATGCAAATCTCATTCAAAGCCTACCGCAATCTTAAGAGGTGGAAATTATTATTGTTCCCATTTTACAGAGGAGGAAATTGAGGCAGACAGAGATTAAGAGACTTGGCCCAGGTCACAAATGCTTTTATGTGGTTCATCACTTTATCCACCATGCCACCTAGTGGCCTCCAGCTGATATCTTTGGAGAGAACAGCTTCTTTGGGGTGATGAGGTCCAAATCCAGATTGCAGTGTTAAGGAGTGAGTGAAAGGAAAACAAGCAGAATTGACCAGCGTCACCAGATCTTTTAAGGAGTATGGCTGCGAAAGTAAGGGGAGCTGTAGCACAACAGCTTGAAGGGATGGTAGGGTCTAGTAAAAGTTTAAGGATGGAGAGTTGATAGCAATCTATCTAACTCCATCTCTACTATATATAGTGAAGCACCCCATGCAGATAGATAGTAAATGCTTCTGAATGGATTGTTGAGCATATCAAGAAACACTTTCCCAACTTATATCTCTATTTTTCCAAATTTTGAGCAGCTATTGGGGGCACTATATTGACCCCAACATAGGATACTATTTAATAGTTACCCTAGTCATCTAGACACCCTATAAGCATACTGACCATCTCTTACATAGAGAATGAGAGTCAAAAATTCAAAATTTCATACTGCATTGATTTCCTATTATCCATTATCAATACTTCCTTTATCTATACTTTTTATCCTCTGGGTACTAAATGCTGTAATTTCAGTGTAAGTTATAGTAAATTACCAAGTAGTCATTTCCCATCACTGTTTCCTTACTGCAGCATGCTTACATCACTGGTATCACTGACTATCAAGGCAAGAAGTACATACAAATTATTCAAAGAAAGGAAAAAAGACTATTTTCCAATACAGAAAATATCAGAATAAACTCCAGACTTGTAATTAATGAGGCTCTGAAATGTCTTAAGTTTTGTCAAAATGAAATATACTTATTTAACTGCTCAATTATATTGATTACCATGAGTAACTTACATTATTACATGCTTCATTTTCTTTAATGATCACATACCTGGATGAAGATTAATTCATTCTTGATCTCTTTGGCTATTGGAATGCAGCTCGGATTACTCTGTCACTAAGTGGCTGAGTGGGTCTGAAGTTGTCTCCTAAAATTCCATCACAGCCCTCTAAGAGTTCTGCACCTTTAACATGGGTCCTCAGTCTTCGAAATTCCTCTATCTAAAAATAAAACCAGAGAAAATCAATTAATATTTCATATAAAATAAATAAATCCAGGGTTTATAAAGACTTTAAAAGATACATTATTTTCAACAGTCAAAAAAAAATTCTGTTATTCCTTACTGGTCTGAAATTAGCCAATTCCTTCCCATCTAAGGATGCTTAAAAGGGGAACAAAGCATATGCCTATCAACAGAACAGAGATAATGTGAGCACAGATAACAAAGGCCTCAGTCTGTTCATCAGTTTTTAAACATTTCTAGCTTCTTTTATTGCTAAAATTGTACATGGGAAATTCTCTGTGTCTCATTCAATAACAGCTTAATGACACCCTCTATATTATTAAGAAGGTAAGATTAGTTCCTATTTCCACAACTCATCAGATAAGTTTAATGACTATATTGTAAAAAGGGTAAGATTTTCTCCATTTCATGATTAAAAGTCAAAATGAAAATTCAAATTCAACATCTATGTGTCTTAAACTAATGGAAAAAACTTTAATTAATGGGGGAATGTCAAAGTATTTATTTTAACATTTAATAACTAAACTATTTTGCATAAGCAAAAAGTTTTTCTTTATCAAAAGACACTTAGGACTTTTCACATTTCTTCTATAGTCCTCAGAGGTCATATATCAAAAGTATTCTTAATATCTCAAGCCCATCTGTGTGATATAAATCTGTTTTAAAACCAATTAAATTTGTCTAGTAAGTTAGTTGTAATTTTGAGGTCAAAATATTTTTTAAAGGGAAAATCTGAAAATCAATTATTTTGTTTTCACAGTGTCAAAAAAAATAACTTATTTTTCCCCATTAAACTTTGCAGTTTTGTAGGCACAGTCTTAGAGTGAAAATATAGAGAGAAACTATTATTCTACTTCTCCTGGATACTCTGTCTAGTTAACTGGCATCATGAGAATCTGATGGATTGATTTGTAGAAGTGCCTAATTCTAATATTTTCTCCCACCATGGAGTTAGGGTAATCTAACCAAAGAATTCATCACAAAGTAACCAATCTACTGGCAGACATTGCAAGTACCAAGCAAAATCACTACATTGGTGAGAGGTAGGTAAATGCATAGGTAGATGAGAGAGAGAGAGAGAGAGAGAGCGAGAGAGAGAGAGGGAGGGAGAGAGAGACTACAAATTAATAAATCAAAACTAACTGAGGATCTATGCCACAGTCATTTCACAGCTATCAGTCAACTAATTGATTGGCACTGGTTAAAACAAAAGTTAAAAAGTCTACACCAAATTAGAAGAAAGGATAAAGATGAAAAAACATTCCATGCAATTACAATTATAATTATTATAATTATCTATTGAAGTTTTTACTTAAAAATAGAAATAGATAAAGCTAAAGATATTGAATCTGATTATCATAATTTCTTAGAATACTTAATGAATATAAAAGTTATCACAATGAAGAGCCTAGAAAGCGCCTGGGCTCCCAAACACTTTGTCACTTTGCTGAGTAGAGAGACATGTATCTATCCCACAGGGTTGTAATAGGGATTAAATAAGACAAAATACGTAAAGTGCTTTGCAAACCTTAAGGTAGTATGATGAAACAACGAATTTGAGTTAGGAGACCAGAGTTTCAACTTTTTCCTCAACATTCACTGGTTACATGATCATGAGCAATTTAATTAATCTGCATGAGTCTCAGTCTCTTCCCTATGAAATGAGGATGATAAAATATATGCTACCTTTGTCATAGGATGGTTGTGAGAGCAATGCTTTTAAACTTTAATGTGATACATTAATGTGAAGTTATTATTATTATTATTATTATTGCCAAGATAAACAAACACAAACCTAAAAGTTAAGATGCAAAGTATTACAGAGGAAATTTGCAAATGATAACAAAAATACCCCTCAACAACCTCACACACAGAACAAGAAGAAATGGAAGGAAAATAAGGTCTGCAGAAAGTTAGTCAAAGACAAGATAAAACCAAGTCAGACTCTCCCCAGAATTTTTATAGATGAAACTGGAAGGATTCAACTGATGTGAAATCAAACAGATTTGTCATTATTTTTTCTATCAATCTAATGTCATCATCTGTGATGGTAGAACCACCATATTTGGAATCTACAACGTGAGTTTCCTAAAAGAAAACCATTCTTCCTCAGAGGCAATGAAAGGAAGTGACTAGAGAAAAAGTCATACTCAATGGGCAGAATAGAAGGATTGGCTGGGAAGAAGTGATCCAATCCACACAAAGTAGGGGGAGGGGGTGGGGGAATAAGGAGGAATGACCTAACTCTTTAGCTCTGTGGAGGAACAGCACCACCACTACAATGATACACTTATTAAATGCCTAAGGTGCTGTTCTGAATACTGCGCTACAGAGAGTCTCTATTCCAGTCATGAGATACAGGTTGAACAAATCTACCAAGAGAAGGAATGTCAAGTTTGGGGAAACATAGTAGTTCAGTTTTTCTGGAACAAAGATATGAAATAAGGATTGAAAGGTAGATAGGGACCAGATCACAGAAGCTTTAAATGCTAGGCTGAGAGTATGTATTTTATCCTAGAGTAGACTGGGGTCATTAAATATTTTTGAGTAGGGGAATGACTTGGTCAGTTCCGTACTTTAGGGAGATGATCTTGGCATCTGTGTGGATATTATATTAAAGACATCTTGAGATTTGAAGCAGGAAAACTAATCAGGAGGTTATCACAGGAATCCAGGTGAGTAATGATGAGGACTTCAACTAGGGCAATAGAAATAATAAATCATAATCATAATATTTATATAGTGCCTTAAGGTTTGCGAAAGATTTTGCAAATATTATCTTAGCCTCACAACTCTGGAAGGTAAGTGCTATTATCATCCCTGTTTTACAGATGAAATTGAGGCTTAGAGAGAATAAATGACTTGTCTAGGATCCCACAGCTGGTAAGTATCAGATGCAGGATTTGAACTTAGGTCTTCCTGACCTCATTCCCAATACTCTATTCATTACATCATGTGAATAAAGTAAATAAAATTAATTTAATAGATGTTGTAGAGGTAAAATCTACCAAACTTCACAACTAATTAGATTTGGGGGTGAAAGGAAGGGAAGTATTAAAAATGACTCCAAAGTTACAACCCTGAGTGACTAGGAAGATGCTGGTTCTCTCAACAGAAATTAAGAAGTTTAGAGGCAAGGTGAGTTTGGGAAGAAAGATGGTGAGTTATCTTTCAGGTAAGTTGCTTTCAGGTGGCTTTGGGACATCCAGGCAAATATGGCCAGGAGGCAACTGGAGTTGTGGACTGGAGCTCAAGAAAGTGATTAAGGATGAATAAATAGTTCTGGAAGTTACCTAGGTAGAGATGATAAGTGAACCTGTGGTAGGTTCAAGGGATGAGATCATTGAGGGAAAAACTATCAAGAGAAAAGAGCACAGGACAAAACCTTGGGGAGACACCCATATATAAGACACAGAAGATCCATAGTGGTTCAGCAAAGGAGACTGATAAGTAGTATTCGGACAGGTTGGAGGAAAACCAGAGTTCTCATAGCTGTGACTTGGAAATAACTATAAATACTGTCAAAAATATGAAATGTAGAACAGTAGGATTCTGGATTTTTTTTCAAGAGATATTTCAATTGGAGTGCCTGTTTTAAGGTTTGCTTTGAAGCTTCTTTTGAAAAGAAGTTAATTTTATATTTTCTTAATCTAAATTCAAAATAAACCTTCAAGCTTCAGGATGCAACCTCAGACAGTTTTCATGAAACAAGTCTCTTCAACCAGAGAGGAACTGAATCGACAGCCCGACAGTCCCAAGTCACTGTAGTATGGGAGGAACTATTTCACAAGAAATCCTTCTCTCTGATCATAGCAACACTTTGAAGGCTTTCAAACATCAACAGAGATTGGGGGGGGGGGGGAGTCTCTTTCTGAAATGTCAATTTCTCTGAAATATCTACCTCTCAAAATCCTTTAGCAACTTCAAATGGTTTCAAGAGCATGCTGAGTTATCCTAGTTCTAGTTTCCTGAACATTACTGCACTGAAAAAAGATATAATAATAATTGAACAGAACAATGTGTCAGGATAAAAGTCTTCACCAAAATATAAATGTCAAGGTAATGCAGGAGACCATCACTGTCACATGCCTTTGTATATATGACTTTTCTACTGTGCCAACAAAAATTTTTAACTAAAATTCAAAAATAGGATAGAAATTCAACCCTTCTATTAGAAAGGCTTCTACTCTGACAGGTAGTACATAGACTGGCAGCAGCTCACTGTAGCAGAGATGAAAAACTACATGCTAATTGGTCTAAAGTATTTGTTCCATGCTTCACTGACCCAAAAAAAAACAGATAATTCATAAAAGTTCCTTTTTAAAATTGCCTACAGTATACGTATGGAAGAGCTACTTTGCAAGTGGCTGAGATTTGGTCCTAATTGGCTTCTGGGGTTTTGCTTTTTATCCAGACATATGCCACCTAGTATTTAAAGAATGGCTTTCACTTGTATTTGGCATACTAAAATTTCAAGAAAATAGAGAAAGAGAAATCTATAAAAATGCTTTTGTTTCATCTTTCATATCATTAAAAAGCTATAACAATAAAAAAGTCAAAATGGTCTTTCAGTATGCTCTTCTATTACTCCTCATATGTACTTTTTAATAAATTAAAGGGTCTAAAGCAGTGAACTTCTGGAAATTTTCCACATTTGTGAATAAGTGGTTATCTATTACAAACTTACAAACACATATATACATATGTACGTGTGTGTGTGTATGTGTATAAATTTTCTACCTACCCCCACATACTCTGCTGATTCTCTATTTCATCAGTCTAGTGCAGGGGTCAAGGCCACATGGGGCCTCAAGGCTGCAGGTTCCCCATCCCAGTCTAGTGCCACCAATTATCTCTTATTAGAAACTGAAGAGTAGAAATGCCCAGTAGCTTCTAGCTATCCCCTCAAATATGTCAATAAGGAAGCATGTTTCTTCTCATTCCATCCTCCTTCCTGAAGTAGTTCTAGTGATATATTTTGGCCTTCTCATCCTTCATTAATATTTATTGATGACCTACAACATCATCACACAGTGAAAAATGACATGGCCCAAACCCATAAGCAGCCTCTTTAATGGACACCATGGCATAGATATACATACAAAGCTCAATCATGCAAACAGTCTTTGTTTTCTACAGTTCATTAAATGAGCAGATAAGTCAGTTCCCAGAGGAGTGGATGGATGGATCATAAGATCATAGATTTAAAGTGGGAAGTATCCTTAAAGATCACATAATCTAAAATCTTCTTTTTAAAACTAAGGAAACTGGTCCTAGGAGGAATTATGTTATTTGCCCAAAGTAACAAAGGTAAAAAGTCTGAGAGTTAGACTTAGGATTCTGGGAAGAGAAGACAGGACTCTACTAGCCAACCTGGATCCAGAGGATATATTAGTAACTCTATGGTTTCTGAAATAGCTCTTAGAAGCAAATGTACTTATCTAAAAATACACATGATTTTAATTTATATTAAGGCTGCAATGGCTCAGAGACTGTCCAGCCACATATACACTCACCTCAGACATCTGTTCATGACTCCACAAGTTTTATACCTCAATTCTTTTAAAAAATCTATGATTATATTTTGTATTGTTTATTCCCTTTACTCATACATATCAAAGACCTCATATCACTTGATATATTCTTCCAGAGTTACTCTGATAGGAAAAAAAAAATCATACCACAGCCATCCTGGGGTTGAGTCTCTTCAAATAGACATGCCATCTGTCACCTATACTGGGCATATAACTATCATAACTATGAAGTGGGAAAATGTTGGCAGCTAAATTTCTGAGGCTACAGAATGCAGTTGGACTATGCAGGTTAGCTATATCCAGACCATATGAACCAGTCAAGCCCTATAATCCACACTGGTGTCAGATATTTGGTATATTATCACTTCTCCCATCCCACCCCAACTCCAACCTAAAAGTCTAAAAATAAGCCATAGAGAAGGTGGCATTAAGAGGGGTGAAAACTCAAATTCCTATTTCCAAGACTTTCATAGATACATCCATGAACACGAAAATGTTAGAATATGCTTTTCTCCCCTATGCTATTCTCTTGCTTCATTAATGGAATGGAATGAAAAGTAGGGAGACGTGAAAGAAGAGGAAGAAATTGGGGAAATGATTGAATTTGAAATGTGAGGTGAGCAGAAAAATATATAAGGGAATGGCAAAAAAAGAGGAAAGAGGAGGCAAAAAGAAAAAAGAAGAAGACTGAGGAATAATGATAAGCCCTGTCTAAATAATTTATGGATAGAGATCTGATGAAAAATATATTCTGGGCTTGGAATCTCATTTGCCAATCAGGCAACATTCTTGCTGAAAAACAGTTTTTAATCTCATCTTCCTAATGTTTAGGCCACTGTTTCATCTTAAAGTTATTTAATGGTTATGACCATAAATGACTTGGAAAGAAAGAATTATATTCTCATTCAAATTCTATATAGAACAAGTAATCCTTCCAATCTTTTTTTCCCTTTTCTATGGCATTTTAACCAGTATTAATATAAAAAATTTAACTAAACAGGAACTTCCAGTTCCATATTCTATCAATTCTTGATTCTACAGGAGATGTAAATGCTCTGTAATGTACTTAATTGTCAATAGTACCGCATAGTAGAAAATTGCTTCTTAAATCAAGCTGTTTTGCAGTTTCCACAGTGAAGCATTATGATGAATAACTTTTTTTTTTACCTTGGTAATTCAGATGCTGACTCTTTCCCTTAATGATATCCTGCAGCAGACAATGCAACTGAAGATACTGACTATTTACCATAATAATACCCTGCAGCAGTAGTTACATAAGTTAACCCTATAATGTATGAAGAAAAATATTTTCTTTTACTCAATTCAAATTTTTAATCTATCAAATGCATCAGATACCTTGGGGACATTGTCTGCCATTCTTGATTCCTTTTGTTATTTTATATATCAATCAATTCTCCTTCTGCTCATCTTTTCTTTTCCCTCCAAACCAAATAATACTAGTCTTTTCAATTTTTTCTTGTATAGAATCCCATCTCCTGCCTATGTCTCCTATCATTTTTATTGTCCTCTCTGGACCTTCTATTTTTGCCCTGCCTCCACTGAAATTATGTGAGAAACACTGAATGAAGAATTCAAGGATGTGCTGATTTATTTGCTGTCATTATAATATTTTCTAGATTATTCTAAATTCCCTTCTTAATATAGTTGAACATTTTATTTGCCTTAAAAAAAACCACACTCCTGCACTTTGAACAGATGTTTTCATGAAACTGTATGTTAATAGCATCTAAATCTTTATTCTGTGAGGTTATAGCTAACTTAGAAATCATCTATGTGCATGAGTAGTTGAAATGAGTACTTCTAATACACATTCCTTTGGATTTGGCTCCCCTCTACAAAGAGAGAGTTTGTCCCTGGCAATAGGAAAGCATTACTTAGTGCTTTAGGGATAGATTTTGCCAATAGCCTCATTTCTCTGAAGTCAGTGAGAGCCAAATCCATAATGACATAAATCTAGCCCTTAGTTATTTTATTATATCACTGAATAGCATGATAGTAAAATACAATATCTCATGTATATATAATACCTTATATATAATTTCACATTAATATTGAAAATGCCATAATACCAAGGACTCCTTTAATGAGATTCTAAATGAGATTGGGAATTTTCTCTTCTATAGCTCAGCAAATTAAATCATAGTGGCTTGTCACGAATTGAAGTCTATTGCGACTGCAGAGCCAAGACATTTGGCTTCTTCATAAAGAGAGTTCTCTGCCTATAAACAATGCTAAGAGAGTGAGAGCTGGGTTTCTACTCCTATCAAAAAATATCAGCAGACATGTATTGACTTGCATCTACCCATAAAGGTAGATACATGTCTATATATATGGACATATATCTATAGACATATATATAGACATATATATAGATATATATGTCTATAGTGACCATCGAGAAGAAAAGGAAAATTAGAGCATGACATGGATGATATAATTGAATAAGGATGCTATTTTAGAGTGGTATAGTTTATTCATATATTAGGTGGGAAAATAAAGTGATAAGCAAGTTATTGGATCCCATATGATCAAAAAGAAGAATATGATCACACCAATTCTCTGAGTCTTATGCTACCCAAATGCTACCATTTGATATGTCTACAACATTATAAAAACAATAATTCACATTTCCACAAAGTTTTAAAGTTCATAAAGCACTTTTCTCTTAATAACTCTGTTTGGCAAACAGAACATGTATTATTATTTAAATTCTGCAGAGACTTTATATTCCCAGCACCTAACACAAAGTAAGTGCTTAAATTGATGTTTGTTAAATGAATAAATAAATTAAAAAGCAGATCATCTAACTCAAAATATAGTACTTTTTTTACTATCTCACTCAGCTTTTTGAAACCTGTTGAAGTTACGTCAAAAGACAAACTTTGATTGATTATAAAGACCAATCTCTGTCTCAAAGAACAGATGATGAAACACATCCATAATGAGGTGGGAGTGGGGTTCAATGGGTATACAATGCAATATACATTGTCAAATATGATCACCATAGGTTGGTTTTGTTTTATTATCTTGTGTTTGTTACCAGAAACCATCAATAAAGGGCATTAGTATGTCAGGAAATGATTATGATGTAAAAATAAAAAGCAATGATTTTTTTTTCTCTAAGAGAGAAAATTGTATTGATTTCAAAATACTATCCAATCCATGATTGCATGAAATCTTCACAATAAACCTGTCAAGTAGGTGGGTACAGTAGAGTCATTATTATCCCTTTTTTACAGATGAGGCAACTTGGGCTTGGGGAAGTTAAATAACTCACAACCCAGGTTTTTGGACTCCAACATTAAAATGTAATTGGAAAATATTTAACAAAAATAAATAAAAATACAATAGAATATAATGTTAATATGTTGTGTTTAAAAATCAATATATGGCCCCCAGAGATCCTTATGCATGGTTTTGTGGACCCCAGCTTCTATGAATTTGACGCCACTGTTCTAGACAACCCTCTCGTTGTTGTTATTGTTTAGTCATGACCTCATTGGGAGTTTCCTTGGCAGAGATAATGGAGTGGTTTGCCATTTCCTTCTCCAGCTCATTTTACAGATGAGGAAACTGAGGCAAACAGGGTTAAGTGACTTACCCAGGGTCACACAGCAAGTAAGTGTCTGAGGCCAGACTTGAACTCAGGAAGATGAGTCACTCTGACTCTGGGTATGGCACTCTATACACTCTGCCACCTACGTGCCCTAGGCAACCCTCTAGCCTGTAAATTATAGAAAAAGTGCTGAGCTGCATTATTAGTGGGACTTTTGTCAACCAATAGTTCTCTGTACAAATGAAATCACCGGTGCACTCTTTCTACTAGGTACAGTTGGTAACACAATGGATTAAAGCACTGAACTTGGAGTAATGAAAAATATATTTCAAATATTGCCACAGCCACTTAGGAGCTGAGATAACCAAGGCTAGTCATTCAATTTCTCTCGGCCTCCATTTTTTCATTTGGAAAATGGGGGTAATAATAGTACCTACCTCACAGGGTTGTCATGAGGATCAAATGAGATATGCTTTGAAAACATTAACTTTTCTACTAAGTAAAGGAAAAATCTTTAAGGTTAAGAAGAAGGTTAAGGTTAGAAGGCTAAATTTATAGTTCTAAAAAAAAGTATAATACTAAGATTGGGACAGACAAGGGGGTAAACAGACGAGATAAATAGGAGCAAAGGCATGAAGTTAAAAATTAACACTTGACAGCATTTTCTGCCCAATGCTTACTGATGCAGGTCTCCCAGGCAGCAATCTGCCTACACCACAAAATATGGTCAATCATCTGGGAAGATCAAGGTGGAAGCTACAACTTGCTGTGCCATTTCTCCTCCCTAACATTGGCATCATGAAAAAACAACAGCAATTTTCTTCCATACTAGCTCTTCTCCATCCTATCATTCTCCTGTCTCACCCCTTCATCAGCTGTTTTGCCTTTCTGTGCATAGTACTAGTATCACTCATACTCCCCCCACACACCCAATCTGTCACCAAGTCTTGTTGTTTCTGCCTTCACAACATCCCTCATATGTGTCCCTTTCTCTCCACTCAGACAACCACTCCCTGGTGCTGACCTTCACGATTTCATGCCTGGACTATTGCCTTTTGGTTGGTCTCCCTGACACAAGTATCACCTCACTCTAGTCCATCTTCCATTCAGCTGGCAAAGTGATCCTCCTAAAGCACAGGTCTGACTATGTCGGGCTTCCATTCATTGAACTCCAGAATCTCCCTATTACCTCCAGGATCAAATCTAAAGTCCTCCGGCTTTTAAAACCCTTCACAATCTGTCTCCTTCCTACCTTTCCAGTCTTCTTACACTTTACTCACTTTCATGTAATCTATGATCAAACACCATTGGCCTCCTTGCTGTTCCTTGAACACAATACTCCATCACCTGACTCCATGCTTTTTCTCTAACTATCCCCCATTCATGGAATGAATGTTCTCCCACTTCATTTCTGTCTTCCTTGGCTTCCTTCATGACACAGCTCAAAACCTACCTTTTTCATGAGACCTTTTCTAACACAAACACAGACCACTTCAAAGATTTCCTTCCAATTGTACTGTATATATCTTGTACATACATAGTCTCTTCTCACCACAATAAAAATATTAGCTCTTTGAGGACAGATATTCGGTTTTTACCTTTCTTTGTATCTTCAGTGCTTAGCATAGTTCCTGGTAGTGTTGTTGTTCATCCATTCAATCATGTCCAACTCTTCATGACTCCATGGACCATAGTCTGCCTGGCCCTTCTATCACCTACTCTCTCCCAATGTCTTTCCAAGCTCAGGTTTGTTGCTTCCGTGATACTATCTATCCATCTCATCCTCTACCATCCTCTTCTCCTTTTGCTTTCAATCTTTCCCAACATCAGGGATTTTATCAATGAGTCCTGTCTTCTCATAGAAAGTTCTTAATAAGTACTTATTAATGGTGGTGGTGGTAGTGGTGATCACAATCATGAATTGCCTTGGATAGTAGATGGTATTTTTCCTTCTTGACTATTTTTTTTCCTGTTCTTCCATTTTGTATACAGCCCTTACTATCCTACTGTATGATTTTCTGTGTCCTATTTGAAGATGATAACAAACATAGGCCACTAGTCCAAAGCAGATTTCAGCATGTCACATTCAATATAGCAAGGACACAGACATTGGATAGAAAATAAACAAGCCAAAGGATCAGGGAAAACCAGGCCCATCATGCAATCATGAAAAGGAAGACCTAATTGTCAAACATAGAAAGAGAGGAACAGTGAGTATAAGGGAACAGTGGCAGTGAATTCTTTTAGGCAAAAAAATTAGATATATTCTCATTAGCTACAGCCTGATTGAGGTTGGTGGTAGGAAATTAGTTTTATATAAATTAGCCTTATATAAAAAGCAGTGTTAAAATATGATAATTTTATTTTTGCCATTTATAATTATAAAGTAAAATTCCATGAAGTTTTACAGATATTCATAGAGAATATTATTATGAATATCTCCAATATTCATGGAGAATGATATGGACTTAAGAAATCTCTGCCTTAGGTGTATGGGATGCCACTCTTGTTTTGTGTGTCCATTTTGGGATCTATCTATTTTGGACTGACTACGGGAATATATGGCCTGTCTTTGTGTTCCTAGAAAAGCAGGAACTCCTACTTCTATGTTCTGCTAGTTTGTATCTAAACAAGAGTAACCAGAATTATCCAAAGAACTGAATGAACTACTTTAATGGCTGAGATTGGCAACTACTGAATATCAATTGACCCCAGATTAAGCTAAACTTTTTTCTGAGAGTGTGGTTCTAAGATTACCCCCTTTCCATTCCCCAAATGCTTCCTGTCTCCATTCACAAGACCATATTGCCTAATCTCATGGAATGATACAAAGGGAAGAAAGCAGTACTCTTAAAGGAAAGTCCTGTGTCTATTCTCTGGAAGAGTGCAGCTCCCTCAGGGACCCTTTTGTCTGCCTACACATAAAACACAGAAAAGTGTGCCCACCTTGATAGTTAAATTAACCATACTAAGTAACCCATGATAAGAGTGTTACTGTAGAATGGTGCCTGAAATAGCTATTTCTAACTAGTTTTCTGCTTCCAGTGTTAAGGGTAAAGAGGGTATTAAAACATTAATTCAGCAAATTAAATTCCACAGACATTTAAAGTACTTGCTGTGTATAAGGCATTGTGCTAAAATCCGGTTATACAAGTACATGAAGGAAACAGTCTCTGACCCCAAGGAGATATGGACCTCAATATGGAACACTATGACAATGTCTTATATATGTTATCTCATTTGATCCTCCCAACAATCCTGTGAAGTAGGGCCTATTGCTTCTCCCATTTCATAGATGAGGAAATTGAGGCTATACCAACATGATAGAAAATAGGTTATATATGTTATGTTATTTGATCCTCATAACAACCTTATAAAGAAGGTGTTATTATTATTCCTATTTTATGGATGAGGAAATTGAGAGGTGACAAATGACTTGCCCAGGGTCACATATCTAGGAAGTGTCTAGCTGATCCTAAGAGAAATTGTTCCAGTGGAGTTATGGGTTACTATTATAAAATATAGGGAGAGATAAAGGTAAATAAGTTAGCAGAGCCAGTTGAATGCACACGCTCTAAATTCTTGCTTAAGAGTAAGACTAAGAGAGTGGTTAGCTTATTATAGCTTTACCTGTTATTAGAAAATGTATCCTGCATTAAATCCAACATCAGTGGCTAATTAGAGAATGGAGAAAATCACATGGTCTCAAAAAAACATACTAGCAACATTAAAATTCTGTAAAACCCTCTCAAGCTGGAAAGGCTTCAATGAGAAATGATGTGATATCTGAACCTGTGATAGTAGGTAGTTAATATCTTGGCCACAGTAACTTGTGAAAACTGTCTACTAAGGAGCATCTATCTTTTAAGGATTGTGTCTGCCACATTAAAATGTAAGCTTCTTGAAAGTAGGAATTTCTTTTTTGTTTGTTTGTTTGTTTGTTTTTTGCATCCCCGTTACTAGCACAGTACTGCCACATAGCACTAAATTAATGCTTAATTCATTGGTTGGTTGACTGATCAAGTTTAGAATTTTCCTCAGTGAAGAAAGAGCCTATCCCAATGAAATAATGAATCTATCATAGATCCTTATCAAAGTAAGGTGAAGCAAAAATTTTTATTTGGTGTACTATAAACAAATAGTAATATAACCAACCCAACTCAAATTAATGTCTATAATAATAAAGATGTTCAGTTATAAACACTAATTTCACAATAATCATAATATGCAATGGAATTTGCTGAGCCCAATTAACTGTCCATGTAAACGCTCATAGACCTATCAGAATACAATTTGGTCAAAATCTGAGATTTCATAGGTATAGGGAATTGCAGCATGGAAACTCCTTTAGGACAATTCAGGTGGGCAAGTCATGGTCCCTAGTATGTTTAAGGCACTATCTTAAAAAAAAAAAGTGAGGCACTGTGAGCTTGTGATTTCCCCATGATCACATCCCCAGCATTGTGTCAGAAGCGACAATTTGAACACAGGATTTTTTGACTCCAGATGTCTGCTCCTGGGACCCCAGACTCTGAAAGATGGGCTTTTTGCCTTATCTTGCCCAGAAACAAGCCACAATGCCACTTCCCAACTATTTCCAAATTATATGGCCCTCTCCCCACTTCCTTGCTTTCTTACTCTAGCTCTGCTTTATATATTGTCTTCTTCTTTTAGAAAGTAAGCCCCTTAAGGGCAGGAATTATATTCCTTGCTTGTATCTATAAAGCTTAATAAATGCTTTTTCATTCATTCATTCAGAGACTGACTCTCTAGAATATTATACCAGGCTACTCTTTATCCTTAGTCTCAGGACACCATTAGATGAGGAGATGATGATGAAGTAATAGAACTATTTGCATATACTGTTAATGGCTCCACCTCTAATAAGTATCATGAAAACCTATAAAAAGCTGTAATGTCACAACAAATAGAAAAAAATTAAGACATAAGTTAGTGGAAGGTAAAGAAGAAAGGAAGGAAGAAAGGGAAGGAGAGAGGGAAGCAGGAAGGAAGGAAGGGGAGGGAAAGGTGAGAGAGGGAGGAAGGGAGGAAGCACCTTTAGGGTTATGCAAACCAATATCAAATCGCATATTTTTATATAATACCAAAGAGCATCTATAACTATTACTGCAGTAAATATCACAATGATTCAACTTCTACTACAAATAAGTAATAATTCTACAAAAGTTCTCTATATATCCCTAATGCTCCAAATTAAATAGGGCCTAACAAAAAATAGCAAACTTGCCAAGATATTACATTGTGGATATGTTTTCCTTGGGACGTACCAATTTTTTCATCTATACATACATTTACTCAAAAGGGTCCCCAACCATACTCCCCAGGCAGGTTAATTTTTAAATTTCATGGCATCTTAAGTTTGTGTACAAGTACCATCTAGTGGCAAAGCTTGGCCACTGCAGGCTTATGAGCCTTTCCAGCTAAGACTGAGGATTGATAACATTTTGTTGCTTTTCTCAGTTACTTGTAAAGTTGCATGTCGTACTATAATTCAAGGAATTAAACTGCTGTTTTAGACAGTTTTGTAAGAGATTCTGAATCTTATGAACGATTAATAAAATGATGACCCATGGAAATAAGAAGTATAAAGGGGAATGTATTAAAAGGCATATGGAAAAATCACCCTGTGAATTTTAAAGTAGTAATGGTAATAGATTCCCCATGTAAGTCCTTTGGAAAACAGGAAGTCTATTCAGCATTGCTCTACCACTGCATGAAAACATTAAGAGCACAGATAAACCCAGACTGTAGCTAAAGGATTTGAGAAATTTCCAATTCTATGGATGAAATTCATTATGATTTCATTGAATTAAAAAAAGTTAAGAATGGTGAAGACAGTAAAACTGAGAGAGAAATTAAATATGAGCTGAGAGTGGTAGTGATGAATATGATAAGAAAAAAAAGAATAGCTTTAGGCAAATCATTAATGAAAACTTTATACCTTAAGTTAATTGTAATTGTAATCAAGATATTTGTGTGAAACATTTTAAGGAGATTACTTTAATTTTCTCTCTGGTTAATATGGTACATGCAAATGGACAGTGACATCATCAAAAATCTCAGTAGCGATATGGGCATGACAGAAAGGTAAGCACCAGGAAATGTCATTATATAATGGTATTATATTTATCTGCATAAATATTTAATTCATTATTCTCCATTCCCCTAGATTATAAGACCCTTGAAGGATTGTGTCATCCTTATCTTTGTATCTTTAGTACCTAAAAGTGCCTTGCACATAATAGACACTTGAAAAATATTTGTTGTGATGAATTGAATTGAATATGAAGGAATTGATATTATTATATTAGTAAATCTGAATGTTGTAATCTTTTTCTTCTGAAGACAAGACAAAAGAGGATACATTTAAATTTTATTAAGACTTGGGTTAGAATTTCTGACTATATATAATGCCATATATATAATCTTGATAGTAATCAAGAAAGTAAAAAAAAATTATCTACAAATAAATTGATGTATGATAGACTCTAGTATTGGTAGAAAATCTTGTTTGTGATAAAAAAAAATTTGCAAGTAGATTATAAAATTGTATAAATAATAATCATACAAATATATTTTCTAATAGAAAATTTTGTTTAATTAGGGGGCAGCTAGGTGGCACAATGGATAGGGTGCTGGGCCTGGAGTCAGAAAGATGAATTTTGCTGAGTTCAAATCTGACCTCAGACACTTACTAGCTCTGTGACCCTGAGAAAGTCAATTAAGCCTGTCTGCCTCAGTTTTCTCATTTGTAAAATGAGCTGGAGAAGGAAATGGACAAATGAACAATAACAACAAAATGGGTATTCCTACAAATTCACAGTTAGCTATCTTTCTGTGATATTAATATGTTGATTTATTGGAAGTAGAGAAAGAAACAAAATAATCTATCCCTCAAAGTTCTTTGACTGTATTTCCATTGTCAGAAAAAAATAGGTAAAAATTATTCTAACTTTACTAATGACAAAAGATTCATGCTTCTAGTCCCTCATTTTGCCTTTTACATAGCAAATTTTTAAAAGCATTTAAAGAACAATTAGATTAATTCAGCACACTTAAACTGATACATGGAAAAAGTGATTTTCTTTACAATATGATATATTACTACTATATATGCAGATGTGTATGATTCATTATAAAAAAACAAATAGCATTATGAAAAAACTAGAATCAATTTTTGGCTATAGTGAAGCAAGAATTGAAAGTAATTTCTAAAACAGTAAATAGCCCACAGGAAGTCTATAAACTGTTTTAAAGACAACTTCCTGGAAATTCCAAGGAAAATACAAAGTAAAGACCTAAAAAGATAATGTAAACAAATGAGGACACTTCATAGTTGCCTAGCAAAGGAAAGAAAGTTATTAGAAATGGAAGGGACATAAAGAAAAGGAACCTTTTAAGATATGGAAAGATTAGCCAAATGAAGAAAAAAGAGAAATTATCAGACTATAGCAGGTCAAGTACATGCTGGAAATTGGATGATCCAAAAAGGAACTCAAAGTCAATAATAATTTTTTAAAACCTTCTGAATATAGATTTCTATAGCCTCCAAGGAATTTTAAATTGTGGGTGACTCAAAGTGCAACTGATAGGTACACAATGAATATAAGGAGGCTGCAACCTACTTAAATGGCTATATATAAATATATATATATATATATTCAAAAAAATGATGTAAAAGATGTGATCCGAATGCTATATGAGGAGAAAAGAAGGTGAACTTATCATATACCATGTACATAGGTTGATGCAGACACCCTACATACTGTACTAGTATTCATACAATGTTAAAAGAACTAGAGGAACAATCTAAGCACATTGGGTAGACCATGTATTTAGGATTGTATGAGGTTCATGGATGAAATTTACTCAAGATGAGTAGATACAGGTGGGTTGTGATCATTAGCATTAATCATAGATACAGTGAAGTATTGAGTATCTAATACAGATAGTGCCTCAGATGGTGTCCTGAACTCACAGGGCAATTTCCTCAGCAGATGGATGCCTTGAGTTCAAGGTACTCTGCTGCTCTTTATCCCCTAAAACTGTCAAATACATAGCCTGTGAGCTGCATGAGGCCCACAACGTTCTTGAGTGTGGCCTATACCAGATTAAAATATAGTTCCTATCTGATTTTAAGGGTGTCACAGTAGCTAGAGTGCAGGGCCTGGAGTTAGGAAAATTCATCTTCTTGAGTTCAAATCTGGCCTCAAATATTTACTAGCTATGTGATCCTGAGCAAGTCAATTTACCTCTGTTTCCTCTGTTTGCCTCAGTTTCCTTACCTATAAAGTGAGCTGGAGAAGGAAATGGCAAACCATTCCAATATCTTTGCCAAGAAAACCCTAAATGGGGTCACAGAGAGTCATACATGACTGAAAATGTTTGAACAACAAAAATCTGATTTTGATGTAAAGGTAAAACTGTTAAGTCCTTTTCTATAGCAAAAACAAAACAAAACAACTTTTAACCCACAATTATACTTTATGAGCAGTGGAAGTACAACCATTACCTGTATCTGCGATATAGTTAAAGGGTATCGGAATAAGATCCAAGTAACGCCTTCACTGCAAGGTGGGATAGTAAGGGAGCCTTCATACACCCAATAATCACGCAAAAGAGGATCTGTTTTTTTTTTTTAAAGAAGGAAATAAATCACAGTAATGTGTTAAATAAGAATAATCATAGGTAGCATTTATATAGTGTTTTAAGATTTACAAAGAGCTTTATAAATATCATCTCACTTAATCCTCTCAAGAGCCTTATATGGTAGATGTCTTTATAATCCCACCTTTACCAATGAGTAAAATGAGGCTGAGAGATTAAGCAGCTTGCCCAGATATGCACAGCTAGTGTCTGAGGCAAGATTTGAATTTAGATCTTCCTGCCTCCAAGACTAGCTCTGCCACTGAGTTAGTAGGGACACCAAATAAAAGTTGTTTTTTAGAAAACAACTACTTTTAAAATATACTTGAGACTTTCAATGGAGTAATTCTCAAGCTATTTCCTTCAAGTTACTAATGGCAGTGATAGAACTCATAGATGATGCCTATTTCATTCTTCTAAAATTTCATGGAGAAAAAAACTTACCAAAAACCTGTGATAACCATGATATGTCATTTCTTTGAAATCAATCCATTTATTAACATGGATAGCTAAGAAAGACATAATCCATCTCCCCAGGGGGAAAGAAAGAACAATGAAAAAGTGTTAAGCACCATTTCAACACACAGAAGACAAGGGAAAACTGATTATACCTGAAACATGTAGATGCAGAAAATCAAATTTCTCTAGTCTCTTGGAATATCCAGAAGACTACAAGTGTTTAAACAGTTAAGATTTTTTCTAATTTCTTTTCCTTTGTATTCCAGAGGCAGCTAAATGGACCAATTCATTTGTACCTTTTTGTTGTGTATAACAATGCTGATGATAGAGATTTCATCCTCCTTTCAGTGAACTGCTTGTATAAGGTGCTTAACATCTCTCTACAATGTCTAGATGTCTAATCACTTCCTGTGATGGAATGATCTCTGGTGACTGGCAAAAGGACATTACAGAAGATAGTCTCCAATTTTATGTCCAGAATTGAGTAATGAGTAAGTGGTATTCTTGAAGTTGGCAGGACCCACTTGTCCTACCTCACCCAGTCTTGTGAAGATAAAATGATAAGTACTGTGTAACTAAGAAATGTCTCATAACTTTTACTGTTGCCATTTTATTTTTCCCATTGTTCATGGAGCTGACAAATTCCCTATCCTATTGACAAAGGGTTACTCCCATGTTTGCAACTGTTGCAATTTGGTGCATGCCTTCTGTACTCATAGATGCTATTCAATGAGAACTTATAACAAAAGATTTTGAAAATACAAAGGTATAAATTCAAGAGAAAGCATAATGTTTACTTACACTTTTAGTTACAATTCATTTTACAGATTTCAGTGTTAAGACCACTCACCTGGTAACAAAGTATTTGGATTAAAGCAGGGTATTATTTTAGTCTTCCCCTAGGGAAAAAAATAGTACTAATTAACCTCACATTATTTTCAAATGTGAAGCATGAAAAATACAAAACAAAATGGCAGAAGATTCTTCAAATGACTTTTGATGAGTCTACAATATTTGCAACTATCCGATATTTAGTGGGTTGTTTTCTGGTCAGAGATAAATTTGAAGTTTTGATCAAATTAATTCTACTACAAATCTATGTTTATTTCAAATTCTCCTAATCGTATTTTTCTCCTTAATTACCAAGAGGCAAACTTTCTCCAAGGATAAAAATGTTTGGAGTCCAGCGTCCTTTTCTTGATGCCAGATTTGAATTTAAGGAAAAGATCTATCCCATCATTCAAAGTTTCACATTTGAGATCCCCAAATGATCTGCTCTTATGTTTATAATTGAAATGAAAATTAATCCTGTATGTACCCCAAACTGAACTTTAAAACATTAATCCTTTACTCAAAGCAAGAGAGTTCACTTTAATGTGCCAAATTGAGTTTGCCCACCTTCTGTGTGTTGCATTGTAATATCATCTGTATCTCTAAAAAAATTAAACTCAAGTCCAAGAACTGAACTCAGATCATTATTTTTCAATAACTAATGCCATAATAAATGAAGCATAAACAAGAGCATCTTTTGCATTCCGAGTTATTTCAATCAAACATAAAGTAGGATGAGAGGTGCCTCTTCCGAACCCTAGGTGTATGCATTTAGATTGAAGTGGTCATCAAAATTTGGTCTTGCCTAGATGTGCCCTTTGAAATCCACTCTTAAAGTGATCAGTCAAAGGAGCCCCTTGAGATCTTCTCTATGGCTGCATTTTAGGACAACTCTATCTCTCTGAAAGGTTCTAGACTAGTCCAAGACCCCACAAACTTAATCTAGAGTTGAACTGAAAAAGATCTTAATCTTCAAATTAGTTGTGAAATGAATCCGATGATTCATTGAGAGCTTTTAGACCAAATAGGCATTGCCCAAACACCATATCTATGGCAGCAATACAAGACTGAACTAAACTCTCCAGGCCCACTTTAACCCAAATATAAATTCCAAAATGGATTCGGTATAGGCCTGTAAGGTAATATGACCAGCTCAAAATGTGATTCCATGATACATTTAAGGACATTTTCCTATGACTATCATTCACCTGAATAGTATCTTTCAGGTCATATTCTTTTTTCTTAGTATAATCACAGTAATTTTGTATTGCCTCATTGTATTTATTAGGCAATTTTTTTTGATACTTACCTCACAACTTCTGTTGATTTATTATACATCTCTCATACATCAAGTTTTCTTTTGTTTTGTTTTTCCCCTTTTTAAATAATGACTTACCTTGTACTGAATATCCTGGAGAACATCAGTTACTGCCTTCAAGCCAATGTGCTCTTTTCCTATCTGAAACACAAAGAATAAACAATCCAAAAATGGAAGTTTATGTTTTGCACAATGTTATTGTACAAAATATTGTAATAAGTTGACTACCATATGTAAGTGGCATCTTTTTGTTTGGAATAATTCAGTTACTTCCACATTAGTAACTATGATAGAGTGCCGTCAAACAAGATTAAGTGGTTAAAGTCTAAAAATGCCTTTAAAAAAACTTGGAGTCAGGAAAACTAATCTTCTTGAGTTCAAATCTAGCCTCAGATACTTATTAGCTAAGTGACCCTGGGGAAGTCATTTAACCCTGTTTGCCTCAGTTTCCTCATCTGTAAAATAAGCTGGAGAAGAAAATGGCAAATGACCCCAATACCTTTGCCAAGAAAATCCCAAATGGGGTCATAGAGAGTCAGACATGACTGAAAAATGACTGAACAATAACAATAATAATTAGATAAAATCAAAATTGCAGCCCAAACTGGCACAACAAAATAATTAAATATCAAATGGGCAACAACTCATTCTAACTTCATCTTATTGTATAGCAGGGAAAAAAATTTCCTTTGCGACACATCAAATCAGAAGATGAAAATGTCAAAGACACATCACATTTTGTTTGAAAAATATTCAAAAAACTCAAGACAACAAAAGCATAGCTAAACCTTTCTGTTTTTATCCCTATCCCATCCCCAGCTTTGCAGAACAGTGAAACAGAGGAATATTTTCCCATATCCATTATCATGGAAGAACAGCCACAACAAAGCAGATATATGGCACAATGGATAGAGTGCCGGGCCTGGAATCAGGAAGACTCATTTTACTGAATTCAAAGTGGCTTCAGAGACTTACTAACTGTGTGACCCCGAACAGGTCACTTAACCCTGTTTGTCTCTATTCCTCATCTGTAAAATGAGCTAGAAAATGAAATGGCACACCACTCCAGTATCTTTGTCAAAAAAAAAAAAAAACAAATGGGATAGTGGGATCACGAAGAGTCAGACACAAAAAACAACTCGACAACAACCAGATATTTAGTAACTGAAGTAAGGGTAACATTAAGTACTATGGAAATACGACTATGATCTTAAATAGTTTAACCATATGATTTTTATTTTAAAATTTATTGATAAGAACATGCTGTTCACATTATGTTGTTTAAAGTCAATTCACTTTTGGTTAAATAAATAATATCCACAAGCTGGTTTATTGTTGGGAGATGGGGAGAAGTGAGAATGAGATTATTGTTTCCATTTTTTTGTTTGTTTTCTATTGTTTTATTTTAAGAATTTGCCAGCCTGATGAAATGGAAAGAGAGTTGCCTCTGAGTCACAAAGATCTAGACTGAAGTCTTGCCTCTGTCAAGTACTGGTTCAATGTGAGCCTGGTCAAAGTCAGAATTTCCCAGGCCAGTCTCTAAAATGGTAAGGTAAAGAATGGTTACTGATCTGCATCAGTAAAGGAAGTTCTTCTACACTAATGATATCATAGATGAGGAGTGGGGCAGGGTCAGTATTTAGGCTACTTGGATATAATTTCTAAGGTTAGAAAAAGCAGCACAAATTAATTTTCTTTGCTTTTCCTTTTTTCTGGCCAATCATGCTTTATCAACATGGTGAAGGTAAAGTAATTAAAGTCCACAGATAAAATGATAGAATATATGTAAGGCACTTTAAAAACCTTAAAGTACCATATCAGTTAATAATAATAATAATAATAGCAAATTATAGATAACATTTATATAGCACTTACTATGTTCTAGGCACTGCACTAAGCTCCTGACAAGTATTATCACATTTGCTCTTTACAAGAAGCCTGGAATGTAGGTGCTATTACTATTCCCATTTTACAGATGAGGAAATTGAGACAGACAGAAATTAAGTGACATTATGATTATCCAAAAAGGCATTTTAGCTATTAGCTCCTTTTCTCACATATAATAGCTACCTACTAGGAACAAAACTAAATGATTGTATTGGCAACTTCCCTTCTTCTCTGGAGTTTTAACAGTAAAATATTAGTAAGACAAGCTGGAAAAAAGAGGAGAAACAAAGACTTTGTGTAACCTGTAAATAGAATCATTGGTCTCTAAATAATCAAGCTGACTTTGATGGATTGTCAGGTCTTCATTATTCTTTAGATAGTTTTTTTTTTTTAGTAAACATGGAACTAATTCAATTTTAATCAACAAATGAGAGATATAGGCACATTTGTAAGAGAATAGGTACTCATGAAGTGTTCTTCCCTATCTATTCCAGCTAACATATTCCTAGACTTCTTTAGCATTTAGGAACCTAAACCACATTATTTATATGCCATCATATAATCTGTCATATCTTGGTTTCAAAATTGTTTGAAATATGTGTGTCTTATTCCCCAATAAGATTGTAAGCTCCTTGAGATCAAGGCCCGTGTTTTATACTTTATTTATATTCCATAGCACCTAACATTGTGCCCTAACATGCTTGCTTAATAAATCCTTCTTGATTGGTTGTAAAAAGGAATAATTTTTAAGTAGATAGATTATACATGGAGAGCTTGCCCAAATCAATGAGATCACAAATCCATCAAAGTATTGAAGATAGATATTCTTTTAAAGTTAAATGGAAATGTACCAAATTTTTAAGGCATGGATTTATAAGATATCTATCATTCCATTTTAATCTAGAGATATATATTCCTAAAAAGGGGAGCCATTTTCATCCAGACAAAGACAAATCCTAGAGTTATTTATTTTTAAAAAAGCAATAGCAAATTATTAATACTTTTGAAAAAGTTGTTATAGTAATATAGTAGTAAATAGTTATAGTTTTAGCTAAGTACAATTCAATTAACTCTGCTAAAAATTCGATAATGACAACCAAGTCAAAATTATTGTTGCAGGTTTTCCCAGCCTAGTGGGAATTAGGAGATCTAATTGAAAACAACAACAACAACAAAAATAAATAAATAATAAATTTTAAAAATCCTAACTGCTTAATTGACCAATCCAAGTAAACTCACTGGATCTTAGTTATGTCATCTACAAAAACCAAAGGGATCAGGTTCTATTAACTCTTCAAATTCTCCACATTCTAAGACTCTAAGCAGATGAGCTGAAATTGCAAGTGTTCACATTATATACTAGCTAACTGGCTCACTGTTTTTAGTTTTAAAAGTGGGTTTTATACTTTCTTGATTTTCTCTAGCTTAGTCTAATTAACTAAGAAGTCGTATGATTGATACTTCATAGATTCTATGGTTAGTCTAAGATCATTGTAAAGGATTCTTATAAAATAAATGAATAATGTCATAAGAAGACTTAAACTAAATTCTCTCTTCCAGGATATTTGTACTTCCAGAATAATACTCTGAAGGAAGTACTATGAAGGAATTATTTATCTATCTAAAAGAGGTTAAGTCTTTTCTACTAAGGAATATAGCTTTGTACATCTTGATCTCCAAAGATACACATGTCTGTTTAAAGTATCAAGGGGTTTGTCTGCTTTATTAATAAAACTACAAAATAAAAATCCAGTTCCAAGCAAATTAAAAAATATCATTTGGCATCTCTAAATCGTAATGTATGATATTAATAGTAGACCATTTACCTGAACAAACAAAGCAATAATAGCTATTCCATGTGTTTTCCCCACAGCCTCATCAATGCTGCTATAAAGGGTGGAATTCCAATGGATAAGATGAAGCTGGAAAACAAACGACATAGGCAGAAGAGGTTAGTGGCAGATATAATTCACTTGTAATTTGGAAATGGGAAAGGAAACTTTGGAATATCTTACATATTACATTTCATAAATCAGAAAATCAAAGAATTTGAGAGTTGAAGAGAAATTTGAGAGTTGAAGTTCCATATAAATCCAACCTATCTGCAAAAGGATTCTTCAGTATAACATCCCCAACAAATATTTGTCCAGACTCTCTTTAAAGACTTCCAAGGTCTACCACCTCCTGAGACAGTCCATTCCATTTTTAATAGTTCAAATTATTAGGAAATTCTTCTTTATATCAAACTTAAATTTGCCTCATTATAACTTCTTCCTATTGCTCCTAATTCTTCCCCCTGGGGCCAAGCAAAGTAGGTCTATTTTTTCTTCTATATTGCAGCAATTCAGATATTTGAAGACAACTAACATGTCTTCCCAATACTTCTCATTTCTAAGATATTTCCAGTTCCTTCATCTAGTTCTTATATGACATGATCTTGACATCCTGCACCATCTTGCTTGCCCTATTCTGGACAATCTTCTGTTTATCAATGTTCTTCCAAAAATGTGGTTCTGAGATCTGAACATAATATTCCAGGACTACATGTGGCCTGAGCTGGGTAGAGTACAGTTGGGACTTTCATCTTCATAGTTCTAGATCAGGGGTGGGGAACCTGCAGCCTCGAGGCTACAAGTGGCCTTCTAGGTCCTTGGGTAAGGCTTTTTTGACAGTCCAAGTTTTACAGAACAAATCATTTTTTTTAGGGGATTTGTTCTATGAAGTTTGGATCCAGTCAAAGGGCTGCACTTAAGGACCTAGAAGTCCACATGTGGCCTTGAGGCCACAGGTTCCACACCCCTCTCTAGATATTATGCCACTCAATGCAATGCAATTCAATTAATTAAGCATTATTTGAACACCAACTATGTGAAAGGGACCTTACTGAAAATACGAAGGCAAAAATAAAACTGTTCTTATCCTCAAGAATCACAGAGGTTACATTCTACTGGGTCAGACAACAGCAGGGGAAATAAAATGATCAAGATAAGGAAATCAAAAATATATCAAAGTAATCTCAGGGGAATCATTAGCAACTGAGGGATTTTGAAAGGCCTTATACAGGAGATGAGACTTGAGCTGATCTTTGAAGGGGACTAAGGATTCCAAGAAGCACAAGGAGGGAAAACATTCAATACATGGGAGGAAACCTATATAAGTCACAGAGGTGGAAAAAGTATTGGCATAAATGGAGAATGGCAAGAGCGCCAGTTTGGTCAAAATGTAGAGCGTATAAGGAGCAGTAAAATGAAGCTAATTTGTATAGATAGTTTAGCACTAGACTGTAAAGGACTTTAAATGCCAAACAGAGGAGCTTTTATTTTTTCCTGATGGAACTAGGGAACCACTAAGGCTTCTTGAGCAGGGGAGGGACATGGTCAGACTTGTTCTTTAGTAAAGCCAATTTGGCTGCTCCGTGAAGAATTACTTGGGAAAGAGGAGACACTAGAGAAAGAAAGACCTTTTAGGAGGCTATTTAAAACATTCAGGTGAGAGATGATACAGCTGAAGACTGCATTTAACTTTTTTAGCTGCCATTTCACAATGTTAACTCTTAGTGAGCTTGTAGTCCATTAAAATCCCCAGCAGTTTTCACACAAACTATTGTTGAACTATATTTCTCCTATCTTGTACTTAATAAATCCTTCTTGATTGGTTGCAAAAGGGAATATTTTTATGTAGATAGATTATACGTGGAGAGCTTGCCCAAATCAATGAGATCACAAATCCATCAAAGTATTAAAGACAGATTTTTTTTGAAGTTAAATGGAAATGTACCAACTTTTTAAGGCTTAGATTTATAAGATATCTATCATTCCATTCTAAACTAGAGTTATATAATCCTAAAATGGAATGCCCATTCTTGGACAGTTTTCATTCAGACAAAGAGATAAACCTTAGAGTTATTTATAAAAGCAAAGTAACAGCACATTATTAACACTTTTGAAAAAGTTGCTATAGCAATAAATTTTTAGCCAAGTACAATTAGCTCTGCTGTAAATTCAATAAGGACAATCAAATCAAATTATTGTTGTAGTTTTCCCAGCCTGGTGGGAGAAAAGTAAGGCTGATTTTGTTTAAAAAAAAAAACGTAGCTATTTAATTGACCAATCCAAGTTGATGATTTGAACTACTACTTTTTAACTTTTTAGATTCTGGCCAGTCAAGATCTTTGTGAATCCTGATTGTCATCGAGGTATCTCTCCTAGTTCTGTGTCTCTCATCAGCAACTTTGATAAGAGTACTACTTAGATCTCTATCTAACTCATGGGTGAAATTAAGCAGCACAGGATCAAGTACAGATCTACAAAGCACTAATGACTTCATTTATAATTGATATTGCATCAATAAGTTTGAAACTGATAGACTATTTTGTGGTTGTTGTTGTTCAATCATTTCAGTCACGTCTGACACGCGGTGACCCTATTTGGGGTCTTCTTGGCAAAAATACCAGAGTGGTTTGCCACTTCCTTCTCCAGCTCATTTTACAAATGAGGCAAACAGGGTTAAATGACTCACCTAGGATCACACAGCTCCTAAGTGTCGAGGCCAGATTTTAACTCATGTCTTCCTGACTCTATCCACTGTACCACCTAGCTGCCCAACTATACTATTATTTAAATCGTATCTCCATCTTTTCTATAACAATAGCATGGAAGATTTTGTTACATTATTTGCTAAAATCTAAGGAAACTGTATCTATAGCATTCCCCTTCTCTATTAGTCTAGTAAACTTGTCAACAAAATAAATGCAGTTAGCCTGGCATGGCCTATTCTTTACAAAGCATATCAATTAGCTCATTTTTTTTCCTTTTCTAGATGCTGACCATTCCATTAACAACACATTCTAGAAATTTACAATGAATTAAAGCCAAGCTTATTGACTTATATTTTTCAAACCAATCTTTTCTTCCCCTACCCCTCTTTTTAAAATCAGGACATTTGCTCTTTTCTTGTTCTATAGTACTTCTCCTGTTCTCTATGAGCTGTCAAACATAATTACAGTGACTTGGCAATAACTATTTCCATTTTTTTAATGTCCCCAAAATTTAGTTCATCTGGGCCTGATGACCTAAACTTAGGAAGGGCCAGTAGGTGTTCTATTATTATCTCCTCATCATCTAGGGTATCAATTCCCTATTAGCTGCGTTGGTTGTTTCCTTTCTAGCCTAGAGGTCATTGTACTTGGCAGAGGAAAATGCAAATAAAATGAGAGATAAGCAGCTTTGCCATCTCCCTTTCATCATTAAACATCATCCCATCCCCTCTGAGCAGTGGTCCTATTCTTTTCCCTTATAAAGCTTTAAAAACTACTCTCAGTTCTCATTAGCTTTTTTTGCCAACTTCATTTCATTCTGAATGTGAACATTCCTGGCACTGTCATTTGAGGATTGTGCCACATTTTATATTTATGCTCCATTACCTGCCCTGTTTCTATCTTCTCTACCAGTCTATTAAAAATCTACTTTGGTTGCTGAGTTCCCTGTGCATCCACTCAGTCTCTTGAGACAACTCCTCCTTTTCCTCCTCATCTGAATCCTTTCTCTTTGTGTCATCAGAACTTCATTACTGAGAGCTTTTCCATCCCTCCTAGGCTGGATTCTCCTATAAAATTTCAATGAATGCATTTCTACCTTTCCTTGCTCTCCTGAAACCAACGGTGGATTTCAAACTAGGTATCACTTTCTTGTCTTCTATCACAAATTCTGATGGATGGCCCTTCCCCACAATTTCTATCCCACAACAAGTAATTCCTCCTCTTTAGTGAGACTCAGATTCAGAATAGAATTTCCTCTTATTGATTCCATTACCTTTTGAAGAAAGGAATTGTTATTAAGACAAGTTAATAAAATATTAACTGCTTTGCATTTGACTGAGAGATAAAGAGTTCTAGCAGGTGCCTACATGAATGAAGTCCTTTATCATTACTGTAGCACTCCTCTATGCCAAGTTTGTGATCTATTTCCTGAACTCTCCATCTACTTCCTTCTGCTCAGATGTTCTATAGAATATTCTGACTGAAATATCATTTCTGCCTATATTCATCATCATGAAAAAGTTTTCAACACTGTTTTGCCCTTCTTGTTCCTGGATCACTTCACATAACTCTACTGTATTACATAATACTTTCATATCCATGATATATGATATATATGATGCTCTGTTGATATATGGTATATATGATACCATATTGATACTATTTTGCTCGACCATTGCCCATGTGCTTCCTTTTCTGTTTAAATCCCTTTTGATTATTTGCAAAACATCAAGAAAAAGCATTGCTGACAGCCCTTGTCAGGCATATTCCATCCTGGCCTATTATGATTATCATTCACTCCCATTCTTAGAAATTAGGTGTTCATTTCCCAAGTCTGTCTTTCTCTTCTAATGCCCTAGTGGTGAACATACCACCTTTACCCCCCCCCCAGATCCTTAGTTTCTTGGTCATAACTTTGTAATCTTCAGCAATTTTTTGCGAGGGGAGGCAATTAGGGTTAAGTGA
This sequence comes from Vombatus ursinus, assembly GCF_900497805.2. NCBI lineage: Eukaryota > Metazoa > Chordata > Mammalia > Diprotodontia > Vombatidae > Vombatus > Vombatus ursinus. The sequence continues at coordinate 81,797,050 of NW_020954590.1, forward strand.
CTTGCCCAGGGTCACATAACTAGTAAGTATCAAGTGTCTTGGGCCACATTTGAACTCAGGTCCTTCTGACTCCAGGGCCAATGCTCTATCCACTGTGTAACCTTGCTGCACCTTGGCAATGCTTTCTTAATTCCTTAAGGTATATCACTTATAGTCATGTAAAAGCATAATTGATTAGTAGCTATCATACTGTAAACAACTAAGTGGCAGAGTGAACAGAGCACTGAGCCTGGAGTCAGGAAGACCTGAGTTCAAATTTGACTTCACATATCCTATGTGTGTGACCCTGGACAAGTCACTCAACTCCTGTTTGCTTCAGTTTTTTCAACTATAAAATGGGAATCATAAATAGCATTTACCTCCCAGGGCTGTTCTCCCAGAGAACAAAATGAGATGCTTTTAAAACACTTAACACAGTGCCTGGCACACTGTAGGTACTTAATAAATGCTTATTTTGTTCCTTCCTTCCTTCCTTTTGGGGAAGTTTTCCATCATACGATAAAAGATATCAGGATGTTCTCTGTCACATCTTGTATACATGCCTCCAGACTATTTTTGTGGTTGTTCTTGAATCATTTCAGTCGTGTCTAACTCTGTGACTCCACTTCTGGTGTTTTCTTGGTAAAGATATTACAGTCTTTGCCATTTCTTTCTCCAGCTCATTCTACAGATGAGGAAACTGAGGCAAATAGGATTAAGTGCCTTGCCCAGGATCGCCCAGCTAATAAGTGTCTGAGGCTAGATTTGAATTCATGAAGATGAGTCTTCCTGCTTCTAAGCCCAGTGCTCTATCCAATGTACCACCTAGATGCCCCAGATCTCTCTTTTATCATGTGTGTTAAAACCCCTTGGCAGATATTCTACTCCTCCCTTTTTTTTTCTCTAAACCTTAGCTTCTCTAAACCTTGATTTCTTACCTGACAGCATCTATGAATCCACATGTTCCTAAATGCCTACTCTGTGCCAGGCACAGTGCTAAGCACTAGGACACAAAAAAAGGCAAAAGACAGGCTCTGCTCTTGTGCTCCCCAGTGACTTAAGTTACAACTAGCTTACATTCTACTGAAGGGATAAAGCTTGGTCACAGGTAAGTAAATACATGATATTCACAAAATTCATTCAACATAAGTTCATAGGGAGGGGAAACTAACAGCTAAGGAATCAGGAAAGATCTCTTCAAGGAGGGAGGAGGTGCTTGAGCTGAGCTCTGAAGGGAGCTAGAAGAGGAAAATAATTCCAGCAATGAGTAGTATAACAGAGGTTCCCAAAGTGGGTGGTACCACTCCCTGGGGAGTGCTGGAACAATCCATGGGGGTGGTAGTAGCCTGGGGTGCAGTTGGAGAGCATTGAATAAAGATAAGGGAGCAGTGGAAGCATAAGGAAAGAAGAGAAAAAAAATTTGAAAAACCATTTATACATGTTTCATCTGTTGTATAACAGAGTTAAAATCATAGTGATTGCATTATTTTCCAAATAAACACAAAAAATGTGTTTATAACAGATCAGTGGTCAAGTTGACAAACAGGTCTTAACAAGTAAGTATTGGGAGGTGAATATGTCATGCATTGTCAGGAAGTCCAACATGAATTGTCAGGAATATGTGCATGTAATGACTTGTTTACAGTACGATTCTATACAGTTACATGACACAATATTGCATCATCAAAATTTCAATGCAGGAAAAAAACCCACAAATTTACAATATAGTATTAAATTTAAGATGCATCTTTTTTTAAAAAAATATATTTTTTGAAATCATGCAAATTTAAAAAACCATTAAAGAGTTGAAGAAAGTAGATTTCCAGGGGGGCACTGAGTATTTTTTTAAAGGGGGCAGTAGGCCAAATAAGTTTGGGAACCTTTTAGTATATACAAAGGCATGGAGGTGAAAGGGGTAACAGTTAGTAAGCCAGCTTGGTTACAACTTTGAGTGCAGAAAAGAGAGCAGTGTGTAGTAATACCGAAAATATAGGATTGAGACATACTGAAGATCTCCTGTCTCTGTTGCTTTGACTGGTTGTCTCCCATGCTCTCCCTGCTCCCAAATACCTCTTAGAATCCCTGGTTCCTTCCCTTCAAGAATCAGCTCAAGTAACACCTTCTACAAGAGGCCTTTCCTTCTGCTAACTAATACCTTCTCATCCAAGGTAACCTTGTATGTGCTTTGTATGTGTGTGTATAAAATATTTTTTTAAAAAAGATTTAAAGAGTTTGTACAAAAAAGTGTATTAATTAAAATTTATCCTGTTGTATAATTTATTTTTTTAAGTGAGTCTTTTTGGAGATGAGAGGGAAAAAGAAATCAGCACATACTTCTTCCCTCTCAAATCTTTCTTACAATTTCAATCATCACTTCCAACAGTTTTACAGCAAGGATAACAAGCTAGAACAACTATTCAACCAATAGTCATTTCCTTCTATATCTGCACTATTTTCAGATGAGTACATACAGTCAAGAGTCATATAGTTATACCTTCCACATCGTAGGGGTTAGGGACATGGTGCCCTGAGATCTGTAAAATCTGCATAAATTTTTTTGGCCATCCTTTCATACCAAAGAAGAAGTCTGAATTATTGTGGTATTAAAAGATACAATATGCTATTATACAATACTATACATATATTTTATGAATTTCTGAGTTTCTAACCTTATTCTGTGTCATCTGCTGGCTTTCCCATGTTGTCTGCAGCTTCCACAAAACTCCCCAAAAATCCCATTTAATTTCTTATGCCAACCCATATTACATTGAAACTGCAATGGGGAAAGTTGTGATGTGGAAGGGATGACTGTACCTGTTTCTCCAATGTAAAAGTGTTGCTAGGTGCAGGGATTAGGGCATTATATGACAGGGGAACAGAAAAATCAGTCTGGATCCTTTGGAGCTTCTCAGTCTCACTGAGTATGTATATATAGCATTACATAGCTGTGTGTATGTATGTGTATATCTCCATGGTTAGAATAAAAACTCCTTAAAATTAGGGACTATTTCTCTTTTGCCTTTGTATTTCCAACACCAGGCACATAGCAAGTAAACCAATAAATGCCTACAGACTTTATTGTGAAAGATTTCAAATACCTAAAGGAGATGTTTATATTTTATCCAAAAACAATAGGAAGCTTGTGAAGCTTTTTGAGAAGAGAACTGGTGTGGTCAATAAAACTGAACCCCAGGATTGGACATAGAGAACAGGACTTATGTGCTCTGAATACTGGTGTAACTGCAGACCTCAGATTGGTTTTGATAGGGTAACTTCAGCATTAGATTTGCAAGAGTAAGTTGACATTCTAGAAAACTGGTTGTGCTAGCCAGGGAGGTAATAAAATATTATAAAGTTGTCATTGTTAGGCTTGTAGACTTTTTTAATGATGCTGTGAGATAATGAATTCCAATGTAAATTTCCAAAAAGAGGATATTTCTAGCATTGGGGATAAAATGTTATCTTTGAAGTGGTGATAGATAACATTACAGAGGTTTGTTTGTTTTTTTCTCCCATAAGTATGACTGTTTTCAAGTTTATCTAGGGGCTGCACTTGCTCATTCCACACTGATAAAATATCTACAAATAACTAAATTCATTTCACTGTTGTATAATCAAGTTGTAGCTACTCAGTTGCTCTGCAAAATTCTTATTATATGAGTAGGTACAGACCAACATTTATCTAGCATGCTGTTTTCATGACTAGTCTCCCAACTATAGTTTCTTACAACTTGGGAATGCTAAGCATTTTAAAATTGAATTTAAATTCCAAAATCATGACTACAAATTCAATTATCGTGGTAATTCAGGTGATTAAAAAGAATGTTAAAAAAATAACGATTGTCAAAGATTTAGTTTTTAAATGTCAATTCTAGGATATTAAATTTGACACTAGAGGGAGCTCTTGCAGTCCTCTTATCATCACAGAATCTGATTAGACTAAACTAGCTCTATTAAGTCAGGCTGTAGGCTGTGCCAAATCAGTATAACAGTATTCAATGGAACAGTAAAGTTCCAATGAATGCAATTATCAATGAATACAGTAATCATGACAATGTCCTCAAGAAAACAATTGCCTCTAATCTATCAATTCATGCTCTGAACAATGACAAATCTCATCTTTTATTCCCATGAATATGCTGTAAGAATCATGTAAGCAAAGATTTAGAATTGATTGCTTTAAATCAACAAGTCAATATTTCTAGAGATTGAAATGTTGTCAGACAGTAGAATGTAAACTTCAGCTAGGTGTTTTTCTTTAATTCTAATAGCAGGGGAACAAGGTACTCTTTTTTATGAACAAAACATTACTTTTTTATTTTTAAATTGTTTCTAAAGCATAATTTAAGCCTCAACAACTACCAGATTAAAAGTGTGATTACTCACATGGATGAGAGTCTTTTCTGGACTGAAACATTTTAACAATACTTCATATTTGCCAGTTAAAACGCTAAGCATTACCAGGGAACTCCAATAAAATTTTATGCTGGTAGATAATCATGGTATGGAACTATATCTGGGTAATCTGTATATATCATGAACAATAAGTTCTGGGAAATCCTATTAAAATGGCAAGGTTTTGAGGATGGATGTGGAGTGGGTTGTGTATGTACCTATTATCTGAAGATCATTTAAGTATATCTATTGATCTGATAGATAGATACATACATACATACACACACACAAGATAATGAATTTCAATGTAAATTTCCAAAAAGAGGATATTTCTATCATTGGTGATAAAGTGTTATCTTTGGAATGGTGATAGATAACACTCCAGAGGATTGTTTTTTCTCCCATAAGAATGACTGCTTTCAGGTTTATCTAGTGGCTATATTTGCTCATTCCACACTGATAAAAGATCTACAAATAACTAAATTAATTTTGCTGTTGTATGATCAAATTGTTCGTAATCTCACTGATGGAGATAGATAGATAGATAGATAGATAGATAGATAGATAGATAGATAGA
>NW_020954590.1:81802010-81815030 GCF_900497805.2 Vombatus ursinus
AGATAGATAGATAGATAGATAGATAGATAGATAGATAGATAGATAGATAGATAGATAGATCCATAAGCTATATATATGTATATATATATATGATGAACAGATATATAGATATGTACATATCTAACAATCAGTGAGACCTAGATCTATATGAAAGATAGCTATTTACCTGTGTGTAAGTACATATATTCAACTTCATGTATTTCAGATTTTTGAGCCATTGAAACCCCATTTGATTGGTTGGGCTCTCAGTACCCAGGATTGCATGTATGTTAAGACTCAACTAACTCAGATATCAGGCGTTCCCACCCAGCTGCTTTTATGCTGTACCACAATTTGAGTTCAGTTTCTTGGCTCCCTACCTCTCATTCCTCATTCTTAATTGGGCAATTGAGAGAATACCCAAACTTCAGTGGTTCACACAACCCCCACTGGTGATCCAGCAGTCTCCTCTTAGTGCCATGTCAGTTCTTTGTCTAAAAACTCAATAGAAGGTTGAGACCTGAGTGGTTCTGGGACTTTGATAGTGGTGTACACTTTGTGCTGCTCATGAAATTAAAAGGGCAAGGGGGCCACACTCCTATGCTATTCCATGTTGGCATCTATTTTTCTCCTATAACTACTGTCCCTCTGTAGCAGTGTCACTTTGAAGGAACAATTCCCTCCTTGTTTGCATTGCACAGACAGATACAGACATGTGCAGATCTAGAATTTTCATGCTAGAGGAAAAATGACTGTGAGAGCACTAAGGGATTATTAGTCAAGGTGTCTAAAGGAGGGCAAGATGCCGAAACCATGGGGAAAAAACCTTAGACCTTGGTGATACCAAAAAAGCGCAACAAAAAAAAAATAAGTAATAGGCCTAAAAAGGGAGATAAAATAATCTCTGCCCTCAAGGACCTTACATTCTAACAGGGGGTACAATTTGTAAATAACTAAGTACACACAAAGGAAGATGTGAAAAGAAGTGGAGTGTAAGAAGACTGGAAAAGCTAGAAAGGAACTTGCAGAACTCCAAGCAGCAAACAGACTGGATCAGACCACCTGGGAGCACTGAAACTTTGAGGATCCTGCGACTGAGCTATTCCTGAGATCCCAGAACAACACAATACTCAACACCCCAAGAAAGCAGAAACAGGACCAGCCCAGACCTTCCCTGCAGAACTGCACAGAACCTGGTCCGAACATCAAGTTTCAAGGCTAGAGAGATGGGCAAAACAAACAAACCAAAAGGAATTCCATCATAAAAAGTTATTAGGATGATAGGGAAAATCAAACCATAAACTCAAAAGAAAAGAATGACTCCAAAACATCTGCAAGCAAAGCCTTAAAAACAAACAAAACCACAGCTTGGGCACAAATTCAACTAAAATTCTTGGAAGAGGTCAAGTAAGAATTTTTAAAAAGAGTTAAAAATTATTTTGTCGATGAAATTAGAGTTCTAGAGGAAAAAAATGGGAAAGAGATGGCAGCTATGGGAGAAAGAATTGAAAAGGGAATTAACAGCTTATTATAAGAGGTATGAAACCTTGCCCAACCAACAAACTCCATGAAAATAAGAATGGACTGAACAGAAGCCAATGACTCCATTAGACAACAAAAAATATTAAAACAAAGTCAAAAGAGAGAAAAAAAATAGAAGAAATTTGAAAGCATCTCTTAGCAAAAACAACTGACCTACAAAACAAATCAGGGAGACCTTGATTCTATACTGGCTCTACCACGGTTTAATATTGGTTATTAAAGAGCATTTAAATTGGTAAAACAACCCCCAACCCTTAAAAGGTCTGTAAATGGTGTTTCCCATGAGTCTCAGTTTTGCCTCTGTACAGCACTGATCACATAACAGACTGAGGATGATAATCTTTTTCATTTTTATTGTAGATAGAATGACTACTTTTAAGCAGTTATATGGTATATTCTTCAATTAGCATTCATTTCCTTCTGAAGATAACTGTACTTCAAAAATTAGCTAACAACCAGTGTGCATACATCATTCTATAGATTCATGTCCATAACAGGAAATAATTAGCAAACTTGTTAATCAAGGTTTGAGTCATTTATCAGAATCCCCCCGTCAACATTAATAATTTATTTAATTTATGCCTTCCTTTCATTAAATCTATTATCTGTTCACGAGTACATAATAAATGGAAGCACAAAACACGTACTCTTATTTACTTGCATATTGACTAGATAGTTTCAAATATTTTGTCAACTCACACATAATTTATTTTATAGTAGAGAGCCTTAGTGAATACTTTCCTGTCCCTATCAGTATCAACAAGCATGGTATAAGGCCTTAATTAAGTTAACAAATTGCTTTCACAAAAGTATGTGTAGAACCCTGATTCCTAAATTTGCTAACTGTTTTTCAAAAAGTAATATGGGATAGTTGGGCTAAGGCAACAGATTTGGAGTCAGAAAATCTGGAATTGAGTCCAGGCTCTGATACTTAACGGAGTGTTTAAAATACATTATCTGATAATAGCTAGGTGGTGCAATGGAGAGAATGCCAAGCCAGAAGTCAGAATGACTGATCTTCCTAAGTTCAAATCTGACCTCAGACACTTACTGGCCGTTTGACCCTAGGAACGTCTTAACCCTGTTTGCCTCAGTTTCTTCATCTGTAAAATGAGCTGGAGAAGGAAATGGCAAACCACTCCAGTATCTTTGCCAAGAAAACCCCAAATGGGTCACGAAGAGTCAGACACAACTCAACACTGAACACAAATCTGATTTTCATTCACAGCACTCCACTGTATTAGAAAAGAATAGATATTATTCCAATTAAATAGATGGAAAATTGCTCAAATTAAATGTTCTTATAGAACAGATCATAATCTGTTCAAATCTGCATTTTTCTTAAGACTCCCAATGTAGCTACTGATGGGCAATGGGAGAGAACAATGGAGGCAAAACGGAGATTCATTCCATTTAAAAGTTGGCAGTCACAATCACCCTGAGATAGCTCCTGCTTACCTTTCCCTCAGGACAAAGGTTTTGACATGGTGTTGCCCACTCTAGTGTATTGAGGCCAACAGTCTTTTTCCAAACTTCATCTCTAATTCAGTCCTCATTATGAACATACTCTTAATAAAAAATAACAATGAAATTACCTCTATGTCTTGAATTGGCATTTGCTATTAATTTTTCTTAATATAGCTGCCATTCTTTCACATTAAACAATGTTATAACATCATTAAAATTTCCACATAAATCTTTTGAAGAAAGACTTTTTTGACTGAAATATTGCTGTAGAGATTCACAAATTGTGATTCCCTGAAGCTCATTAGGAAGACATATCATTAATACCTGACAGACATTAATCCTAATATGCTTAACTCAGAACAATGGACAAATTTCACAAAGTTATGAAACGGGAACTACACCTCTAGCCTTATAATCATTTATTTTTCACTAAGGAAAAAATAAGTCTGAGTATTTCATGTCAGCTTAACTGTAAGCTATATTAAAAATTAATGAGAATTTTCTTTATTAACATAAATAATATGATAGTAAAGCAACCCAAAAAACACTGGAAATGGAAAAAAATACCAATGACTTCAAATTGTTTCCAGCCATCCTTTCTTTTAAGCCTCAGTTCTCTACTTTCAACTACCTATCAGATATTTCAATTTTGACATACACTATCATTTCAAGTTAAAACATACTTAAAAGCAAACTCTGAAATTTCCCTCTTTGATCACAATCTCCTGCCTTTCTACTAACTTTTATATGCCCTCAAGTCCACTTCATACTCATCATACTTCTCTTCATACTTATCATAACCTCTGACTGCTTAACTCTTCCTTCTGTTTCCAGTCTGTCCCCCAATTTCTGCCTTTATTTACCTTCCTACCAACCTACAATTATTTACTTTAATAGTACACTCACCTTCACTGGTGTACTCTGATAATTGTAATCCCAGGAAAACTTTACTATACTATATTCTTCCCCTATTCTCACTCCTGGGAGGAAGCCTTACAAAAACAAGTCACAAAATTGTGTTAATTCAGTCCACTACAAATTCATATGTAACATGGGCTAATTCTGGCACCATTTTCTGAAGGCCAGGTCTGTTATACTGTCATATTTCCAAGGTTCTCCAGTAGCCTGCAATTCGCTCAAGTCCCCACTGACTGTATCCCCTCCTTTTTGATTAGTTATACAAAGGAATATTTACTTCAAGATATAGAAAGAACATCCATATATTTCACCCCAATTCTTTAGGAGCATAATCTCCTACATATATCACCTTGGTCTCTGGGAGAAGGAGGGGGATTAGGTTCATAGTTTAAAATTTGGAATCACTGTTGCCTTTTCTCATTCAGTTATTATTCTGTTTCACATATTTTCCACACTACCAAAGCTCCCAGTCCCCCCTAACTCCCTATTGTGCTGGCAAGTGACCTTGACATCTATTAACTGAAAAGACTGAGGTGCCTTCTTCCTCAAAGTCTCTAAATTTATTTCTCTATCTGCTTTTCCTTTTTTCCTTTCCTTCTGTCTCACAAAAGGAAATAGTTACCCTCCTTAATAAAGCTAACTAACCCTTCCACCTATGCCCTTGATCCTAATTCCCCCTGCCTTCTCTGGGAATTTGTTTGATTATCCCCTCTCTGTCCTATATGTTTCACTTCCCCTTCACCTCTAACAGACACCTTCTCTTGACCCTGTTCCCCTTGAACTACAGCATTCTCTCTCCCTCTCTAAATACTCACTATTGGAGTCTGGAGGACCTGAGTTCAAATCTGGCCTCAGACACATAACACTTACTAGCTGTGAGACTCTGGGCAGGTCACTTAACCTCAATTGCCTCACATACAAAAATAAATAAATAAATACTCACGATTAAATTTCTTGAAAACATAGTCTATATTCAATGACTCCATTTCCTCACCACTAATTCCTCAATCCCTTTCAAGCTTGCTTACATTCCCACAACTCTACTGAAACTCCTTCATCAACACATCACCGATATCTTTCTGACTTCCAAATCCAACAAGCTTTTCTCCATCCTGATCTTTCTTAAGGTCTTTTTAACATCTGTTGACCACGAGCACTCCAGTGTTTACCCTCACCCTCTATAGTCTATTCTACCTTGACTTCTATGAAAATGCAGTCTCTACCAGATTGACATTTCTGACTCATGGATCTGATCACATTGCATCACTGATTAAAACCTTCAATTACTCCCCATTTCCTACTGGATAAAGTCTGAACTTTTTTTTTTTTTGGCTAGGCAATGGGGTTAAGTGACTTGCCCAGGGTCACACAGCTAGTAAGTGTTATGCATCTGAGGTCGGATTTGAACTCAGGTCCTCCTGAATCCAGGGTTGGTGCTCTATCCACTGTGCCACCTAGCTGCCCCTTAATTTCCAAACTTGATATCAGTACCTTCCATGATCTAACAACTTTTATTTTCAGCCTTGTCTCACAATTACTCCTCTTTACTATAACCAAAATGAACTATACTCTACTCTCCAAATATATTCCTTGATCCTCTGTCTCTCTGCCTTTGCTTTTATGCTATCCTATACCTAAGAATGCCTTCTTCCTTTTCACCCACCTCCAAATCTCTGTTTATTGAAACTTCACTCATCCTTCAAGAATAGGCCCAAATTTTCTCCTCATTGGAGCTCTTCAACTCAGTGGAGTTGAGCAGGTCAAAGACTCAACCACTTGTAAAGTATGCTGTAGAAGGAAATCTTGTTTAAGTATAGGTTAGACAAGATCACCTCTAAGGTCCTTTCCAACTCTGAAACTCTGATGCTGTTAATTGCCACCACTTTCATCAAAGTTTTATTGATTCCTCCAGTCAAAAAAGACCTCTCCCTACTATAATAGAACTTTACCTGTACTTATGTTTTGTACTGATTTTATCCTATTTTGCAGTCTAATTATTAGTGTGTCTAATGTCCTTTTATGGAACATAAGCTTCTTAGGGTCGCATCTTGTTTATTTTGTGGCACTCCATGTGTCTAACATGACACTTTGAACACAGCATAAAATAAAATTAGATTTGTTGTTTTTGTTTTTGGTTTGTTTTTTTTGTTTTGTTTTGTTTTGTTTTGTTTTGTTTTTTGTTACATTTGAGTTCCCAGCAAAATAGTTATTCCTTTGGCAGCAATATGAAAGTTGAAAACTAGTTGTTTGTTTGAGGGGGAAAATGATTAATTCAGACATGTACAACTGAAATTGAGGTGATAACAAGGCATCTAAGTGGAAATGTCCTTTAGATAGCTGGAGATAGGGGACTAGAGAATGGGTAAAAAGGTCAGTGTTGTAGATAAGGATTTAAAGTAATCAGCTTAAATATGAAAGTTGAAGCTAGGAAAAGAATTAATTTAGGGCTTGACCCTGAACCACTAGGAAAGGGCCAAATACTGAGCCTTGAGGAATGTACACCATTATGAAATAGGGGAAGAAACCATCAAAGGAGACAGAGAAATAATCACAGACAGGAAGTTCATCAGAAAAGTTCAGTGTCACTGAGGGATGCCAAAGTAGTGAGAGTTTCAAGAGTACTGATAAATAGTGTAAAATATTGCAGTAAAATGAAAGAAAATGAGGAATAAGTTATGGTCACTAGATTGAGTAGTAAGGAAGTAATTTGTGACCTTCAACAGTGCCTTTTCAGCTGACTACAAGGATAGAAATTTGTACGGGGAGAAAAGAAAGAAGGCATGATGAGCAAAAGAAGACATTTAGTGTATACTATTCATTCTAGAGCTTTTGCCTGATGTAAAAGAAAAGAAATAAGATGATGAATGGAGGAGGAATCAACATCAACTGAAGATTTTTTCAAAATTGCAGAAATTAGTGTGTGTTTGGATTTGATTAAGGGAAAAGAAATGTGATATAATACAAAAATTATAAGGCTTGTGGTCAGAAAAGCTGAACTTAAGGCCCAGAACTTCTATTTATCAGCTATGTAACTTTTAGCAAATCACTTCATTGCTCTTAATATCAGTTTCTTCATTTATAAAATGGGAAATACTCATACAATGTACTTCACAGTTTTATTGTAATGGAAGTGCTTTGTAACTTTTAAGGGCTATAAAAATGTACATTCTTTCCAAAGGTTATTTGCCTTTCCCTTGTCAGAATATTTAAAAAGGTCTCTTACTGAAGACAAAATTATAATCTGAAAAACTCATGGGGTTGATTTTTAAAAATTAAAACAAATCATAAACAATCCTTGTAGATCTAAGAACTTATTGTTTCATGCAAACCACAGTCCTTAAGAACTTTTTCTGGGATAGAAAATGTTATCTATATCCAGAGAAAGAACTAATGGAGTCTGAACAGAAATTGAAGCATACTATTTTTAACTTTATTTGGGGGGGGTTTATTGGGGGTTTTTTTGGTTCATGTCTTTTTTCATAACATGACTAATATGGAAATATATTTTACATGATTGCACATGTGTAACATATCAAATTGCTTACCATTTTGGGAAATTGGGGAGGTGAGGAAGGGAGAGAGAAAATTCAGAACTCAAAATTTAAAAAACAAATGCTAAAAATTGTCTTTAAATGAAATTGGGGGAAATATTATTTAAAAAACAGCTAACAGAGAAATTAAGGTTTCTTGATGGGTGCATTTTCCTATGAATTCATCTTATACAACATCCCTTAATCAAATCCAAACATACACTAATTTTCCCAATTCTGAAAAAAATCATCAGTTGTTGTCGATTTCTCTTCTACTCATGATCTTTGCTTTTACATCAGACAAAAGCTCTAGAATGAATCGTATACACTAAATGTCTTCTTTTGCTCATTATGCCTTCTTTCTTTCCTCCCCTTACAAATTTCTATCCCTTTACTCAGCTGAAAATAAATAGTATGCTTTGATCTACCTTCAGACTTTCAGATCTTCTTGTGGAGGTGGATAGCATTTTTCATCACAAGTCCTTTGGAATTTCCTTGAATCATTGTATTGCTGTGAATAGCTGAGTTATTCACAGCAATTCATTGTGCAACATTGTTATTATTGTATACAATGTTCTCCTGGTTCTGCTCACTTCACTTTGCATCTGTTTGTGTCTTTCCAGGTTTTTCTAAAATCATCCTGTTCATCATTTTTTATAGCACAATAGTATTCCATCACAATCATATACCATAACTCATTCAGACATTTCCTTACTGATGGACATTCCCTCAATTTCCATTCTTTTGCCACCACAAAAAGAACTATTATAAATATTTTTGTAACCTTAAATCTCTTTGGGGCTACAGACCTAGTAGTGGTATTGCTAGATTAAGGTGTATGCACAGTTTATAGCCCTTTGGGCATGATTTCAAATTGGTTAGCTATCTTTTTAAAAAAAAATTTCCTTTCACATTAAACATAAAGTCATTCAATTAGAGAGTAGCATCAAGTCTGAAACTTGATTTTGAGTTTCAGAAGAAAAATGTCAAGTCCTATCCATGTCCTATGAAAGGCAGCATAGTCTAAAAGAAAGATCACTGGGCTTGGAAACCTAAACTCAGCTTAACACCTGATTTTTCCTCTTATCAGTTGTGTAGCATTGGGTAATTCATTTAACTATGCTGAGCTTCAGGTTCCTTGTCTATACAATAGACAGAGTAATATTTGCCCTACCCATTTCACATAGGTGTTGAGAGGCTTCAATAAGACAATGTACATGAATATATTTTATAAAATGTATTGTCTATTATTGATGTAAGTTGTTAGTGGGCCCTCATTATGTTCTCTGGAAAAACCATTAATTCCAGAAAAAGGGGGAAATTCATAAGAAAAACAACTCTAGCTACTTTTATAATTGAGTAATTAAGGGAAAGGATAAAAGTAAGCCTCAAAAATTTAACAACAAATATTCAAGAGAAGGTGAAATACACATTGGTAAATCTTTAAATGAACTGTTTAAGTAAGCAGATTAGGGGATTAAAGAATTAAACAATAGTCAGTAGAGAAGCCATCTGTCTCTCAGCAGATATGGACCTAATTACGTGCAGTAATTGGTCCATCTACATGCGGATAAACTGATGTAATAATGTACGTGACTTGATAGTGGTGTTAAATTTTAAAATGACTTTTCCAGTAAATCACATAACTATGACTTACAGAAGGACATTCAAGGAGCAGATAGATATAATACTAACAATATGTTACAAGGCACATTTTCTCAGTCTAAGAATGGAAGGGATAATCAAGAGTCAAGAATTCTATCTCCACCCCCCTCACTTACTTGCTATATTGCCTTGAGCAAGCATTAAACTTTTCTGTTCATTTTCTTACAGGTAAATGGGAGACACTAATGCTTTCCATTATGAAAGTTTAAATTCTTTAAATAATTAAAATACTAATACTAAGGTCATGTTTATAGAGTTTTGAACCTTAATAACTCAGAAAAAAGGCACTAGATATGCTTCAACTCCACAAAAAGATAGCTCAAAGAAAGTCATAACTTGCTATTTTTCATATTTCCTAATTTCCTTATGTTATTATTTGCTGCCCTCTTTAGGATCAGGGCATGAGGTAACATGTTGATATACCTTGAACTGAATAATCAACAAAAGATTATCCTCTGGAAATTTCTGCTCTGATAAACTAGGAGAGGGTTATGAGAAGATAACATCTAAATAAAATTGAAAATAAGTTTTATTATTTTGAAACATTTTAGCACTTAATGAGAAACTAATGGCATTCCATATTCATTGATTTGGAACTAATTTCTGCATTTCTCGGAAAACATTGTGGCCTACCACATTAACAAGTCTAACTGTGCTAATTCTGCCATCAAACTGATATTATCCTGATATAACAGGAGTCAGAAAAGAGCAAACCTATACTTCCTTATTTGGCGTAAATAAAGCCTTAGTCCATCTGATTAAGAACAACATTTCCCATGAAGTCACAGACTCCAAGAGTTGAGGCTGATTGTTGGGGAGGAGAGGGAAGAAAAGAAGGAAATTGTTGAATGCCTATAAGGTTCTGGGCTAGAGTTACAGAGATTTTGACCTGGTTAAAATATAGGGAAAATAGGATATCGAAGTTGTCCCAGATAAGTGAGGTCCACGTCCTAGAACAAAACTCACAATAGGCTAGATGAATAAGCTGTTGACCAAATGGTAAGGAGGGTATGAGCCAGCAGAGATGTAGAAATCGCTACATTCTGTGCTATTACAACTTCAATCAAGGTTAAAATGATGACCACAAGCTCTGAGCAGAGCAAGAAGAGGAAAAGATGTGATTCACAAGATATATAGCCAGGCTACACACAGGAGTTCCCTAGGTTATAGGGAATTTACAGTTTTCCGTAATTTACAAGTGGAACCTGCAAAGAAGCTTCCTTACACTTCTCTAGGGAAGATCAGAGCGAGAAAATAACCATTTTGAAGAATGGATACAAAGAATGTTCCTATTGTTTCTTTGTTTCCATTTCTATTCCAATTACATACTTTTACTACCTCTAAACCATTGTTTTCTTAGTTTCCATTACCACAGTAGTAGCTGAATATATCAACCTAAGTTGATTTGAGAAGTTCTCAGCCTCTGGGTAGAGGCATAGTGAATCATAACAGGGGATTTCTAAAATAAATGAACATAATGGAATGATAAATTTCTCTAAAGGCCTGAGAACTGTGGTAGTAAATATGAAACCAAGATTTAGAGACATAGATATATAGAGATATATAGTTTTATATATCTCTCTCCTTATATCTATAGATAAATATGTCTCTATACATCTATGTGTGAATATCTATGTAAGTATGTATACATATGTACATATATATATATAATATGTATCCATATACAATATATGAAATGGGTATTTTATCCACCCAAAAAATTAAGGCTAAAATGTAATATAGCCTTTTAGCTTCATTATGTCTATAACTTTGATAGCAGAGATATAAATATATGTTTACCAATACTGGCAATATTCTTTAATCCAAAAAAAAGTGTGTTTTTCATATAGTTGCTTCTCCCTTCAGTTGTTTAAATCACTTTGTGGCATTAAGTTACACACATTAACATTTCCAAGCCTCTAGAGGCTATTTGGTGCAGTATAACAGGTAAAGCAAAAATTAATATCCCTCTCTATAACATTAGAAACTGTAACAGATCTAGATCATATGTTATCTTTTTAGATATCTGCAATCACTGGAATTGACCTTAAAAATCATCTAGTCTATTGTCCTCATTTTTCACATGAGGAAACTGAAGCCCAAAGAGTTTGCCTAAATGATCTGCCCAAATTGAGATTCAAGCAAGCCATTTCATTTGGTCCCAAAAACAAATTAGAATTTATCAAAATTAAAAATTAAAAGATTTTAACTTAAAAAAATTTTGGTTGAGTTTTAAAATCCTTTTTATATGAAATTCTATTATAGTTTCACATCCGAATTTTTAACATTCACAACAAATTGTGTCTACTTAACACAAAGGAAATACTTGATGCAAGTTTCTAATTCAAGAACTTTTTGAAGATGGCTACACTGTGTCAAAAACATTATTATTAAAATGTCATGGATAAAAATTATTTTTCTTATTATTCCAACCATTTGTGAAAAGATTTTTACATTATAATTAGGCGATAGTTTTCACTTTATGAATTATAACGATCTGCAGTGAAAATCAGAACCTTCTCAATTAAGCCCTGTACTTCTAAGAATTACTACAAGAATTATTAGAGCTGTAACCTGTGGATAGAAAAAGTAGTGACAACAAAAATGTACTATTCCTTTAAGGAGTTGTGTAAAACTAACTGATTTGAACAGTCACAAACAAGTTCAAGAATACAGACAATCTATTTCTGAAAGTATTCTTTTTTAAACACTGCTAGATGAAACTGAGGGAGAAAAAAAAACCTTCTTACAGTGGAGACAAAACCAAACTGAAAAACTACACCTGTGTTTTTCTCATGAAGTCCTTCATTATTTATACAAGTTCTGTGATTTATTTTAAAACCATAACAGTCTCAAACAGCACTCCTGTTGCCAAAGAGGTGCACAAAGGACTATTCTTTCACAAACTGACTACAAACCGCATCACCTTCTTCTGCATTTCTCCATGCCTAATCTAAGGGATATTGTCCTGCTGACTTTAGCCCAAGATCACAAGCATCAATAGTATTGAGATAGACTCAGTTAAATATTTTTTTACCAGTGAAAATATTTTAAAGTGCAGTACAAAAAACTAGGGTTTAGGCTGAAAGTGACATACATATATAAAAATGTGCCCATGTTTCTCTCTTTCAGTGACAAAGTTAAGTCCTTACCTAACTTTTTATGACCATTGGGTGTGATTTGTTTTAGTAGCCAAAATATAAATGAGTCAAGAACAGGAAGGAGTTCAATGGATGTGGTACAGCAAGACCATAATTAGAGAATCATACATAATTGTGTTTCTAAGACCAGACACTTCAAATACCCTACAACTAAAATGAAAATAACACATTTCTGAAGCAGGATTCATAGATATAGTTGTTTATTCTAATACCAAAAACCTCTTTGAAGAAACCTTTTTAACATGCATACCATGTAATTTTGTTTGTTTTAAATTGGGCATAAAAAAATGAGAATGTTGCCCTTTTTAAAAAAAAAATCAGATGAGGAAAATTGGAACAGCTGGAGCAGATATAGTAACAGCTACATGCCTCCTCTTTAAAAGGTAGAGGGACAAAGGAGATGGACAAAAAGAGAGAGACCAACAGGATATTTAAGTGCCCAAGTGTGAAAGCCAGATGGCAGTAGAAAGCTGAAAGCAGATATAAAAGCTTAAACATAAGATCGGAGATGTGGCTTATGCTGCAAGAACTTGAGTTTCTTGAGCCTTTTAATGTTCAGGGTAACCTGCAAAGAGGTACTAATGAATTATTTAATACTAATAATCTTGAAGCTAGGTATATGAAGAAATAGACCAGCTCAATAGAAGCATATATACTTGGAAGATTTTTCTTTCTTCTCATGCTTACTAAAGATAAGAAGTTGTTAGCTTTTCTCTCTCTCTCTCTCTCTCTCTCTCTCTCTCTCTCTCTCTCTCTCT
>NW_020954590.1:81815040-82018760 GCF_900497805.2 Vombatus ursinus
TCTCTCTCTCTCTCTCTCTCTCTCTCTCTCTCTCTCTCTCTCTCTCTCTCTCTCTCTCTCTCTCCCTCTGTCTCTCTGTCTCTCTGTCTCTCTCACTCTCTTTCTCTCTGTATATGTAGCTCTTTAACTGTCTGGTAAAGCCTATGGGCCCCTTCTCAAAATAATGTTTTTAAATTCATAAAGTTAAGTACATAGGATTACCAAAGAAACCAAGTATGTTGAAATAAAAATGTATTTTTTTCTTATCCAAGTTCATAAACCTTCCCCCATCTCCATCTATCTATGGACCCTAGGGTAAGGAAATGCTTTGTCATCCTCTATATATGGTATAATCACAACAGGAAAAGCAAAGCTGTTTGTCTACAGAATTAAAATTGGAGCAGGTGGATTTTTTCAGTGGGTGAGTGTTTCCGACCAGTCAACTATATTCAGCCATGGTATTTAAGTCCTAGGAAAAATACTGAGTATTTCTGATGTACAAAAATTACTATTGCTGAGTAATTACATACAAGGAATGAAAGGGCCAGAACAAGGAAATTATTAAAAAGAATAATAAAAACGGGATGTTATAAGGATTTAAAGTTTACAAAGTCTTGTATGGTGGAATAGTTGGGCAGATCCATGGTCTGAGTTATCTAGGGATTTCTTTTCTGTTTATGTTTGCCCCCTCTACTGATCAACCAACCCTTTCTGGATGAATGAATGTGTAGACGAATGAAATTAATTTTTAAAGTACTTATTAAATACTTACTCTGTACCATGCACTATTTTAGTTGCTAGGAGTACAAATACAAAAGAAAAATAGCCCCTACGATCAGGAAGCTAACATTCTAAAAAAGGAAATAACACATTTAAGGGAGCCCTGGTTAGGGAGAGGCACTTTAGTTGAGAAAGTTACTAGGATGGTGAGTAGAGCCATAGAGAACAGAAACCTGGAGACTGAGTGGTTTGTATATATCCCTCCAGACATCTCATTGTCTACAGTCACGCTTACTATATTGCCCCAGATTCTTCATAGAAGAGACTCTTTTATGATTTGTGTCTCAGGTTTAGCAAAAGCTGCATACCTGATAGAACACTTTGAGCTTCCTCTCTCATCATATAAGAGCACATTTAGTTGGTCATGTGGTCAGGACATACAATATATTTGGCAATTTAATTTGAAAGTGAACTTATGTGATTTTTTGTTGTCTACAGAAATAATTTTTAAGACTGTATAAATGCAAATGAGTACATTAAGTGGGATACCATTTTGTGGTGGTTAGGGGTTGGTTATTTATGTCTACACTTAGTCTAATTATTGGGCCTGTACTATACTAATGAGCTGCACCTAATCATTAGGAGGCAACTACTAGGGGTAAAGACAAAGTTTGTTCTGTCATTTAGTTGTTTTCAGTCACATCCAGCTCTTTGTGACCCCATTTGGGTTTTTCTTGGCAAAGATACTAAAGTTGTTTACCATTTCCTTCTCCAGCTCATTTTACAGATGAGGCAAAACAAAATGAGGCAAACAGGGTTAAGTGACTTGTCCAGGGTCACATAGCAAGTGTCTAAGGCTGAATTTGAAATCAGGTCTTCCTGACTCCAAGAATGGTGCTCTACACTGCACCACATTGCTGCCCTAGAAACAAAATATCAAGGGGAAATTATAAAGCCCTTCTCAGTCTTTCCCAGCAACTTCTATTCTTTTTTCACTAACAGCAACATCACATTCAAATTATTCTGCACAAAAAATGCCAAAAGACTCCTCAAACAAAAGAAAATTTCAATATCAAAGGTTTTATACTGAAATTGGACCCCAAAGGCAAAATGAACTTTAAACTTAAGAATGAGACAACCAAAAAAAGAACACAATTTTTTAAGTTAAAAAACTGCAAGCAGAAGAATGCTATATTAGATATGATCTTTAATATTTGAAGTTAATCCTAAAAAACGTTATTATTCAGATAGCTCTTGCTTCCCTTGGGTAATTCATTTTTAAATTATTTCAGGAAATGATGAGTGTCTTCATTACTAGGAAATTTTTTCTTTGAAATCCCATGACATGGGAAAGAACATAATAAAGAGAACTATGTACAGGTTGAGGAGTAAGAGGAAAAGGAAAGCAATGGGAAGGAAAAAGAGAAAGAAAAGGAAATCGAGAGAAAGAGAATAAGCAACATTTTTCCAGTACTTTAAGAATGCATTATTTGATTATATAGATAATTCCTGAAAAACAATACAGGGCACAATGTCTCTACAACTTAGAACATGGTGTTCTTGAGATCTTGCAGAATATAAATTTAAAACTTGAAGATCTGGTCTCCAACATTCTGGTTGATATAGCTCTCTGATCCCAGATAGGCTGGTATTCTGATAATAGATATACAAACTGGCAATAGGCCCCCATTAGTAGCCTGTCCGTCTTGGTAAGACATGCCAGAGTTTATGTTCCAGTGGAATAGCTTTCAAGAACCCAGGGCCACATCCATACCACAATGAGTCATTAGAATAGAACTGCAGTGGAAAAGACAAGCATAAATAGCTTTTTAAAAAAATTAAGAACCAGACAATGAGAGTACTCGAAATGACCTTGTAAAGATCTTAATGGCTACCACTTTAGAATGAACTGTATGTAACAGCTAATGCAGAATAATTTAGTTCTGTGGATCAGGAAAGAGGTGGTGGATATAGTTCTAAGCTCACTCACTGCTCTTTCCTCCCAATGGTTGGTATCATAATGCTATCATAGTAATATATTCAAAATAATCACTAGCCATCCACACTGGAAAAACAAAGTAGATGAAAATACCTGTTTCCCAGATTCTGACAAGCAGTACAATAGAAACCCTATGGAATTATTTCACATATAGTTAATATGCTGAAATCTGTTATGTATGCATACATTATTTGTCAAAGTGAGATTATATTATTATAAATCATAGAAAATCTGTTTCCAAAGGACCAAATTGCAAATCACCCCCAAAATAAAGGAGAGATGAATGGTGAACAGAGCATATCACCAGCAATGATGAAAAGCTAAGAAGTGATGGAACAATGCTGATTTTCAGCATCCTTTAACAAGCGCTTTTAAAATGAATATCCTTGGGGCAGCTGGTGGTGCAGTGGACAGAGCACTAGCCCTGAAGTCAGGAGGACCTGAGTTCAAATGTGGCCTCAGACCAAACACTTGACACTTACTAGCTGTATGGCCCTGGGCAAGTCACTTAACCCCAATTGCCTAAAATAAAAAAAATTTTTAAGAGTTATTTAAAAAATAAATAAATAAAATATCCTTGTCAGACCATATGTCATAATTTTTGGTTCAGAAAATATGGCTACTGTTCCTATACTTTACTTTTCTCAATATTTTACCTTCTCAGTTGCTGTATCAGACCACACAAAGGGAAGGGGAGCTGCAATGAAGAAGATAAGGTGACGATTCTAATGTTGATCAAAAAAAAACAAACAAACCCTGAGATTGATATGAACATAATCAATCTATAACACCATCATCACCAAGGTGCTCCCTTGACAACCGGTGATTGCCACCCTCTCACCCTTTCCAAAGTCCCCTCTCATGTGGATCATTTGTGACAACATTTTCCCCTTAATGTTGTTCCTGATGTTAGGGGAAAAGGATGGGAGTGGGAAGACCAAAATAGAAGAGATGAATAGGTTAAAAGACTGTTCTTCTCCAGAACCCCACAACTAAAAGCTTTAATAATGCCTTCAAATATTTAGTTGTTGAAATAGCTATTTAAAAAAAATTAAGGGAATGTGCTAGATGCCTTTTGCTACAGAGAAATTTACTGAATCAAAAAAGGAAGCATAAATACAAACTAATGAAAAGTTTCTTTAAGAAATATGGAATATATATAAGCTTGGTCCTAGAAATGAGAAAATATATACACATATCCAACTTTGTAGAGGTAGGGGACTATGGGAATGAGATATTAACTATATTATCTAATTTAGCAGATACATTGACTGGTCTTGTTGAAATGCGTTTTTCTGTCTCTTTAAAAAAATTTATTGTAGGAAATTGCTCACTGAGCAGGAAAGGAGGGGGAATATATTAAGAAATAAAGATAATGTAACAGCACAAAATATCAATTAAAACTTTTAAAAAATATGGTTTAACCAAATAATAGTTTGCTCCACAGTCTAATAAAGCAAATATCTTTAAGTAATTTTTATAGCTAGAATAGTTTTAAGTCAAATATATTAGAGATTATGGTTGAACTTTGTGTTTGACAAAAATACACATTTTCTTCCATTAAATTTTTCTTCTGAAATCTCGTGTGTTCTCAGAATCTAGGTCAGTGGAGTGTAGGCTCTGCAGGTCCTATCAAACTAGAAAGCGTTTCAGTATAGTTGGCAATTCCAGTATAATTGCAATTAATTGATTGTTATTTAAGAACAAATCTAAGTAAGTTGGAAAAGCTCATGAGCAGGTTGGTGATAGGGAGAGGAATCTTTTGGTCACATTAACTCAAGGGCATCCACTAAGGTATTGGGCATGATCAGTGTGTATGAGAGTGGGGTGGTGCCATCTGTTTTGGTGGAAGAAATAGCCACATTGACAAAATAATAGCTTATGTAAGTACTAAAGATACTCTTCAAAGCACTGGTATGTCTTTTATAAATATATGTGCAATACATTTATCCTCTATTTTATCAGACTTTCATAAAGAAGGCAGAATTGTGGATTATGAATCAGGATCCCTGGTTTCAATCTGTATTGATTTCTGGGAAGGGGGTCTAGATCAGAAGCAAGAATTGTATACCAGGACCAAACATTATCCAATGAGAAAAGCTGCAAAGTAAAGTGGATAGCCTGAAGTCAAAAAGACCTGAGTTCAAATCCAGTTTCAGACACTTACTAGCTATGTGACCATGGGCAAGTCAACTTCTCTCTGCCTAGTTTTCTCATCTATAAAATAGCACCTACTTCCCAAGGTAGTTGCAAGGATCAAATGAGATAAAAATTGTAAAGAGTTTAGCACAGTGCCTGACATATAGTAATAACATATATAAATGTTAGATATTATTATTAGAGATATGTGCACAAAGATAGGCTGGAGTAAAAAAAGGGAGCTTCAAGTAAAGCACAGAGCCCACACAATTTGCACAACTGGTTATTACTGGTTGATTCTGGCTTCAACTCAATTCAATTTTGTTGAATATATATTAGTAAATTACTTCTGGCACAAGGCACTGCACTAAGTACTAGAGGTACAAAGACAAATGATTCCTATGCTGCCCTCAAGAAGCTTACAGTTGACTGAAGCTCACATTCTATTGATTTAGCTTACTCAAAATTAGTTGTCACCAATAGCAGTTTTACTCTCTAAAGAAACAGCAATCTCTGAACAGCAGACAATGAAAGATAAATACTGTTATAATCTTCCCATTTTGGTGAGACCTGACAGAGTTTATCTTCCATTGAAACATCTTTCATGAATCCAGGGTCCTCTCTACACAACAAGGCATTAAGTTAGAATTATATTGAAGGCAAGAATGAAGATTTTTTTTAAATGAACTAACCAAGAAGTATTCATATGTTCAGTGTGATCTTGTGACAATCCTACTACCTACAACCTCATGGTAAACTTTAAGTGCAAAATAATTGAGAAAGTTTTGCAAAGTTTGTGGGTCACAAGAGGGAGGATGGAGTTTTAAGTACACTCACTACTTTCTTTTTCCTGTGGTAATTTTGCTATCATAAAAACACAATCAAAAGAAATCACTAGCTATTGTTTCATCCACTGTATTTGTATCCCTAGTGCCTAATACAGTGCATCACACACAGTGGTGACAATAAATACTTTTTGGTTTATTGATTGATTCATTATAGTTTATATAATACTGTGAACTATAAAGTATTATGTAAATTATTGTTAAGATTTTATCTCTGATTTTAAGAAGCCAAAGAAAATGAATGAGGAACAAGAAATAGGAGGAAAAAAGGAGTCAACATTAAAATATTACATAAAAAGGGATATTCCATGCAGGGAAAGCAAATGAGATTTGCACAAGGTAAATAAAATTACAGTATGAAAATGGCCATTTCTTGCTCTGATAGTAAGTTATTTTTTTTCATCTGTAGAAAATGAATGTAACTACTAAAATGTAGGCTTCAATTTCTTCATCTGGAAAATGAGAGGATTAAACTAAATATCCTCTAAGATTATTTCCAATTCTAAATCTATGATTTTATAGTCATATACCTCAGCCTCTCAAACACATTAAGTCAAATATATTAGAGATTATGGTTGAATTTTGTGTTTGACAAAAATATACATTTTCTTCCATTATATAGGGACAAGGTGGGAACTCAACTTGCTTTTACTGACATGGCACCTAGGCTGGACCTGAATTGTGGTCATCACAGATTCAGTGAGATAGATAAAGATAGAGATATACACATACATACACACAGATATACATACATATACATACATACATACACACAGATATGCATACATACACATACATACACATGATGTGCACATATAAATTACCTGTATGTATAAATTATACATAATATTATATATACATAATTACAGATACAGTATGTATGTATGTACATATGTACATTATATATATATCTATGTTTCTGAATCTCTCAAAAAAAAGTCTACATGGCTTTTGGGAGGACTTAGAAATGGTAATACAATTTTATCCTATCTATAGGAAGTTTGTTGTATCATATCTTCAGAGGTACAGTTAAAGATCATAATCTCAATTTGCAGAACTTGTTTTGATAAGATTTTTATGTTTGTGACTAGGTCAGAAATGTCTCTAAAAGTCTATGTGTTTGTTCGTCCATATTAAATAACTCTCCTTTCTTCTCCTCTCTCCCTCCCTACTGTCCTCACTGCTGAAGACATCCTGAAGGAAAGAGAGCACCTGCCTTTAAGAAACTTGATTCAAAAAATCTACAAGGTGCTGGTGGAAAAAAAAAGGAAGGTATAGAGATGATGCTCTATAACAAAGAGATGTGCTCTGTAACATATGACATTTGCAACCTCTCAAGGAGTATCAGTGTCCTGATTTTTATCTCCAATCCAAATATACACTGCACTTCATATTCTTCTTGGGATCCTATCTTCTGTAGAAAAGTTCATTCTTGTAATTGGGAGGGAACTCACTGTAGTAGATGAATCTTCAACTTGGCATCAGAAAGACCCAAGTTTAAATCCTGTCTCAGATCTTTCTGCCTTAGCCAAGTCACTTAACTTTCTTAGCTTCAGTTTCCTAGGAAGAAGAATAGCACTTACTTTACAGCGTTCTTGTGGGAATCAAATAAGATGATAGAAGTGCTTTCCAATCCCTCAATTATTGTATAAATGTTAGTTATTATTATTGTTGCTTGTTGCTATGGAAATTTGAGGAGATATTTTTCATTGAGATATGAGATACGAGGAATCTTCCAGGTTTGAGGTTCCTCTAATGCATGTCACAAATTTTAATCACCAGGACATCATGAACCACGTCAAACATTATCTAGAGCCAGAGAGTGTCTACATACACGGAAGTATGTATGATTTAACCAGATTTGGTTTTCTAGTTCTAATAAAGGAAACTTTCTTCCTTCTTGCTCCTCCTCCCCAACTTATCCCTACCATTGCTTTGCACATTCGCACTCCCATCATAATTTGATTGTGTCTTCAAGTGTTTCCAAATTTTTCAGTGCTGTCATTTGTTGAGTCTTGGGTTTATCCAATAGACAAATTAGAGGAGAGAATCATGACAAGGTGACCATCCAGAGTCAGAGTATTTAACAGTATTTTTAATAAATTCTACCCCTAGAAGGAACCAAACACAGTCCTATCATAGACATTATGCATTGCAACACAGAAGCTGTTTGGTCTCTTGATCCATGTCTATTTGTCCATTTGCTTGTGGGTGAGAGGTCACAGAGAGCAATAGCTAAATTCTAAACATTTTTTGTTCCTTTCCAAAATTTATCTATAAACTACTAGAAGCGACGTAGAGGAAAGAGCTTCTTCAGAAAATACGCTGCCTGTAAAGGAAATGTTATTCTGGAAAACAGAATCAAGTAGCAAAATCTAAAAAGATGATTTACCACCAAAAGGATGGTGGTTTCCCTCTAGATGATGTATTTTAACAGCCCACTGGATGTCATATTTGCATAGGTTTTGCAAGAGTCAAATCTATTTAACTTTTTTTCTCCATCGATGCCTCAATGCAGTGGTAGCCCCAATCATACCCTTGAACATAATAATGGTGATCTTCTGCCCAATGTGTTCATTAATAGTATTGGTGGATTGAGTTCTTGGTTTTTCCTTTCCTGAACATCTGCCTAACAGAGTGATGGTGTGGTAGCATATCAACTTGCTTCTTGAAGAATCACAGAAGATGCCTTCTACCTTCCACAGCATCATCCTATAGCACAGTGATTTGCACATAATAGGGATTTAAATAATGTTTGTTCAATTGAATTACTGCTATGAATATACAAGGGCTTCAATATAGCTTCAACCAGGCCACCCTCAATCAGGGTCCACTAATGCATTTTTCAGTCCTGGAACCACCCAAAGGGCAAAATAAATATAACAAAGCCCAAAAGACAGGGTAGCCATATAAAAATCTAGGCTTCCCTAAAATAGACTAAAATTTTGTGGTAATTTAGGACCCTAACTGAATGTCTCATTCATTCCAAATAATGATCATAAGCCATCATTTAATCTGTCTGAGTCTCAGTTAACACATCAGCAAAATGAGAATAATAATACATAAAGTACCCAAAGCTTTGATAATATATGTAAAGAGTTTTTTCAAACTTTAAAGTACTAAATTAATGACATAATTATTATTATTTATTATTATTATGCCAGGTAGCCAGGGCAGACTTAATAGCTAACAGTTAATTCTCTGATGGCTATTAGCCATTATAGAATACTTCCTTTCCAGTCAAGTTAACTGGCAAAGGTTTTATGCTACTAGGAAATGTACAGCCTTGGGTTATAATCTACTTCCCTCTCTACTCCACACTCCCACACCCTTTCGGAGGCCTCTGCTTCCTCAAAGAAAGGGCAACTTGGTTTCAAATGTCATGACAAGGACAAAGCCACAAAAACCCTCTTCAAGGTAAAAAAAAAAGTCACCTTTCAGTTCAACAATCAACTTATCAACATTCTCTTCTTTATTAAACAGATAAAGCTCCATCAGCTTCAGGTATTCTGGAATGAACTGTCTATAGCAACAATAATAATTGATAATTATATCACACATTAAAGTTTGCAAAATACTTTACATAGACAATCCCATTATCCCAATTTATATATGAGGAAACTGAGGCTTAAGAAAATTAAGTGACTCATCCATCATCATAGAGCTAAAGATTTAAACTCGTCTTTCTGATTTGAAGTCTATCCACTAAACTATTGCCTCTCTTTCTGTCACTAGGAAACACTCCAAGTCTTTGATTCCTGCCAGCAGTTATGTGTGGCTTGTTCCCATTTGTAGCCATTCCAATTCAAACACAAAGACCAGCAAGATTACCTGATCCAAGTGAAAAATACACTTCTCAATCTTGCAACATAAATTGTGGCTAAGGAACTAACTGAGTACTTCTTGAAACTGTGACATGTTCCTGTTCATCCTGAGAAACAACTGGGATATTATTTAAATAAGACAAATGTATTGGGCAAGAAGGTCTGCCAGAACCTCACTGATTATTATTGGGAAGCTGAAAATGCATTGGTTAAGCCAAAGAGCATGAACAGGTGCAGTCAGCTTTGCTATAACTTGAAATATGAGTTGCTAAAAATCTCGAAATTAAAACCACAGGGCTTATGGGGGAAATGAAGTTAGAGGCACAACTTCATCAGTGACATAAAAAAGACAGGAGCCAAATCAAATGGTAGTACATTTATATGCATGTTGAATGGTTAAGAAATAAATACTATAATAATTAATAGTGGCATCCCCTGCCATGGGTTGTTGTACAACTTACACCTGGGTTCCCACAGGGTCAGGCTGGCAAAGTTGAGTGGCTGGGGGCTTGGTGAACTCTGGAAGGTGAGAAAGGGAGGAGGGTCAGACCAGCCCATTGCCTTCCATAGGGCCTATTGTACCAGAAGATATATAATAAATATAGCACTTTACCTTGAAAAAGAACTGAAGTTAACTTATGGAAGTGGGCATTGGAAAGGTTGCAATTAGCAAGTTGTTGTGAAGTTGTACAGTTTTCTGTGTTCTCTCATTTTTTTCTTTGATGAAATTTTGAATCAGCGAACACAAAAAACTAACATTATACTCAAATTGTTCCATAATAAGTCAATCCCTTTGGAACAAATTTGAGTTTTCACAACAAGCATTATAGCACAACTGACTGCATTCATAATGTCCAAACTGTGTCAAGCAGGCTCTTTTCCACTTATCCCTGTCACTAGGTCTAAAAAAAAAATCATAAGAACTCTATAAATTCAGAATAATATGCATAGATACATGTTTCTTAATGCTAATAGCTAACATTCATATAGTGCTTTTAAGTTTGTAAAGTGTTTACATATATTATCTTATTTTATCCTCACAATAACTCTCTGAGGTAGGAAACATTATTCTCCATTTTACAGATAAAGAAACTGAGGCAATTTAAGTAACTGTCCTAGGATAGAGTCTGAGGCAGGAGTTAAGTACAGGTCTTCTAGTACATGCTCTATCCACTATTCATGCTGTTCTTAGACTCTAACCAAAATATCTGAGATTAATGACAGCAGATAGCTGCTGCAAATGACTATTTTGTTTAAGGCTTGGTAATCAATGTAGTCTGCCTCTATATTTAGGAGAGAAAGGGAGAGACAGATAGAGGCAGAGATATAAACAGAGATAAAGTGAAGAAAAGCCAAGAGAGACAAAGAGACAGAGAGATGGGGGGGGGAGAGAGAGAGACAGAGACAGAGAGAGAGAGAGAGAGAGAGAGAGAGAGAGAGAGAGAGGAGAAGCTAAATGTTACATCAGCACTTTCTTTGCATTCATCTGAATGTACTTTCATGGTGCTAGTATCTTCCATTCATTTAATATATAAACTCATCTGCGCCAAAAGGATGTACTATCAATGAAGACAATTTATGGAACAAACATATTCACAACCTGCAGAGAAAGGATCTGCTTTTTTCTGAGTGAAGGTTCACTGCAATTCTTGTTATTCTGGGGGAATTTCTTTCTTTATCTTGCTGTTAACAAAGGTAAACACACACAGTGGATAGAATGCCAGACCAGGAGTCAGGAAGACTCATTTTCCTGAGTTCAAATCTGGCCTTAGACACTTACTAGCTGTGTGACCCTGTGCAAATCACTTAACTCTATTTGCCTCAGTTTCCTCATTTGGAGAAGGAAATTGCAAAGCACTCTATAACTTCGTCAAAAAAAAAAAACTCAAATGGGGTCATGAAACATCAAGCATGACTAAAAATGACTGAACAAAGCTAACACAGCTAAAATGGAAACCTCATCACTGTTATCCCTGAATATACCTGGATTGTTTGTGCTTTTTAAAACTAGAGAGGCATGAACCTTTTCAAAACTAGAACTGTACAGCTTCAGTCACAGATGCCCAAATATCATCTCAATTGTAATCAAAACAATTATGCCCATGTTACTTCCTCCTTACCACTGAAAGAATGATTTCATGCTATATAAATCCCTCCCTCTACTGCTGCCACAACCAGGGATTAACTTTTTTTTAAGGGCCTCCACCGAAGAGATATTCGTTATCTCCTAACTTGGCTCTGAGAAATAGACACAAAGTTCAATAATAAATCATTACTTAAGTATGATCTCTTTAGTCTGGATGAGGATCCCAAGCCACCTCAGTCCAAAGGATGACATTGGCAAGGTCAGAACATTTGCTTCTCCTCCTCCCACAATTATGTTCCTCAAGCCTAAGATAGCAATGAAGTAGTCATTGCAGAATTAGCAATATACTTCACAGCTATCTTAGAAATGTTTTCTTTACACAGGATGATGGCAAACATTGTCAAAATATTGTCAGATAGAAGTCACCACAGAGCTTCCCAGAGGTTGGTATCCCAGGGAGATGATGATAATGATGATGATGGTGGTGGTGGTGATAATCATGATGATTGTGATGATGACGGTAATGAAAATGATGAGTATGATCATGATTATGACCACGATTGTGATAGTGATGGTGATGATGATCATCATGGGGATGGAGATGGTAATGATGAGGAGGAGGACGACGAGGGTGATGGTGATAATGATAACTAATATTTATATAGCACTTTAAGGTTTACAAACACTTTACATGTTATCTTATTTGATTCTCACAAGTCTGTGAGGTAGGTGCTATTATCATCCCCATTTTACAAATGAGGAAACTGAGCCTGAGAAAGGTTGAGTGACTTGGCAAGAGTCATGCAGCTAAGTATATGAGGCAGGATTTAAACTAAAATCTTCCTGACTCTAAGTCCATCACTCTATCCCCTATACCACCTAGCTCCCAAGACTAAAGTTCCCACCCAGATTCAAACTCCACATCACTGGATTCAGAGTCTAGAGAGTTGACCATTACACTATGTGGCCACCATGTTCTTTCTATTCCCTGAAAACTTACCCAGATCGAAGCCACCTTCTCAAGGCAAGTAAAAAAACTTTAGTGGTCAGCTTCAACTACCAGAGGAAAAACCGAGATTCTAAGAATTTTTCCAAAGATCACACAATTTTTCAATAATAAAGTAGGCCCCAGCATTATAAAACACTAAGCCCAAATCTTTCTCTTACATCCAAGCTAGTCTTTCCAACAATAATTAAAGAACAGAATTTACTGTCATGAATTATTATTGAGGGGAATGGCTTAATAATTTTCAAAAATGGATCAGTTATTTATGGGAATAAGGATAACATATGCTATTACTGTAGACAAAAATTATGCTTAAGGGTATGAAATAGTCATTAACTAGGATGGAGAATAAATTTTCCCTGTAGGAAAGTATTGCATGATTAGGGTCACTCAAAAGGATTAAATATTCTCTAGCACTAAATGCTGCTGATGGCAGACTAGGCAAAGTAAAATGTCACCTATAAACTTCTGATGTTATCAGATTTGTTTAAACTGAAGAAAATACTATTTTGATTGTACTAAGTAATATGTTTTTAGGTAGTAGTAAATTTATAGTCCTTTAAAATATTCATTATGGGAAAAAATATTCATTGTGACACTGAAACATTAGGGGCTAATTGTATTTACTTTAAGTGAATAATATACAGTATGGAAAAAAAGTACCTTCAAAAGTTATGAACTATCCAAGAAAACACATCACTTCTACGAAAAAAAAAAGACAATTTTCTAGTACATACTGTATTATCTTTTGGCATATATGCTATATTTGCTTAATGTTAGATTCATTCTCAGACCGTAACCAGTTTATTTTTCTCAACATACAAAGGAATGTTTTTACAATGTAGCTCCTAATCACTTAGAAATGAATAAATTTTAAATATGCCTCTTAATTGGATAGTGTTTACTTAAATATTTTCTAGATGTGCAAAAAGCTCAATGAAGTAATTTTTTTTAAAGTTGGTAATTTTTTAACCTTCATGAAGCGATAAAATAAATTTCTAGCCTCTATCTAACTTCTCCAACCTCTTAATAATAAAAATGAATATGTCATCATCATCTGGCTATTATGATAGCCAGAGTAGTGAACTAGAGTCAGGAGATTTTAATCTTGGCTCCGACACTTACTAGCTCTGAGATCTTGGGCAAATCCTTTAACTTCTCCATGTCTCAAAGAACCTTTTGTGCAAATGAGGTTAATATTACCAGTAGTGTCTATCTGTAGTGATTAAAAGGTTCAAGAAACATAATTTCTGGGTAATTTAATCATTTTACTAATGAGGCCAGCATGTTTACTAATAAAAGGATGGTCATTTGGGCTCTCATAGACCAAGGACAATCATGGCAGTGGTCTCAGGGCTTCTTTGTTCTTTTGAAAGAAGAGTGGCAATCAACTCTGATTGGTTAACAATTAATGAAAGAAAGAATATTACAGGGAGGGGCTGAGTGTGACATCATATCATCCTTGGACAGAGAGACTATCTCTATACCCAGACCACCCCCAGACTTGGACAATCTATTCAAAGAATTTATACCCTTCCCAAGCCTGATCAGAACACAATGGCTACTACCCCTTGGTGGGGTCTTGAACAAGAAAGTTAGTCCAATTCCATTATCAGCAATGTCTTTCAAGAGACTGAACTTTTTAAAATCAGGATTTTAGAAAAAGGAGGAACTCTGGATCTCCCCAAGTCATTGGTTACAAATAATCATTTATCTCATATCTTACAGGGCTATTGTTAGGTTCAAATGAGATCATGCATAATAAAAGTTTTGCAACTTTAAAACTGCTATGTAAACACTAGCTATAGTAAATGGCTCAAGTTCAGAAAATGATTATCTCATGGTTTATATAGGACTTTATCTTACAAAGCACTTTCCTCAAAGAAGTACTATGAGGTAAATAATGTAAGACTGATAAGTTTCCATTCTTCTCATTCAATCATAGAGAAGAGAGCTTCTCTTAGGAGAAAGGGGCAAAAAAGACCAAGTAGGGGTAGGGATTCCAACTAATTAAGATGAGTCTTTTAGCTCTTAGTTGGTTGTCTCCAAGTAAAAGCTTTGATTACAAATCAGTGAGAACCGCCCCCCCCAACCTGAGTATCTAGTTAAATGAAACTTAAGCCAAGTGCAGATAAGTTGATAAAGAACAATGAAAGCAGACCAAAATCTGTGATAGTTGTCCTGAATAACAAGGCAGGTTAAGTGGTATTTATAAAAATAATTGCAAAGTGTTTCCAGTACTATATCATTTAATTTGGGACATAGCCTGATGACTCAGGACCAATAATAAGGAAGGATCAGGATTTCTAAACTTAGAACTTTAGTGTAGGCATTCTAAATTACCTTTATGGTTCTGCACCTCAGGGGCCAAACTCTGAGGCCCCCCCTTACTCCACTGCCTGCCCTTCTCCCTCTTCTTTCTGAGGGTTTCAGGGATGGGAACTGCTAGCTTGTTGCAGAGACATGAGTCAGGTTTTCTGGGAAATAGGCCACCCCATCTTTCAGCATATTTACATCTAGGAAGGACTGTTCTCTGCTCCATTTTCCACCTTTCTCAATAGAATTTTCCTGGGGCCCAAGAATTCCTAGTTATGGCTCCCAGCCCTATAGAGAATTGAACAAGTAACTAATCCTGAAATATGTATAGCACTGGCAAGCAATACTCAAATATTCCCATGGATTTGTGATCTCATTAGAGTGAATATTCCCTACAACAAGGCAACATGGATGGTTGCAACTCATTCTTGCCTTCCCATCCTATGTAATTCTTATTCACATCCTTCCATAAGTTTGCTACAAGGGGTCCACCCAATGTACTGGAGGCCTTCCTCAATTTCTCAGGGTATTGTTTGGCGGACAGCAGAATACACTGGCTATACAAGATTTTTTCCATGTAAGGACCCAAGCAACCTCCCCATCTTCTAAATTAAGAAGCCAAGTAAACTCAAATACCCAAAGAAAGGCCTGTCATAACAACCAAAAGCCCCTTTTCCCACCTGCAGAGTTTGCAAATCAACTAGGCACCAATTCCCAGGCATCCCCCACCCCCACCCCAGTTTTCAGTACCAATCCCAGGAGTTAGGCTGCTGACTTCCTCCCCACTCCATGCCTAGTGCTGTTTGACCCAGATGAAAACACTGTAAAAACCCACCTGATTGTACAGGTTTTGGCAACCCAAAGAAACGTTCTAGGGCTTCATGCAAATAGAACAATATGTCATCTGCAATCAGGTGTACTAGAAGACCCTCCGTATTTTCAAGGGAAACCCTCATCAAGTTAGATTCAACACTGGATCATTTCCACAACAGCAGCAAACACCTTTCAGTGAGTCTATGCCTTTCTGTTTTATACTTCACATAATAATTAACAATCAGGGCAGAGGGGGTGGGGTGGTCATGAAACAAAGTTATCTGTTATATCTTTCAAGGAATCTTGCATAGCTTTGACTTATGCTTGGGAAACACTATATTGTATGAGAGCCTTTAAGGTAGTGGTTATTATAGCAAATCAAATGCTTTTGTAATAGTTAGAAACAATAAACACACTGAGAGCTTGGGTTCTGTACTTTTAGCTAATTGTGTGATGATAAAGATGTGATTTCTTGTGATTATTTACAAAAGCCTACCTGTTCCCTAATAATACTATAAAGGATGTCCTCCAAGTGGGGGAATATCATTTTCATAAAATTATATCTAGAAGGGAAAGTGAGGACAGAAGTTGTTGATATTCCTTTAGTCACTTTGGGGGGGCGGGGTTATTAATAAGATGCAAGATGCTTTTTATGTCACAAATCCTACCCTTGCAAAGTGTACTCCAAAGAGTCTGAATGAATAAAAAGTACTTTAATAGAGAATATAATTATGGAAAGTATATTGAATTTAAATTATGAAGACTGGAGGTCTCTAATTTTGCTACTTATTACTTATGTAATCCTAAACTTCGCACAGTGGATGGGCACCAGGCCTGAAGTAAGAAAGACTCATTTTCCTGAGTTCAAATCTGACCTCAGACACTAGCTGTGTGACCCTGGGCAAGTCACTTACCCCTGTTTGCCTCAATTTCCTCACCTGTAAAATGAGCTGGAGAAGGAAATGGCAAACTATTCCAGTATCTTTGCCAAGAAAACCCCAAATGGTGTCACAAAGAATCAGACATGACTGAAATGACTGAACAACAATGCTAAACTACCATCTTCTAACATCCTATACTGGTTTTCTCCCCATGTATCTTTCCAGGTTTAGTTAATTCAGAATAGTCAATGAACTTTCTAAATGTGAGCAATCTATTCCATGCATTCAGTTCCATTGTTAACTGTCTTTTAATTCTCAGATTCCTGAACCAATGACTTCATGTATACTATTTTCATATTCAATATGTTTATAGCTGGCTATCTATAGAATCTTAACCTTATTCCTTGCAAATTACAAAACACTGCATAAAATTATTTTCCCCTATGCTACAATACTTATATTCTGAATATCCAATTATGCTTTTAAAGTGCTTAGGGGAATCATTTGAATGAAATATATGAAAGAACATAAATTTGTATTATACTGTGTTTCGTTTAATAATGATAATTTCCATTATCATCCTCTCAGCTCAACACACTTCTTAAATTGTCACAAATCCTAACAGCATTTCTCTAAGGCTGGCTGGGATGAGTTTAGCATAATTATACAATAGGTACAGATGAAGAAATTGAGGTTAAACAATTGAATGGAAGTCAAATAGCAAAGCCCATGGTGAACTGGGATTATAATGTAACTCTTCCCTACTAATCTCTACCTACCAGACCAAGCTGCTTCCTTAGGAAAACCTTAATACCAAAAATTGCACTTCCCATTGATTCATTTCAATTTTTATATCCAATTTGCTTTCATTCATATAGTTCCATAATGACTCTGTTGTGAGCCTCCATGGGGATTCAAATACAGAGATGGAGCAGCAAGAATACAATTACCTTCCTAATGTCACCATGCTTTTTTGTTCCCTAATGAGGACTGATTTCTTATGACTAAAATACTTAAAGCTTTATATATATATATATATATAGACACATATATATACACATATGTATGTATATATACATAATATGTATGTCATATATACACATGTTCAATTTTCAAGTTTTTAATAATTCTGTGATATCATCTTATTAAAATAGAAATGATAATACTGTGCTGTACTTTGATTTTTTTTAAAGTCAGATATCTCTCTGTCTTGCCATTACTATAAAACAAGCTGATTCTATAACTTCTACCACATTGTTGTGTCTAATGATATTACACACACACGCACACACACACACACACACACAAGAGCCAGTGGCTATTCATTTATCTGTTTTTACTACGATTGAAGCTACACAAATTTGGATAGGTATAGAATATACCATTCTATTGTTTTGATTATATGTTGATTACCAAAAAGGAAAGAACTTTATTTTTAATCCTATCTTAACCTAGCAGCACTCCTTACTCTGTACTTTTGCTAACTCTTTCCGCTTTATCAAAATGCATTACTCTTGTGCCCTATTTCCTTGGGTTCTTTCAAGGTGACTAAAGTTACCCTGATAAACAAATCCATAATAAGCAATTATACCTAGCACAAAACAGGAGCCAGAAAAAAATTGCTGATTAATTGACAACCCCTCCTAGAAAAAAATTTTATTATAAAAGAGTCATTCAAAACTTTGACTCAAAGGAATGATCACATAGTTAGGTGACACAGTGGATAAAGCACTGGACCTAGAGTCAGGGAGACTCTATCTAACTGTGTGACACTGAGTTGATAATTTCCTTCAGTTTCCTCAACTATAAAATGGGGATAATAATAGCACCTTCTTCCCAGGTTGCTGTGAAGAACAAATAAGAGAATACTGAAAAACACTTAGCCCAGTGCCTGGCACATAGTAGGTACTTGACAAATGCTTATTTCCTTCCTGCCTACTAATGGTGAGAATGTCAGGGACTATGACAAACAAGTAGAGAAGATAGGTTTGATTGGGAGGCTTTTCAATGTAGAGCAAAATGGCAAAAGAAAAGGTTGGTACAGGGCTTAAGGGGAATTTGATGAACTTGTGGAATTGCTGAGACCAAGGAAACAAAGGTGAGTGAAGTTCTCAAGTTCTATTTTTATATCAAGTTGTATGTTTGCTAGTAAAGTTTTAACCAGGTGTTTAATGTTAAGTTTTTTTCAATAAAATAAAGCTTGAGATCTCAACTATTATGAAAATTAGAAGAAATTGTACAATTATTGCATCAAGAGTGCTATATTTCTGCCACAGCCAATCAACTGTTATTTGTATACCAGGCATAGGCAAACCTTGCTCCTAGAAAAGAAAATAAAGAGACTCAGAAAATGTCTTTCCACACTTCAGGTTGTTAAGAAGAATGAAGCATTCCTAATATAAAGAGAACAAGGCTTCAAAGTGGCAAAAAAAAAAACTGAGGTATAGGAGAGGAAACTTGACTCTTGTCAGAATGTTGGAGTGGAATAACTGAATGTTACCCAGAGAAGAAAGAGAAAGAAAAAGACGAGAAGAGAGTGAGATGTTCTTAGGAGCAAGATGTTATTTATCCACAAAAAAATTATATAGTTGAGGCACAGAAGGTATCAGGTAAGATTCCATCTAGTAAGGGTCAGAGAAGAAGAAGTGACAGTAATTGGTGATTGCCTCCTCAGCATTACTAAAAACAGCTATTTATCAAGAGATAACATCAATAGAGAAGTCTGTTGTCTTTCTGAGTCATGTATTTAAGGCATAACAGAAAATCTTCTAAGAATTATCAAAATGGATAACAGCTAACCCCTTCTAGTGATCCAGATGGGCACAAACAATATTACTAGAAGGAATCTAAAAAAGTATTGCCAACAATTATGAAGTCTGACATGGGTAATTGACTACCATAGGACCACCAATTCTGTTCTCTTCACTGTTGTCAATTCAAAGTAAGAAAAAAATTAGTTTGGGAAGTAAAAATCTTGCTAAGAAGATGGTGGCTAAGAATGGAATTTGGACATCCAAATCACAGATCTTTACAATGAAGGAATGGAGATTCTTGGCCAGAGACATAGTACACGTACCCAGTAAGAAAGTATTTGTCAAATGTCATGCAAATTTTATCAAAATGACTTTAAACTATAATGGATGGGGATGGGAGAAAATTATATAGGCAGATATATAGTTAGATAAACATCTACATATTTACATATACACATGTTTCTATGTATATATATATGTATATGTATGCACATATGTGTGTGTGTCCTTCAAGTTAGACACAATACTACAATACTACAAGTAGCTAAAAAGAATAAAAAAGTACAATAGTTGATATTACCCAGAAGTTTACAGGAGACAAAAATTTGAAATAAGTCAGTAATAAAACCTGTGACCTCAGATATCTATAACCAAATGCCCAAAGTTTAGGCAACAAACAAAAGGAACCCGAGGCCCTAAGAAAGAAGGCAAAATTTACCTCAAAAGTATCAGTGAGAATTGGTAAGAGGAAACCTTAGATGAATAAATGGTGCAATAGACAGAGTGAAGGATTTGGAGTTAGAAGGCCTAAGTTCAAACACTAGCTCAGATACTAGTTGTATGACCCTAGCCAAGTCATTTAACCTCACTATGTCTCTATAACCTGCAAAATAAAGATAATAAAAGCACCTACCTCAGAGGGTTGTTGTGGAGATTGAATGAGTTAACATACGTGAAGCACTTTGCAAATTTTAAAGGATTATGTAAGTACTAGCCACAAGGCCTTGGTGATGGTTAGCCTGAAGCAGAAAAGACATGGAGAGAATATGACAGCTGTCTTCAGATATTTCAGGGGCACCTGGAAGAGGGATAAGACCTCCTCTGCCTGATCCCAAGGGCAGAATTAGGGGAAAGGGAAGGAGTAAGCATTTATATAATACATACTATGTGCCAGGAAATGTGCTAAGTGCCTTACAAATATTATCTCATTGGAAAGAAGGAAGAGCAAATCAAAGTTGTAAAGAGACAAACCTAGGATTCAAGTAAAGAAAACATTACATAGAGTCACCCAAAAGTGAAATCAGATGCTTCACAAAGTAGTGGCTTCCTGCAGACTGGAGATATGAAGGTCATTTGTCCACTGTGAAGTAAAGAGGAACTCTGTTAAAACATAGGTTAAAGTAGGTAGCCTTGAGGTTCCATCCAACTCTGGGATTCTGTGACATCTGAATAGAACAATATCTTGGAGTATATATTTATTGAACTAGCTCATCAGATGAACCAAGCAAGAGTTGAGTGAGGCAAAGGCTATAACTTTTTTTCAACTGTTCTTTTCTCATTTTCTCTATGTTCAATAATTTTTTGCTCTATAACAAAAATAAAAGAGAAAATGTGGCATAATGGACATAGAGTTAGCCTCAAAGTCAGAAAGACTTGGGTTCAAGTCCCAGATCTTCAGAGGCAATGTAATATAGTGGATAGAATGCTGGATCATCAGGAAGTCCTGGGTTCAAATCCTGTCTCAGACACTAGGTGACCTAACGCATGGCACTTGAAGTCTCAGTACTCTAAGAAACTTTCTGAGACTATGTTACAGAGGTGTTGCATTGGTACAGAACATTTCCTCATCCTAGAACCCCTTATAGGTTATATGACTTGCCCAAGGTCACAAAGCCAGTATGTATCAAAGGCAGGACCTGAAACCCAGTTCTTCCTGGCTTGGAGGCCAGCTCTCTAGCCACTACACCTTTTGGAGGAGACGAAATAAACATTTATTAAGTGCCTACTATGTGCCAAGCACTGTGCTTAGTACTAGGAATACAAAAAGAGGCAAAAGGTAGCCCCTGTCCCCAAGGAGCTCACATCTAATAGGGGACGCAACATGCAATCAAATCAAAAGCAAGCTATGTACTGGATAAACAGAAAATAATCCTAGGATCAAGAGGGGTGAGGAAGACTTCCAGTAGAATGTGGGATCCTAGTTGGGACTTCAAGGAAATCAGGAAGGTCAGTAATCAGA
This sequence comes from Vombatus ursinus, assembly GCF_900497805.2. Taxonomy (NCBI): domain Eukaryota; kingdom Metazoa; phylum Chordata; class Mammalia; order Diprotodontia; family Vombatidae; genus Vombatus; species Vombatus ursinus. Next base: position 81,836,641 of record NW_020954590.1, read on the forward strand.
GCAAAGAAGAGAGAGTATTCCAGGAATGGGGACAGCCAGAGAAAATTCCCAGAGCTGAGAGACAGAGTGTCTTGTCTGTGGAACAGCCAGGAGACTAGTGTCACTGGATCAAATGGTATGTGTTAGAGAGTAAGGTTTAAGAAGACTGGAAAGGTAGATGGGGGCTAGGTCATGAGAGACTTTGACTGCCAAACAAAGCATTTTGTATTTGATCTTGGAGGCAACAGGAAACCACAGGAGTTTATTGAACAGGAGAGGGGGATGACATGATTGGGCCTGCATCATCATCATAGTAGTAATAGGGTGGGGAAAAAGGAGGAAAAAAAGAAATTTACTTGATGATTTTGTTTTATATTTGAAGGGAATAGCAAGTTGTACAGTTTCATGTACAATCATCTTTGTCATTATGCTATATTATGGAAATGCTTGTTTTATTCCACAAATAAGTATTAATTTAATTTAAAAGGGGGGAGTAGTAGTAGTAGTGTTTATATAGTACCTTTAAAAATGATTTTACATATATAATGTATAAATATACAAATATATATGCATATATATTTGTGTCTAATAGAGCCATCTCTAGGGTAGGTGGAGGAGGGAAGAAAAATGAAGAAAAAAAAAGAACGATACATGATAACCTTGTTAAATATATAAAAAGAATAGCAAGTTGTACATAATAGATTTGCAGTTTTATGTGCTATCATCTTTTTTCTTTCTACTGTTATGAAAATACTAGGTTATTTCTTAAGTTCAGAATAAAATAAATAAGATTTTAGAAAAACCTTCAGGTTTTGAAAGTGTTTTCCTCACATCAGCTCACTTGTGCAAGCAGTATGATTCCCATTTCATAAAGAGGAAATGAAGGTCAAAACAATTAGGTGAAATTGCCTGGGATTAGACAACTAGTGAGTAGCAGAGCCAAGGCAAATTGTCATTGCAAGGAAATATCATTGATTTTTTCCCTGTATGGGTTAATTATGTTTGGTCTATTCCATGAAAAACTTCACCCATAGCCCCTGCCAGCCATCTCACAAATGCATGTCTTTAAGTTTAGGGACCCAGGTGAGAGTGTATGGATGGTTCAATGCCAATCTATCATAAGTAATAGAAAAACCACTTACAGAAGATAGCCTGCTGGTAGTAGCTCAATAGCATTACCTTTATATATTGAGCACATCACAATTATTTAAAAATAGGATAATCAGATTCTTACTAGAAATGTTGCCACTTTCAGAGATAAATAACTCTTAAAGCCACTAGGTTACCCAAAGCTATTATTTACTCAAATAGATGCAGCTCCTAAAATTTCTGAAATTGCTCCTGCTGGGTATTTCTTACAATCTGTTAGATGTGTAATGATGGCTCTTCCTGTCATTTTAAATCCAGTTTCATATAAGTTGCCACCACTGCAACTCTGTCTCCTTGCCACCTGCCCCCAGCTGACAGCCCTGTCACCGGAAAGGACATGAATGAGTACAGTAACATGGAGTTCAACCAAAGAGTCCAAAATCTACATGAACAAGAATGAGCAGGACCTTGGTAAAATGTTTTTTGGAGGGCTAAGCTGCGATACAAGCAAGAAAGAACTGGCCAAATACCTGTCTTGTTCTGGCAAGATTGTAGACTTCATCATTAACAATGCATCTAGTCACTGGAAGATCAAAGGAATTTGGATTCGTGCTTTTCAAAGATGCTGACAGTGTTGATAAGGTCCAGGAACTTAAAGAACACATACAGGATAGCAAGTGGATAGACCCTAAAATGTCCAAATTTTTAAAATGAAAGGATCCCCCTAAAAGAGTATTTTGGGGTAGATGACATCTGAATAACAAATCAAAGAATATTTTGGAACATTTCACAAGACTGAAAATATTTAATTTTCTACACACAGAAAAGTGACTGGAAAAAAAAAGATTCTATTTTGCTACATATACAGATGAAGAACCAGTAATGAAATTATTAGAAAACAGATGTCATCAAATTGGTTACGGGAAGTGTGAAATCAAAATTGCACGGCCCAAAGAAGTACGCAAGCAACAACAGCAACAACATAAAGGAGGGAAAGGTGCGACAGCTGGTGGACCATATGATCTAGGGGTCAGGGCAAGGTCAACAAAGCATACATGGAATAGCATCCCAAAGGAGTGGTAATCAGCAAGACAATTATCAGCCAGTCATACTAGAGGAAAACTACGAGAAAGCAGGTGCAGATACTACAGAAACCTATCTTATAGCATGACAACATTGAATAGAGAACCAGCTTTTACTGATTTGAAATGACTATTTTGTAAAGGACTTCAAGTGTACAAGACACAATTCTGTCCAATATAGAGTGGCTCATTTAGTTTTCTTGTTTGTACTTTGTTCTTTATAATCAGGGTTATGGCATGTGGATTTGTGTTTATAAAATTTTATTTGTATAATTTCATGTCAAATGATTCCCAAAAAATAAAGTGCTTGTAAAAATAAATAAATAAATGCATGTGCACACGCACATGTGTGTATGTACATAGATACACATAGTTCATCAAAAGACATTTCCTTCTATCTATCATTAGTCCTAAAAGTGAAATCAAAATCCTATTTGATCCCCATTGCTGCTCAGATACTTGGTAACTCAATGACCCTGGGTTCCTCATTTGTTAAATGGAAATAATAAAACCTATCTCACAGAGTTATGGTGATCACTAAAATAATATCTCTAAAGCATTTTGTAAACTTTAAAGTGCTATGTAAATGTTCTCTCTTATTATTATTGATTTATCTAATCCAGATCCTAGTGGCTATTATATACCCAACTCCCAGGGCATTCTTCCTCCTTTCTCAATGACTTTGGCTCCAGTTACCTCCTCCACCCCAACTCCTGCCCTCATACTAGGGGACTTCAGCATATATGTTGATGTTCCCTCAAATACCCTAATCTCCTAGTTCTTAAATCTGCTCAGTCCCCATGGCCCCCTCCTCCACTCCAATTCAGTTATACAGAAATGGCTACCCCCATGGTCTCACCATCATCCACAGAGGTTTCACTTGCCAAAATCAAGAATTCTGAAATTACTTTATCCATTCATAATATTATATAATTCCCTCTCTGCCTCTGCTTTACTTTTTCCAAACTTAGTCTTAGTAATTATGATCATGAACCACCTCAACTCTACACTAATTCCTATTATCTGATCCCTTGTTTTCATCTCCTATTGTTATTCATGTTTCAGTTCTAGATCACTCTTGCCATTGGCCTCCTAAATCTCTAATCACAGGCTGTTGAACAGAGCCAGATAAAGTCACAGATTCTGTGTTATTTAATTTCAACTGTGCTATCACTGAAACAAGGCAATTATTTTACTCCTCTATAATTGATTCTCTATACCCACCCTCCACAACAGATGTTCCAAATTTTCTCCTCCCTACTTAATCTTCCCCCAGTGCCCCCTCCCCTCAACTAAGGTTCCTGCCTCATGCTTTACCAACACACACACACACACACACACACACACACACACACACACCATAATATTCACAGAAGATTCCTTTTCTCCCCTCCTCCTCATCTCACCTTGACGTTAACTCCCCAAGCCCCATTTCTCCTTTTACTTCAGTTTCTGATAAAAAGATAGCCCTTCTCCTTGCCAAGGCCAGCCCCTCTACAAACACCCTTGATCCCACCCCCTCCCATTTTTATCCAGCAGAGTGCCCCTATTATCACCAACCCCTCCCTAATCTTCAGTATTTCCATATATTTTGGTTTCTTTCCCAATGCCTACAAAGATGCTAAGGCTCACTCATCCCTCAAAAGAATCCTCACTCTGCCCACCATTCCTGCTAACTATTGTCCTCCCTTCAAGCCCAGGTCTTTTAAAAAGCCATCTACAATTCCTCTTTTCTCACTTCTTAACCTCCTCTAGTCTGGCTTCTGACCTCATCATTAAACTGAAAAACTCTCTCCTAAATCATCTCTTAATTAAATTACCTAAATGAATCTCTTATTTGACAAATCTAATGGCCTTCCCTCAGTTCTTATCCTTATCCTTCACCTCTCAGAAGAATTCTACTCAGCTGATCACCCTATCCTCCTGAATACTCTCTCTTATCTGGGTTTTTGTGACAGGGTTCCAGCCTGGCCCTCCTCCTCCCTATCTGACCACTCATTCTCAGTCTCCTTTACATCATCTATGTCATGCTGACTTCCTCTGGGTGAACCCCCAAGGCTCTGTCCTAGGTCCTGTCCTCTTCTCTCTATACTCTCTCACTTAGCGACCTCATCAGTGTTAATAAGTTCAATTTTTGTCTTCAGGTAGATTTGTATTCAGGTAGATTAGAGCCCTAATCTCTCTTCTGAGCTCCAATCCCACGTCACTACTTATTAGACGTTTTAAACTAGATGTCTCATAGGAATCTAAAACTCAACATGTATACAACATGTACAAAACACACACCTAAATCCACTCCTCTTCCAAATTTCTGTATTACTGTCAAAGATATTATCATCCTTCCAGTCCCCAGGTTCACAACCTTGGTTTCATCTTCAACTCCTCATTTACAGACTTAAAATATAAAATCAGTTACCAAGCATGTTATTTTTATCTCCACAATATCTCTCAGACATGTCCTTCTCCACTCGCCCGGCTGCCACCATAGCTCAGGCCCGTATTATTTCTCATCTGAACTACTGCAATAGTTGTGCATTTTTATCTCCCTAATTGAAATGATTTTCCTAAAGCACAGGTTATGACCACATCACCACCCTACTCAATAAACTCTAATGGGTCTTTATTACCTCTAAGGGTGAATATAAACTCCTCTGTCTGTCAATTAAGTCTCTTCATAACCTACCCATCCTACTATTCCAGTCTTCTCCTGAGATCCAGCCATACTATCTACCCTTTATTCCACACACAAGATACTCAATACTCACTCTCCTAGAGCTGTATCTTTGTACTATCTGTCCCTTAATTCTGAATGCATTTCCTCTTCATTTCCACCTCTTGTGACCCAAATGCCCTTCAAGACTCGACTCAAGAACCACTTTCTCTATGAAACATCTACTATTCTTTACAAAGGCTAATGCCCTCCCTTCCAAAATTATTTTGCATTATCTTACATATCCCCAATTATATACAGATTTTCTCCCCCATTGGAATGTAAACTCCTTAAAGATAGAAAGGATTTCACTTTTTTTTTATATCTACAGTGCTTAGCACATAGTAAGCACTTTAAAAATTCTTGTTTGTTTATTGATTGATCACCCAGCGTATGGAGGACTGAACCATGGCACTACCTGTTTAAATGAAACCTTGCCTAAGATACTCTATTAAAGCTCTCCCCATTCCCAAATCACTTTACATGTCACCTTCATATATTTCCAATCCCCCCAGTAGAATGTAACCTCCTTGAAGGTAACTATTTAGTTTTTTTTTTTTAATCTTCATGTGCCCGGTACCTAGCACAATGCTTTGTACTTACTTTCTTCTCTAAAATCCTATGATTTGATGTACCCATGACCTAAGTCTAATTTTTCTGTTCCACAAAATTCATTTTCTCACAGTTGCTTAGAATTCTATGGGGCTCTGAGTTTGGAAGCATTCCATAGAAGTGGAACCACAAGGGAGATCTTTAAGCAGGTCAAACACCCTTGAAATAGCAATTCCTACCCTTCTCACAAATTCCACCAGGAATCTACCCACAGTAGTGAACCAATTGAATAAAAATAACCCTATTTTGTCAGAAGAATATTTGAGGTGAAGGTCACAGAAAACAGATCATTCTTCTGGGGTTGTTGTTGCAGTATCATTTTAATGATAGATATCACTATTCTAGTAAACGGAGGAAAAAAAACATTTAGGATTTAGCAGCTAGTACAGTATTTTGGCAAGCACAATGTCCTGAAGTCACTTAATGACTGGAATTAGATCACAACACATGACATGGTCCCTGCTCTTCTGTTAAACAGGATGCTTCATGTCACAAAGGGCCTCAGTTTCCTAATCTGTAAAATGAGCAGGTGACCTTAATGATCTCTAACATTAAATAATTCTGATAATCTCTAGCTCTTCTGTTTACCCAGTAGGCCTGACTTTTCACAAACACTGACATACTATATCAACAATCCCTATTAGAATATAAAATAATAAGAACTCCCTGAATACAGTGTAAACATAAATAAGGGTCTAAGCTATAATATGGCTGAGCCTGTCTCATGGAGAAGTTACCTTTAAAACACATTCTGCCTTATAGAGTAGAACAAGGAAGTCAGATCCACTATACAACATGCTACTGTATTAATGAACAGCAATAATTTTAAAAGATCTGTGCTGAACAAAGAGTTAGACTATCCCTAAGAGTTTCATCTAATAAGATACAGTTTCATAAGTTGTATAATACCTAGTGATAAATTTACAATATCAATATGCCATCTCAAAGCTGAATCTCATCATCTATAACTATTTCATTGCTATGCTTGTCACAACCTGAGGCTCTGTGACTATCCCTGGAGAGCAAATCAGGCCTGGAAAAGACCTACAATCATCCCAGAAAGTTCAGGCCAAATTCGGTTCAACTTCCAGAGGAAGTTAATGAGGTTAATCTAGACCTCAGAGGTGCAGAGGATCAGTGAACAAAAGATCTCTTTGGACTTTCCTATACCCATAACTATTTCTGTATCATTGCAGATACCATTCCTTATATGTGGCAAATCCTTTCCATGATGCCATGCCCTTCTCTTTCTTAAAATCCCAATTTGAAACTCACTCCAGAAAACTTTTCTGATTTGGAGATTTCTCATCTTAATTGCACATATCATCAGCACTTAAGTCCTTAATATAGATTGATTAATGCATAGTTAGTAATGAATAAGTATTGATAATTAATGAAAGTATTTCCTTTAAGGCACTATGAGGGAGGAGTAAAAGGAAAAACAAGACATTGTGTATCACCTGCTTTGGAAAAAGGTGAACAGTAATTCAATTTTACAAAATATAAACATTTTCACAGAAAGATAATCTCAGTACCAGACTTTAATTTTCATAGAAAACAGACCATATTAACTATGTTCATTGGACTAGAAATGTAAAATAACAGCAAAGTACTAAATCCATCTGAATATCTGGAGCAAAAATTCTATTCTGTGGTGAGCACAGATTGTTGAATCTTATAATCTAATTAAGTCTTTTCAAGGTTGTAAAAAGTTGTTTTCTGTGTCACAGGCAAAGTCAAAGAGATTTGTTCCATCCGGAAGCTGATACATGCCTAATTCCTCCCAATTTTACTCCACATTTTAGAACACAGAGGTTAACAGTCTTCAATGTTAGAGGGGAGCTAGTGGTGTAGTGTATAGAGCACTCAGTGAGGAAGACTGAGTTCAAATCTGGCCTCAGACACTTACTAGCTATATGATCCTATGCAAATAAATTTACTTCTATCTGCCTAATTTTCCACAACTGTAATACAGGAATAATAGTGCCTACCTCAGAGGGTTATTGTGAAGATCAAATGAGATAATATTTGTAAAGCACAATGACTAGCACAGTTGGCCCTTAATAAATGCTAATTCTGTTCCATTCAGTGAGAAGGCATCTAGGAAAATCTCTCCACAATTGATAAAGGTCCCCAGAAAGCAAATATATAACAGTGCTATACAAACAGGGGCCACTAAATCATACATAAGGATCAGGAGTGTTGTGGATTGCAAGAAGCCTATGGGCTGTTTCTGATATATAGCACATTATAGAGTTTCTACTGTTCAATTTGTTCATCCTATGGTCCCTACATTACTCACATCTTTATTTTGTAAGGTTTCCCCTTTCTCTATCTCTACACCTGTAACTCTCTCAAACCCTTCTCCTAGCTGTCCAACATCCCTCCCCAAAAATATTCACAAGAGGTGTTAGCAGAATGGCTGCACCCTAAGTTCCCAGCTTATAAGATCCATGCATGGGAAATGATCAGTCTAAGTCTAACAGTACCTGCCTCCAAAAGATGGAGGTAGCTGAACATACATTTCTAGTTGTTCCAAGACCATTCTAGACTGCTGCACAGAACATAGCAGGTTACTGTGAAAAACAGAACAATGAAGACATCTCTAAATATGAAACTATTAAAGAAGGAAATTAATATACTTTCCCACAAGGCACTGAGTACCAGATGACCTTCTCATCTCACTTCATATGGCATTATCTTTCTACTAATCACACGATTGTAGATTTAGACCTAGAAGGGACCTCAGAAATCATCTGGTCCAATCCCCCAAACTGAGGCTGAGAGACATTAAGTGATTTAACCAGAGCCATATAGCTTCTAAGTGTCAGAGGCAGGATTTGAATCCTGGTCTTCTGACTCTAGAACACTATCTACTATATCATACTGCCAGAGCTTAGATTATATAACACCCAATTAAAGTTTATGTCTCTCTTTAATATTGTCCTTGTTACTAAAAATAAAATAGTACATAAAAGTTTTAAAACTAAATAAATAAAAACACTGAATTTGAAAGTATGGAAATTAAGGGCACATTTCAAATTTCTCTTTGGAATCTGATATGTATCTGTGAGTTTACCCAAACCCTGCTTAAAGAATTCTCAGAATATATTTTCAGTCACCACAACAATCTTTTGAAGAAAGATTCATATTGTTACATATTTGAACATCTCCTAATGCTCAGGCCCAACAAGCACAGACCTAAGGAGTGAGGGATGGCCCTGTGACATACTTATAGTGCAATCTGTGTATAAGTATGTCCTAGACATACTTATAGTGCTTTTTTTTTATTTTAAGAGGAAGGAAAGTCTTAAGCTTCCAAAGGGCTTCTAAAAAAAAGCATGGGAATTAAAGTGATTTTTTGAATTGCCTTTCTCACTCTACTCTAAATGATAAAATACACATCATTTTAATAAAATTATGCACTTTGGTACTTTCCAGTAATAAATTCTGTAACAGGCCAGCCATAAATAATTTAATATTTAATCAGACAAGCTTATAATTTGGAGAAGATGATTGGAAGCACCTCAAATCCTCTACCTCTAAATCCACTCATCCTTTGCAATATGCGTGCACACACACACACACACACACACACATACACATACACACATACAGACTTCTGTAAACTATCTCAAACTCCTATCCACTATAACTCTATAAGGAAGATGTAAATGAGCTTCTGGTATTTCTGTGAAGCCTTGTCTCCGTTCATAAGACAGCTCCCTGAAAACCACCAAATACAGAACACCCTCTCAATTTAATGGCTTAAGGTGATTAAAATCAAGACCACCAATTTTAAACAGATTCAGACTAGACTTTTAATGAGTATGGGGAGACTTCTAGGAGCTATTTGTTTTCAGCTCATCATTTACTCAGAGTTTGTTAGAACAAAGTGACTCACAGGATTTGCTGAAGTAGCAGAAATTTTAGAACACTAATAATATTAAGACAAAAGTTAATAGTGCTGCAGGTTAACTTTATGACCAATTATTCATGCAAGACTGAGCATACTCAAAACACATTACTGTAAATGTGAAGAGCTATTTTCTTTCCCAAGCTCACATTTCGTGACGATACTTTTTATTTTAACATAAATGAGGAAAATATAAGACCAATTAGGAAACTCTTTTAAAGTAAACTCTTTTCAGTAAATTACTTAACATTTTGTAGTAACAAGTGCTTTGTTGAATGGAATGTCATTCTTACCTCCATGGGGAAAGCTTTGAAGTTAACAGTATGTTCAGAACCACGCTGGTTTTCTCTCCCCCAGTGAAATCGGACTTCATATAGTTCAAATTCATGCCCTTGAGGCAATGGTCCTCCTGTAAGTACTGGGTGGGGGGGGGGGACAACATACATTTTCTTTAGTTATTATATTTTTCCCAAATATGTATATTTCTCAGTACAGCATGTTATCAACATAAGAGACATTTGGCCAAGATAAAGCAGTTATATGGTGATTATATGATTATATGATGATTATATGATGATTCTAAAGTTGGCTATGGGGCAGCTAAGTGGTGCAGTGAATATAGTGCCAGGCCTGAAGTCAGGAAGACTCAGTTTTCTGAGTTCAAATCTGACCTCAGACATTTACCACATGTAAAACTACTCCAGTATCTTTGTCAAGAAACCCCAAATGGCATCACAAAAAATTGAATGTGACTGAAACAACTGAACAACAAAAAAGGTGGCTATGTCTAAGAGGCTTGTATACAGATTCAGCAGATCACAAATTCAAATTCCTTGTGAATAAACACTTTTTTTTTTCATTTTGCCAGGGTCCAGAATTTACACAAATTCTCAGCCTGCTGTAAAACAAGCCTCCTCCAGTTGTGAAAAGATCCATCCATTTTGGAGAGCAATTTGGAACTATGCCCAAAGGGCTATAGAAATGTGCATACCCTTTGACCCAGCAATAGCACTTCTAGGGCTATGTCCCAAAGAGATCATACAAATAGGAAAAGGACCCACATGTACAAAAATATTTATAGCAGCTCTTTTTGTGGTGGCAAAGAATTGGAAATTGAGAGGATGCCCATCAATTGGAGAATGGCTGAACAAGTCATGGTACATGAATGTAATGGAGTACTATTGTGCTATAAGAAATGATGAACAGGCTGACTTTGGAAAAACCTGGAAAGACTTGTGTGGTCTGATGCTGAGTGAAGTGAGCAGAACCAGGAGAACATTGTACACTGTAACAGCCACATTGTGTGATGACTAATATTGATAAACTTAACCCTTCCCAGCAATACAAGGATCTAAGACATCTCCAAAGGCCTCATGATAGAAAATGCTATCCACATCCAAAGAAAGAACTATGGAGTTTGAATGCAGATCAAGGCATACTATTTGCTATTTTTTCTTCTGTTATGTTTTGTTTCCTCTTTCTTGTGGTTCCTCCTACTGGTTCTAATTCTTACTTACAACATCACTAATGTGAAAATATGTTTAATAGGTATGTATATGTATAACCTATATCGGATTGCTGGCCATCTTGGGGAGGAAGGTGGGAAAGGAGGCGGAGAAAAATTTAAAACTCAAAAGCTTATGGAAGTGATTGTTGATAATTCAAAATAAACTAATTAAAAAAAAAAAACAAGCCTCCTCCAACCTGCCCTACCAGTGATAATGACTTCATCCCTGGTTCCCTCAACTCAAATAGGTGAGCCCCTGCCCTGTCTTTTCAAGGTTCAGGCCTCCAATCACTTCCCCTCTCTCCACACCATGCGCTCCCTACCTTCCAGCTCCCTTTATGTGTTGTCTTCCCCTAGTAGAATGTAAGTTCCTTGAGAGCAAGAAATTTGCCAGGTTATATTTGTATCCCCAGCACTTAGCATAGGGCCTGGCATATAGTGAATAGTTAATAAATAATTTATCTACCTCTCTATCTAACAAGACTCAAGGCTGGCAACAGAGGAAAGAACACTGAACTTGAAGTACCAAGTCCTGAATTTCAAACCCCTTTCTGTCACTAACTACTTTTGTAACCTTGGATATGTCATTAAATTCTTTGGGCCTCAGTTTCCACATCTATAAAATGAACTATTTTAAGTTCCTTTCCAACTCTAGACTTATGATTCTTAGTCAAAGTAAAATATTTAAGTATGCTTAATACACCTGGGGGAAGGGGTAGGGAGAACAGGCACTAGATGAACTTCACTTTTATCTGAAATGGGCAAAGAATTGAACACAGACAAGTTGTTGTACAAATACGTAAGAGCTCAACAGGAAACAAGCAGGGATGGGTGGGTGGCCTTAGGGTGGAGGGGATGGGGGTAGGGGTCAGGAGTTAAGAGGAAGGATAATACCAGGGAAAGGAAATAGCCTGAAAGCAAAACAAGTCCTTTGTCCCTGAAAGGCAGATTAAAAGAAAGAAAAAAAAAGAAAAGCAAGGAAGTAGCACTCTAGGAGGTGCCCATCAGTGGGAAAGTTCTGAACAAATTGTGGTATGTAAATGTAGTGGAATAGAATTGCACTATAAAGAATAACAGATGACTTTAGAGAATCTGGATAGTAGCAACTGATACAGAGTGAAGTAGGCAGAGTAAGAAGAAGAGTCTATACAAGGACAACACTGTGAAGAAAAATGACTTTGAAAAACCTAACAACTCTGTTCAATGCAATGATCAACCATATCTTCAGAGGACCTATAATGAAGTATGTTATCAATCTCTTGACAGAGACTGGAGATAGACAAAAAGTATGAAAAGACATACATTTTTGGACATGGCATGACTTTTTTTTAACATTGGATTCTTTTTTCTCTTCTCAATTTTTAATTGGGAGAAGGTAGGGAAGAGAGGAAAATTGGAAAGAATGATGTAAATAAAAAAATCCAGGGCCATTTAAACATTTTTTTAAATGAAAAATTCAGAAGTCAGCAAAGCAGGATAGTTCTAAAAAAAAAAAGTGTGAAATTATTATATTACTTAAAAAAAACAAGCAATATGAAATGAAGATTCAGTTTTATGTACAGTCTTCTTTTTATCTTTTGCTGGGTATATAGAAATGCTGTTGTTTTAGAGTTTAATTTGATAATAAAAATGAAAATTTTAAAAAGAAAAAGACAATTCTTTTGAACTAAGTACATACTATGGATTTCTTCAAAATAAAACAACTAATTTAAAATCCTAATAACCTAAATATAAATATAATGTAAAATGTAACCTTCATCTCTATAGCAATATATATTTGGAAGGAGGTAGATGGATAGATAAGTAGATAGATAGGAGGATGGATAGAGAGACAGACTTTGAAAGATAATTATACAAATTTCCATAAAATATTAAATGAGAAGCTTTTTGACATCTTTCATTTAAATAAAAATGTCATACACAATTTATCATCTGTCCTCCTTATACCTTTCATTTTCTTACTGAAATTAAGATCATATGCCATACTCAGATTAGGAACTATTCTGCCTTAAGAGAGTTTACTAAGGCATTGAGCAATAAAGTAACTTGAAGATGGTCACTCATCCAAGATGTGTCAGTGGCAGAACTTGAACCTAGGTCTTTCTGGACCTGAAACTGGCGCTGGATCCACTATTTCATGCTGCTTCTTCATTTGGTCTAATTTTTCGTTCAGTCACTTCAGTGATGTCCATTTTGGGAATTTTCTTGGCAGAGATACTGGAGTGGTTTGCCATTTCCTTCTCCAGCTCATTTTACAGATGAGCAACTGAGGCAAACAGGGTTAAGTGACTTGCCCAAGGTCACAAAGCTAGTAAATGTCTGAAATGGAATTTGACCTCATGAAAATTGAGTCTTTCTGATTCCAAGCCCAGTGCTCTATCCACTGAACCACCTAGCTGCCCTTCATTAGGCCTAATACAATAGAACAATTCTAAATTCATTACAAATTATCCATCTAACTTCATCAATAGAAGTGTTTATTAATTAAAGCTCCCTTTTTTCTGTATCAACCCAATTCTAAATTTGTAACATCTGAGAAATATGTGATACAACTTATTCTTTGAAGATGACAAGAATCTCTTGATTACAAGCAGCTAGGCTTCACATAGAGTGTGGGACTTGGAGTCAGGAAGACCTGAGTTTGAATCCTGACTCAGGCATGTGCTACAATCTGTGTGACAAATCAATCTCTCTTGGCTTCAGGTTCAGTTTTGTTGTGAGGATCAAATGAGGTAATATATGTAAAGCACTTTGAAAAGCTTAAAGAATTCCAATCCTTATTTTTATTATGTCAGAGTTCACCTTGCTGACCCTGGAACTAAAGAATAAGAGACCTACTTTGACAAAAAAAACTAATTCTTGCCACTCAGTAACAGTGACTAGCTCTAACTATAATTCTCAAAGGAAAGATTTTTGATGTATATAGTATTTTGAAAAATCAATATACCAGCAGAATGTTCTTTACTATGGTTGTGAAAAAGACCTTGACCTTTTCAGGTAAATACATAATAATGTGATACCAATTCATTACCCTTTGTACCTGGAGAAGTTAGAAATGCAGGTTGTTTATTTTGGGGATAAATGGTCCTGAGGACTTAATCTAGCTACAACTTCAGCTCAGAAAAACACTGACAGAAAGAAATGATGGCATGGTGCCCAATGTCATTGTCAAGGCCTTATAACATTATATGATTTTAAGATGGCAGTATAAGAATCAAAAATTAAACAAAATGAAATGTCATTTAGTCAGTTTGTGACAAAAATTCATGAATTCTCAAGTTTGAATTTGAGAACTGGGATTCCCTTATTCCTCATTATCAATAAGGACAGTTCCTAGTATTATCAATACTATAAAAAGTATTAAATGAATTAAGCTACAAAGATAGAAAGTATTTCCAGGCATTCAGAAGCTTAGTATAAAATCAAATCATTCTATACACTCTTTGTAAACATCTCACTTCCGTGTATTTGAGGAGTTTCTGATTTTAGATATTCAGATTTTAAAAGTATTCTACCATTGTCCCATACTCCCTTGTTAATCACACAGCTCTCAAGACTTAACCTTAAAGAAAACAAAACATTATATAGAGAGTGAACTCAATTCTTCCATCCGAGTTTGGGAGAAGACAAGGAACAGTTCCTTTCAAACTGTTCTTTAGTCTGCTCAGCTTATACTTAAGGAGCTGGAGGATGCTATCAAGGCAACCATTTGTTGAATTCTGACTAGGTAGTAAGAGAAGAGCATGTATGCACATCTTTAAAGCAAGGCAATAAAAACTCTCCCTGGGTAACACAGCATGGTTGCTATGTAAGGGAAAACATGAGGGCTAAAGTCACATTCGCTACATTGTGCCTGGAGAAAATGGAATGAAGAAAAGATGGGATTTTTTCCAATCCTCCACTATACAAATATTCAGAGAGGTATTGATGGTCCAGATACAGGTCAGTTCACTATGACCCCTCTGGAGGGGATTGAAAGAAAGGTTAACCAAAGGAATCACAGACAAAAAGGACAGCTTTGAAAGTTACACGTTGAACTTATTATATACTTACAAAGAAAAACAATCTCTACACAATAGAGATTCTCAGTTTCAGATACAATTCCCTCCTGTTCTATTATATGTGGAAATTCTCATTTTATTTGTTTTTTGTTAAATTGCAATTTTTAAAAAATTTTAACAGTTTAAAAAGAAGGAGGAAGAGGAGGAGGAGAATGGGAAGGAGAAGGAAAGGGAGGAGAAGGAGAAGGAGGAGATGAAGGAGGAAGAGGAGAAGGAGAATGGGAAGGAGAAGGAGGAGATGAAGGAGGAGGAAGAAGAGGAGGAGGAAGAGGAGGAGGAGGAAGAGGAGGAGGAGGAAGAGGAAGAGAAGGAGGAGGAGAAGGAAGAGGAGGAGGAGGAAGAGAATAGGAAGGAGGAGAGGGAGGAGAAGGAGAAAGAGGAGGAAGAGAAGTAAAAGGAGATGAAGGAGAAAGAGGAGATGAAGGAGGAAGAGAAGGAGGAGGAGGAGGAAGAGGAGGAGGAGGAAGAAACTGACCTAAGGCTGCTGCCTATTAATAAGATTTCAGGGGCCCCATAAGAGGGATCTTCTGCCCCCAAAAAATAAATCTCTTAATTGCCACTTACACTTTGGATTCCCTTACCAGACAGCAGTCTTTTATTCCATAATTAAAGATAAGAGTTAAAATCCAAAACCAGAAGAAAGATAGCACATAGATTTTAATTGGCAATGAGGTATTCTTTAAGTCAGAGGAAGACCCATTAGGAAACAAGAAGAAGGAAAGAGGAATCCAAAGGGGAGACCATGGAGGCTAAATATTGCCTGAGCTAGATCAAGTAGAGATGTGGAAGGGCACCAGCCTCAATAATATTTTCTAATTTCACTGGAGGAATTAAATCACACTCACATCTAATAGCTCTACCAAGCCACAAAAAAAACAAGAAAGAAAGAAAGAAAGAAAGAAAAAGAAAACTAAATCCAACATTTTATGTTACTAGGTAAATGCTTCATTTCTCTAGTGTGAATGGGTTGATAGACTAACAGTCAAGTGATCCTCTGTCTCATTCATTTGACAATATGTTTTATGTGATTGTTCTGAATGATTATTTCATTGAATCTCAGAGTTGGAAGGAACTTCAAAAGTCATCTAGCCCAACCTGTACCTGAACAGTTGTAATCCTCCCAACAAATAGTCATTCAATCTCTTGCTATTCTGTATATACAACATTCTTGTACATTTCTTTGTTTCCCCAGTGACTAGCACAGTGCCTGGCACATGACTGACTTACTGAATATTCATCTCAAATCTCCATGATTTTGTCCCTGTGATTATAATGCACCCTTTCCTTATGTTCACCTCTTCAAATCCCTGGAGCTCCTTTCAAAATTCACTCAAATGCCACCTCCTCATAAATTCTTGGCTAACCTTTCTATATTCTAGTCACCCAGCCTTAGGCTATTTGTTTTTGACCATGGCCTTGGGCCCTCATGGCTGATTACTTTATTTGGCTTAACAATTAAGCATATGTATGAAGCTTTCAGTTATGAAGGCCTGGAACAGATATGCAAGAGAATAAGGGAAGGCCCACTTTGAGGGATAGTCTTGCATAAAATGGTATCAATAAAGGAGAGCAGTTCCCTTGTTCTTTGAATTTGACAAACTTT
Organism: Vombatus ursinus; assembly: GCF_900497805.2. Taxonomy (NCBI): domain Eukaryota; kingdom Metazoa; phylum Chordata; class Mammalia; order Diprotodontia; family Vombatidae; genus Vombatus; species Vombatus ursinus. Next base: position 81,853,200 of record NW_020954590.1, read on the forward strand.
ATTACCATATGGGTTATTGTTCTTATTTTGTTCATATTGTCCTGAAAGAATCTAGTGACCTGAGACCTGAAGAGCTGCACCTGTATATTTTATGAACATCTTTATATATCTTTTCTTAGTGTTTGTTTATATTTAGTAAAAAACAAAACAAAACAAAACAAAACAACAACAACAACAAAGTTTATCATTATTATTGCTGCTTTCATTATTGTTAGTCTCATTGACATAAGTTTCCAAATCTAGAACTTTCATTGGGGCTAATATATACCTGACCTAAGGCAGGTCCTCTCTCCTCCAAAATTACTTTGTTTTTACTATATATAGTGACACAGTGGAAATATAATGACCTCTAGATTCAAAGAGTTCAAATTCTACTTCTGATACTTGCTAGCTGTGTGACCTTGAACAAATTAAGTTCGCTGGGTCTCAATTTGTTCATATGTAAAATAAGGAGGTTGAACAAGATGGTCTCTGAGATTCCTTCTTGATCTAGTTCTATGATCCTATCATCCCATGATGTTGCCCCAATAGAATGTAACCTTGAGGGGAGCAACAGTTTCATTTTCATTTTTTTTAGGTGAGGCAATTGGGGTTAAGTGACTTGCCCAGGGTCACACAGCTAGTAAGTGTTATGTGTCCGAGGCCAGATTTGAACTCAGGTCCTCCTGACTCCAAGACAGGGGCTCTATCCACTGCGCCATGTAGCTGCCCCTTCATTTTCATTTTTGTAACTGCATCTTCTAGCCTGCTTATTTATTTAATTTTTTTTAATTTTTAAATTGATTTAAAATTTTAATTTATGAATTTAATTTGTTTAGTTGATAAATCAAGAGGACAAATAGTGGAGTTGACCCAAGTAGCATGGCAAAAATTCACTTCTTTATCAGAAACTGGAGCAGAGAAAAAAAGAATGATGGCAAAGGGTTTTGAAATACAGAATAGGAAGAAAGAGGGAGCTCACAATGAATGTAATTTTCTTAGTGAAGCCCAAGGCAAGTTACTGCATTAAGAGAGAATGGGAAGAGAGGATAATCATCAATCTGATTTATTAGTTATGATGTCATTATGTTCCACAAAATGTTAGTGAACTATCTTGAAACCCATAACATACCATACTGACTCATGCATAGATTAATAAAATAGTCTCCTAACTTATTCCCCTGCCTCAAGTCTTTAAAAAAACTGGAGCATGTCCCGAAAAAGGCTAAATGATGGTTAGGAGGCTGAAAAATATGGCATCTAAGGATCAACTGGAGGACCTGAAGGTATTTGCCCAAAAGAATGGTTATTTTTAAATTTTTGAAGGGCTTAGCTCGTTATGTACTCAGAAGAACAGAACCTTGGAGGGACTTCAAAAGTCCTCTAGTCCAGCCTATATCTAAACAAACTCCCCTCTATAGCCTACAAAGGTCTTTGCCTGAAAACCTCTAATGAAGGTGACCCCAATACCTCTCAAGGCAACCCATTCCACTTGTGGGTAGTGTAATTATTAAGAAGATTTTCCATCTCTTGATAAACTTTGCAACTATTACTACTTGTTGCTCCTAATTGTGTCCTCTAGCACCAAAAAGAACAAATCTAATTCTCCTTCCACATGGAAGTTCTTCAGATATTTGAACACAGCTATCATGTTTCCCCTCAATATTCTCTTCTCCATGCTGAAGACCCCAACTTCCTGCAAACAATCCGAATCTGATATTGTCTCAAAGTCCTTCACCTTGATGACTCTCCTCTGGACTCTCTTTAGTTTATTCCTTAAAATGTGGCGTGTACCACTGAACATAATATACCAGATGTGGTCTTAACAGGGCAGAATACAGCAGTCCCAAATACTTAATGCAACATTAAGTTGTAATCATTTTTGTTTGTTTTTTCTTTATTATTAATGGCCATCACATAATTGATTTATTTTGAACTTACAGAAAAATTTCTATAAAATACATTAGGTAGGACTTTTGTCCCACGTAGATACAACCTATCTAAGGATAAGCTTGTAAAATGCATAGTTCTAGCTTAGTAGCTAAGCTAAACTAGTTTTGCTTTTACGTCTAAAGATTGCATAAAGGTTAATTATTTAAAAAAAAAGGTTCTATGCTTTTGAAATAATGCAGCCAGCGCCTAATTGTATATTTTATTTTTTTGTAATTTAAAATCAATTTATTTATATAAATGAGTAGTCATTTTAAATATGTACTGTGAAATTTACAGTTTCCAAATTTATGAAGAATATCTTATGTTCCTGACATAAAATAAAATAAATGTTTGATGATGATTTTTTTTAGCCCATCCAATTTGCTAAACTACTTCCTTGCTTGTGGATAAGTGATATGCCTAAGTGAACTGCTATAATAATGAGCTTTTTAAAAACAGGGTATACTACTTCCATCCAAGTAGTAGCTGGAGCTTAAAAAGACTTTTTCAGTTGTATTGCTTTCTAGGCATACCTGCCCATTTTATAGTTTTTAAGTTGATTTTTTGAACCTACATTAAACTATATTTTTATCCCTACTGATATTCATATTATATCAAGTTAAATTTTCTAGCTTGTAGAGATCTTATGGGATCCATACTCTATCATTCAACATGTTTGCTATACTTCTTAAATTTGTGTAATGTGCAAATTTAATAAGCATGCTATTTTTTACTTTATCCAAAGCTTTGATAAGTTGTCATATGGCAGAGGGATTACATTTGTATTGCATGGTTCTGGAGGGAAGAAGCAGGACAAGGTAAAAGCTGTAGGAAGTATGATGAGCAGGATGATTTCAGAAAAACTTGGAAAGACATACATGAACTGATAATAGCATGAAGTGAGCAGAACCAGAACATTGTACACAATAACAGAAATATTGTATGATAAACAACTGACTTAGCTATTCTCAGTAATATGTGATCCAAGACAATCCCAAAAGACTCATGATGAAAAATACTACCTCCAGATAAAGAACTGATGTATCTGAATATCAAAATATGCATATTATTTTTCACTTCTTTCCTTCCTTCCTTCCTTTTTTTACTTTCTTTTTAGTTTGAGTTTTCTTCCATAAAATGATTAGAAAGGTTTTTACTTGATTGTAAATGTACAACCTATATCAGATTGCTTACTGTCTCAGGGAAGGGGAGGGGAGGGAGGAAGGAATAAAGTTTGGAACTCTAAATTTAAAAAAAAAACAATGAATGTTAAAAATTATTTTTACATGCAATTGGGGAAAAATAAGATCATTTTTTAAAAGTTATAGAAAGGCAGATTTTGGCTTGATGTAAGAGAAATCTTCTTACTAATTAAAGCTGTCTAAAAGTGAAAGAGACTGCCTCAAGAAGTAGTGGGTTCACTTTATTGGAGGCCTTCAAATGGAAGCTGATGGTCATTTATCAGGGATGCTGTAGAAGGGTTTCTGGTTCAGAAACAGGTTAGAATCTATTTCCTCTGAGGTTCCTTCCCAATCTGAGGTTTCTCTGATCTGTACTCAGTCTCCATTGAAATTTTTCCAGTAATCAATTAATCAATCAACCAATAATCATTTATTAAGAACCTATTCTATGTCAGGCACAGTGCTAAGTGTTATGGACACAAAGTTAAAATTGAAAATACTACCTATCCTAGTACCTAGTTTACATTCTAATGGGAAAAATGACAGATATGTACATACATATATGTATATATGTGTATGTATGTATATACAAAAGAAATACAAGTATATATAATCACTCAACTCCATTCAGAACATGTATAAAATAAATATGAGGTAGTTTGGGGTGGGAGAGCACTAGCAGATGAGTGTGGCAGGTAAGATTTCATGTGGAAGGTGGAGCCTGAGCTGAGTTTAAAAGAAACCAGAGATTTCAAGAGGCACAGGTGAGGGGGAAGAGCATCCACTGCTACCTAAAGTAGTCTCCCTAAAGCATAGTGCTAATTATACCTCCTTTTGATAAAAAAAAAATTTTTTTTGGCTAGGCAATAGGGTTAAGTGTCTTGTCCAGGGTCACAGAGCTAATAAGTGTTATGTGTCTGAAGCTGGGTTTGAACTCAGGTCCTCCTGAACTCAGGGCCAGTGCTCTATCCACTGAGCCACCTAGCTGCTCTCTGATCAAAAATTTTTAATGCAACTACATTAACCAAACATTCTCACCTGGCATTCCAGAGCTCCAAAACTTGTTTCCAAACTACTTTTGCTGCCTTATGTACCACTATTTATGTATTCTGCACCCTAAACAAATTCAATATTTCCTACTCCTTAAATGTGTCACAAAGTTCCAAATAATTACACTGTCCCTCTACCTGCAATGAATGCCCTCCTCAAACTATCTACCAACTGTTACACATCCCTCAAGGCAATTCTTCTATCTTATTCTTAGTTATTAGCAAGTAAAGGACATTGGCCAACTCTGATTTGATTTCTCCTGCCTAACCAGCAAGAACCTGAATTGGCAGAGAGAACAGAGAAAGGGTGGAAAGGGAACAAGCATTTATTAAGTACCTACTGTGTGCTAGCCACAGCACTAAGTACTTTATAAATATTATCTCATTTAATCCTCATAAAAACCCTGAGAGGTATGATCCCCATTTTACTGAGGCAAACAGAGAGACGTTGAAAGACTCTACCAAGATAACATAGCTAATAAGTGTCTGAGTTAGGAATTGAACTTAGGTCTTCCTGACTCTAGGTCCAGCACTCTAACCACTGTGCCACTGAGCTACAGAAAAAGAGATACAGAGACAAAGACACAAAGAGAGATAGACAGAGACAGAGACAGAGAAAGGCTCTTCCTTATATGGTTCCCAAGAGTTATTGAGATTAGAATCTTAAATTTCTCTAGATATCTCCTTGCCCTGACCCTAGAAACTATGCTTTCTCCAATCTTCCCCTATCCTCTCAATTCTTGGTCTGTTTTGCCTTGGTAATGAAATCATCTCCTCTTCTTACACAGTATGAGACTCAAGACCTGTAGCCTGCATTCCTAGGCTTCTGTGAACCAAGCAACCAACCCTCCTCATCACAACATTCTCTACCATCCCAAACAAATTCACTGTATAGCTCTTCACTATGCCCCCAGATGGTACTATACCTAATTTTCCAGTCATTGATAGTAGAGTTGAGCTGACAATCACATCTTAAGGACAGTGAAAATTAGATACTGTTTCTTGTTTTTGTTGTTGTTGTTGTTTTTAGCTGTATCCACATTCACTTCACTTACGTCAAGGTGCCAAGTCATTGGCCAAGTTTGAGCTCCTTCCATACTAGAATGGATGTTCAGGATTATGTACTTTTTGCAATGTACAAACAAAAACTTTTTTAGCAAATAGAAATATCAACATGCTCACACTCTCCCTCAAAAATTGGGCAGGATTATTTTACCACTCTGCTAGGCAAAAGTGATCCCACAATCTTTTCAACTAATATGTCTTCATATTCATTCTTCTGACTGTACTTCAACATCATGCCTTGTATTAAAGCTGTATAATACAAAGTTTGTATCTTCCCTAAGAGATTGCATAAGGGCAAGGACCGTATTTTTCTCTTCCTTATGTCCCCCATAGCACATAGCATGGTGTTTAATATTTAGTAAGCATTAATCAATATTTGTAATTGAATTATAGAAAAAATTAGAAAATAATGCGATGACATCTATTTTTAAAAATGTTTGCTGTTATTATTGTTGTTTAATAATTTTCAGTCATGTCTAACTCTTTGTGACCCCATTTGGATTTTCTTGGCAAAGACGCTAGAGTGGTTTGCCATTTCCTTCTCCAGCTCATTTTACAGATTTGAAAACTACAGCAAACAGAGTTAAATGACTTCCTCAGGGTAACATAGTTAGTAAGTATCTGAGGATAGATTTGAACTTAGGTCATTCTGACCCCAGGCCCAGCACTCTATCTACTGTGCCACCTAGCTGCCCTTTTAAAATGTTACCATATACTAAATAAAAATCTAATCCTATGTGCTAATGTGAATTAACAGGCCATAATCGCATCTTCTGTGAAAAGGAGTAAGAACTCACTTGCTGGCACCACCTTTAAATTTAAGTAAAACTGCTGAGTCACACTGTATGTCACGTATTTATGGGAAGAAAAGATTCCTGACCCTAAAATTAGTGCAGAGAATTACAAAATACCCAGAAGTTAAAGTTTCTAATTAAGGTTTCTATAATAAGTTACAAGTAAAGGGCATAATGACCTATCCTGATTAGCACTTCCTTCTGTACAAATAGTGCATTTAAAAAATTCATTACCCTTAATAGGTTTGTCTAGTAGTCAGATGAAATATATAACCTTAAGAGAGCTTCACTCTATTTTGCTACTTGAAAATCAAAGTATGCACACCTAAAAATCTATATTTTTTTTATTTTTGCCTTTAAGTTCCTCTTTATATCACTTTACAGCGATAAAATCAATTTCAATTTTATGTCCATTTATAAATGCACAATTTCATCCTGTGGCACATGAAGAAAATTAAGATCCTTGGAGGACAGTGATTGGTGTGTGCAACAGAAAAATTAAGCAGTGTACTTGTCCAGGCATTTGTACTAGTCAGAGTGGAGAATGGAAGCAATGACTAGAAGTAAAGGGAATCAATCGAAGCCTATACTGGTTGCACTTCTGGAGCTCTCCAGGAAAGTCAGAAAATGAAATTGACAGCTCAGAAAAGTCCCATAACATGTAGATTTCTCCAAAGTCATAAAAATCTGGAAAGAGTAAAACCCTGGCTTAATGGAGTCTAAAAGAAATACAGAGCAGTATTTTGGAAGAGCTGCCTGTTCGTATAATCTATTATCATCATATACTCTAAATGGATAAATAAAACCTTGGGATAGCTTCTCTTCTTAAAATTTCAACATGAACACCTATCAATAATCCTAAGACCAACTGGCTTGCCTATACTAGATTGCTGAGACTTGCCTTTAAGAAATTACATAGTATGGCAATGAAAGATCTCTGAAGCAGTCCTAAATTTACATTTCCTACATATTACCCACCCTTCTCCTTCACATTAAACTACTTACTATCCCCTGAACTTGTCTTTTGCTTTCCTACATTCCTGCTTTGGCTTCCACCATTTCAACCACCTATAAGGTCCTTCCTTAATCTTTCCATCTGTTCATCTTTCAAAACCCAGATAAATTCCTGATTTCTCCATAATGCCTTCCCTGGGCTCTCTATCCAGAAATGATGTACCTTCAAATTCCTAGCACACTTATTATCTACATTCTTCATTCATCATCCAATCACATACAAAATCTTCTATTGTTGTGAGGGCAAAAGCTGTTTCATTTTTGTGTTTGTATTTCAAATGCCTAGCACAGTGTCTGGCTCACATAGGCACTCAATAAATGTTCATTAAATATCTTGGGCTTTTATTTCATTCTCTTCCTATGTACTTACTTTTTTCTCATTCTTATATCTTACTTCCCAACTATATTGCAAGCCCTTTGAAGTCAGAGACCAGACCTATACACTTCTTTGCATTCAATAATTATTTATTGAGATGATTTGATTTGGGCAGACTCAATACCTCTATTACATTATTAGTTTATAGATTAAGTCCTTGAGGAAGTTATAGCTTCCTCAAGTATATTATTGGGGTGGAGGGAACACATTCTTCACAAGGATAACACCTAACATTTAAAAATTGTTAATTTGGTATTGATTAGGCAGTCTGAGTTCATTTCTTCTGAGGCAACCTAGTTTAATGATAAAACTAAATGTTTAGATATTAATAGAGCACTGTTTTTTTTAACCTAGAGTTCTTTGCACAAATGACAATTACTATCTTCTTTAGCATCAATCTACAAAATTCATGCTCCCTAGCCCCAAAGATGTATAATTAATAAAGCTATTAAACAACTTTTCAAAACTAACATTAAATATATTGCACCTAAAAATGCATGAGATTTATGAACTAGCCAATTTCATTATATCCTGCTTTGAAAAGTAGGAGCCCCAGCTAAACATTGCAACTCACTTTACTAAAATGAGGACAGGTAAAATCAGAGCCCTCCTCACCTTCCTTGCCCAGGTCCATTACTCCTTTACAGGCTTCTTTAAGCACTCTCTACACTAGTATTTAAAAATCTTCTCTGCACTTTTGAAATGCTCTAAATGTTGTCCTGTTTTAATACCAAATATCCTGGAAAGGCTACAAATCTTATTATTTCCTAGCAGTCTAAGAGTGAGCTCAGACTCTAAAAAACTTTACAAATGTCAAAATAAACACTATGAATCATCTTTTATGTAGCCCAGTCAAGAAGCGAAGCATTTGAATTAATTAGAAATTCTAGTTAAAGGAAGTTATCATATAGGCCACTCAAGGATTGCTGATTTTGAGATGATTCAGCTCAGATAAATCCATGACCCACAACTGTATTGAAAATAATGGAATCTTTCACTGATGATTTGTAAGGCATTCTACGATCTATAAGTACTTCTGGGTGGAACCAAGACAAAGAGTAAGAAAGGCTGGCAGCTGCCTTAGGGTGAAAAATGCAAGCAGAGAAAAAGAGAAGCACTTTCAAAAATTACTTTTTATAAACTAAGATAACAATCTTCCACTTCTCTCCTCAGAGGCTTGTTTTGGAGAAAGTCATTTGCAAACAAAGAGCTACATAAATGTGAGGTTAATATTTTTAACCATAAAAACTAGAGGGGGAAATTATTTGAAAAGTAGAGAAAATAAGAAGGAATAGTCTGAAAAAATAAATGGCCTACATCTAAATTATCAGTTTGATAATATATCTCTTGAGACCATTCAATCTCCTTGAAATACATTGGTACTTTCAACGATTTGTCATGGATGTCACAGAATATTCCTAACGGGATAGTCTCTTCTTTGCTTGTAGATCTCCAATGAGGTGGAACCTACTACCTTCTGAAGCATCCCATTTCACTTAGAACAATTCCAACTGTTAGTAGGTTTTTTCCTTATATAATCCTAAAGGTCTCTGTGTAACTTCCACTCATTACTCCTAACTTTGCCCTCTTGAGGAAAGCAAAATAATTATAACCATTCTTTCCCCATGAATTACCTTGAAGGCAGCTATACGCCCCTACTAAGTCTATTCTTTTCCAATCGAAATATCCCCAAGCTCCTTTCAATGATCTCAAGGCCCTTCACCATCAAGGTTGTACTCTACAGATAGTTTTCAAGTAATCAATGTTCTCCATCAAATGTGGTCCTAGAACTGAAAACAGTAGTCTGGCCACAGTCTGAGTAGGACAGAGTAGGGCGGACTTTAACCTCTCCAGGCCTGGCACTGTACCTCTCAATACAGCTTAATGTCACATTGGTTTTCTTGACAGCTAGGTCACATTGTTGACTCTTAACTGAGATTGCATCTACTAAAATGCCCTGATATTTTCCAGAGAAATTGATACCAATCACATATCCTACCTCTTATATTTTTAAAGTTTTTTTTAATCTAAATGTAAGATTTTATATTTATGCCACTTAATTTTTTTTCTTATTAAACTCAGTCTATCATCCTCCTGTCTCCTCTCTAGGTTTTTGGGAAACTTTTCTCTCCTGGTTCACCTCCTTCATGTCCAACTACTCCTCCTTCTTTGATAGTTCTCCATTCAGATCATGCCCCCTAACTGTAAGTATACCCCAAAGTTCTATTCCAAGCTCTATTATCTTTCCATTCTATACTATCTTTGGTGATCTTATCAAGTTTCATGAGTTCAGTTATCATCTATATACAGTTGACTCCCAGACCAACTTAATCTAGCTTTAGTTGCTCTCCTGAGCTCTCAGATTCATGTATTCCACACCAGGTATTCTTTTTCTCTTTCAAAAATTCTGAGATGAATGGGGCAGCTAGGTGGCACAGTGGATAGAGCACCAGCCCTGAAGTCAAGAGGACCTGAGTTCAAATCCAGCCTCAGACCAAACACTTGACGCTTATTAGCTGTGTGACCCTGGGCAAGTCACTTAACCCCAACTGCCTAAAAATAAATAAATAAATAAAAAATTCTGAGAGGGAACTGTCACCAACCCACCAAGGTTTCCATCAGTTCTACTTCAGTACCAGTTCTTAATTAGTTCAAAGGCCTTCATGTTCTACATTCTCTAGATCAGTAGTTCTTAACCTGGTGTCTGTGAACTTTTTAAAAAATATTTTAATAACTATATTTCAATATAATTTGTTTCTTTTATTTTATTTTCTCTGTATTTGAGTTTATGTTTTTAGAAACATTATTCTGAGCTTTTTAGGTTTCACCAGATGTCCAAAAGGGTCTGTGATATAAAAAAGGTTAAGAACCCCTGCTCTAGACCCTCTTGCTGTACTTGACATTAACTATTTCCACATTCTTGCAATATCTTTATCTCTCAATTACCATAAAACTGCAGAATCCTAATTTTCCTTCTATTTATCCACCTCAGTCTTCATTGACTTCCCTGAGGCTCTACTTTCTTCTTAAATCTCCTAACTCTAGGTATCCCACAAGGTTCAGTAGTTAACCTCTTGTTACTTTGCCCTATGATCTCTTCTTTTGTGAATTCATCTATTCCTACAGCTTTAATGACTTCCAAATCTCACTTTTATCTTCTCATTTAGAGGGCTGAAAAATTTTCTGTCCCATATCTCTAACTGCTTTTGGAGACCAGTCCTTGGAATACCTACCACTCCCTCAAACTGAGTATGTCCAAAGCTGAAATCATTAGAGAAAAACAGCATCCCAGATCTGAAAGGGAGCTCAGAGGTGATCTGATCCAACCCATATGTGAACATGAAGACTCTTACATCACCAACAAGTGGTTGCACAGACTCCATTGAATTCTGCTAGTTGGGATAAACCCATTATCTCCCATGTAGGAAGTCTTCCTTTAAATAAGCCTAAATCTCCTTCTTTTCTTCTTCTACTTAGTTCTTCCCCTGGAGCCAAACAGAACAAATCTAATCCCTTATCTATGTAACAAGTTTTTTTTTAATTACTTTTTCTAACTGCTATTCAAATCCAGAGAAAGAACTAATGGAGTCTGAATACAGATCGAAGCATATATTTTCACTTTCTTTATTTTTTCATAGTTTCTTTTTTCTTTTGGTCTGTTTCTTCTTTCACAATATGACTAATAGAGAAATATGTTTTACATGATTGTACATATATAACCTATATCAAATTGCTTACCAACTTAGGGAAGGAGAAAGAGAGGGAGGTAAGGCAAAAATTTAGAATTCAAAATTTTGAAATGGATGTTAAAATGTGTCATTACATATGATCATAAAAATAAAATACTATGAAAAATAAAAATTAAATAAAATTTTAAAAAATATTTTCTATTAATAAGCTTTTATTTTCTCTCCCATGAAAAAAGAAAAACAAAAACCTATGAACAATTTATTCTATAACAACATTGTAAAAATGAACAACTCTGAAAGAATTAAGAATTTAATCAATGCAGTGACCAACTATATAACAACTTCAAATACTTGAAAAAAGCTATCTTCCTCCAGATATTTTCCAGCTTAGCAATACCATCCATACACTAATTTTTCTCTTTTGTTGTTCAATCATGTCTGAATGTCCATGGGGTTTTCTTGGCAAAAATACTGGAATGGTTTGTCATTTGGATTTGAATCCTGACTCCAAGCCAAATGCTCTATCCACTGTCCCACCTAGCTGCCCCTAATTCTTTTCTACTCCAGGCTAAATATCCCCAGGTCTTTCAGTAAGAACTCAAAGAACAGACTTTTCCAGGGTCACACAGCTAATAAGTGTCTGAGGCTGGATTTGAACTCAGATCTTCCTGGCTCCGGACCCTATGCTCTATCCACTATGCAACCTAGCCCCCAGAAAATTGTACCCTTTCAGTTCCAGAGTTCCTCCTACCTCCCACCCCAAAATCCTGATTGATGGGTGTCTCATGTGGCCCACTCTAGCTAAGAGCTTCAGCCATGCTTCCTCTTAAGACCTAAGCCATCCTCTCCCCTCTCCAGTTGTCTTTCCTCCATGCATATACCCACAATTTCTCCTTTCTTCTCACCCCACTCCCCACAACTTAAAGCAAAATCCCTTTCCTTGGCAGTGGAAGACCTTTATGACCTCCAACTTAGTATTTAATTTTATAATATTTTGCATTTATTTTATATTGTTTCAAGTGTGCAATCTTTGCTATTCACCACCACCACCACCTTTATGAGCTTGTAGATTCCCTGAAAGCAGGGACAGTGTCAAATCCTTTTTTTTTGGAGGGGGAAGATCATTTTTTTTTGTATTTAGTATAGACAAATAGCACTTAACAAATACACGTTGAATCAAACTGGCCAATAAAGGCATAATTTTGGGGGCAGCTAGGTGGCACAATGGATAGAGTGCTGGGCCTGGAAGGCAGGAAGACTCAGATTCCTGAGTTCAAATCTGGCCTCAAAGATTTACTAGCTGTGTGACCCTGGGCCACTCACTTAACCCTGTTTGCTTCAATTTCCTCACCTGTAAAATGATCTGGAAAAAGAAACGGCAAACAACACTGGTGTCTTTGTCAAGAAAACTTCAAATGAGGTCACAGAGTAAGACACAATTGAAATAACTGAACGACAATGAGCAGGTATAACTTTTGAAACAAAAGAATTAATTGATCCCTGTCTTAACACAACCTTTATTCTAGTAACAGCAATATATCAGCATTCAGGGCATATTCAAGTTTTTTTTTTCCTAAAACATGTTTTCCACACAAGAAAAACTAGCATTCAACCCCATTCTAGTAAACTTGAAATACTTATTATTGCCACAGGAAAAATAATCTGGATTATGGATTGAGTTCAAAATTGCATCTGAGATATGAGCAAGGTAATCAAACATAATCTTTTGTTTATCAAGCACAAAAATCCATATTATATTGGGTATAATGCACATACCTTGACCAAACTTGGACAAGCATGAAAGAAAACATGGATCTACAATTCTTCCATAAGAAGATTAATTCTAGATTAAAGTCCAAAACCATCCATAATTAATGACTAATCTATAGTTAGAAATCAATGCTTGAACTGGGTAATGATAAATCTAAAGAATCTGTAGTTTGAAATATCGCATGTATTGATTCTGAATTAATTTAAGCACATTTAGGCACTGCTTGTCAGGCATCTTATGTAATTCAAATATATTCTAATTTTTCACCCTTCCTTAAGTGTTTTCCAGGAAAAATCAACTGTTCTGTGTGTGTGTGTGTGTGTGTGTGTGTGTGTGTGTTCCAACTTTTCTTAGTATACTAAGCAAGAGAAACACAGTGTTGTGTGGTGAATAGAGCGCCACACTCAAAGGCAGAAAGATGTGGCTTCAAGTCCCATCTCTAACACATACCGTCTATGTGACCTCTGTGTGGACAGGTCACTTAACCTGGCCATGCACTGGGCAATGGTCTTAATCAAGGGTGAGGAAATTCAGGGATCATCTAGTCAATCCTTCCATTTTACATATGAGGAGTGTTAATTTAGCCTTCCTGTGTAACATGGAAGGTTTTGTAACTGTTGTTCAATCATGTCCTATTCTTTGTGGACCCATCTGAGGTTTCCTTGGTAGAGATATTGGAGTGTTTTCCCACGTCCTTCTCTGGCTCATTTTACAGATGAGGAACTGAGGCAAACAGGGTCACACAGCTAGTAGGTGATTGATGCTGGATTTGAACTCAGGAAGACGAGTCTTCTTGACTCCAGACCCAGCCCTATATCCACCATGCCACCTAGCTGCCTTAACATTGAAGATATAGCAATTTCCTAATAAAATTAGCCTGGTGAGATAATTAAGGGTAATGTATGGATTTTGTAACTCTTTCCTGAGGCCCTACAATTTTCCAAACTACAGCCTTTGTCATATGTATTAAATAAAGTTGCACCACCACCTAGTGAAATGTTTTATCGCACAGTACATAACAACCTACCTGACATCATTCTGAGTGTGGTATAGTAGAAAGATGCTAGATTAGCTGGATTCAAATTCCAGCTGTACTGCTTATTCCTTGTGAAACTTTAGGCAAGTTAATCTCTCTCTGAGCCTCGAGTTCGTTCCTCATCAATGAAAGCAGGAAGTTGCATTATATGTCCTCCAAGGTCCCTCCCAGGTCTAAACCTATCATCTGATAATCTTGTGATTCCAATGACTCTCTTTTAAAAATATTCCATAAAAACTATATATATTATATATATATATATACACACACATATATATGCGTAAATATGTGCATATTTGTGTGTATATATGTATATGTATGTGTGTATACACATACACACTTTTCACCTAGTGTAAACAATAGTCTTTGACAAAGCTTTGCGACTGCAGAGGTGGGTGGAGGAAAAGGAAATATAATGCATAAGATAAATTAGTATATTTCCAGAAAAAATAGAAATGTTACTCTATTTGCCTCCTTATTATCATAGAAGCTTTTCCATTATTATTTTGTAGGTCACAATAACAACAATTTGGTTTACTGGAGGATGAGAGCAGAGGAAATGGAATTTTTTAAAAATACCTGATTTTGATTTGAGAACAATCTGAATGGTATGTCCATCATTGGTGACTTCACAATCACGACACACCACATAATTTGGAGACAGACGGATATCCAGCAGTGAGGGATCATATCTGGCTTCTCTTGAATTCAAATTGATAGGAGACTGATATTCTCCATTAGCATCAGGAAATACCAAGCCCCATTCAACTCCTAAGAACAAAATAAATAATAATCAAGTTGAAACAAAGTGATATTTTTTGTAGGTTATACACATAAAAAGCATAAAACAAAAGTCAAAGTAATGTTTTCTGTTTATGACCCTGACACTTCCATCAATAAGATCCTTGTTTTGTGGACAAGTTTCATGGCCATGAAACTCTACATGGGTAAAAGAAAGATAAATACATTTCATTAGATTTTGAAGCAATGTTTGATTCTCTGACAAAGCTACTGTACAAAGTTTCCATCTTACCCAAACTACTAATTTTTAAACAAAAAAAATTTAATTTATTTATAGCACAATATAACACTTTTATTTTTGCCACATAGATATAATTATGTGATTTGTGACTTAAAGAAGGCAAAAATATCTTAAAGTGACAAGAGGTACTAAAATATCACAAACCACTAGTAATAGCAATACTGCTTAATGTGGAACAAATGGAATGGCAGGTGTAATGTTAAAAAAAAACTTGTGGAGATAAATAGAAAAGGATAACTGATATTCGTGAGTTTATATATAATACATATATGTATATGTGGTATCCATGTGTACAAATGTGAAAAATATATCACACACAAATTCATTATATGCTTTTTTAAAACTGACATAATTATACATTGTATAAGTATGTGAATAGAAACATTGTATATATCAGTACTAATTCAAAATGATATTAGTAGCCCTAAATATATAGAAAGAAAGTTAGAGCACTAAATTCTAAGAAAGCCTTCCTGCATCTCTGACTCTTTCAGTTTGAAACTGACATATAGAAAGAGCTGGTTGTACCATAATGCATCATATAATGTGAAATTTCACTAATGTAACATATTCAAAATGTCCAGTAAAAATTGCTCCAAAACTGTTTTGAATAACTCTGAAGCCATTAATTTTGTTAGGTTCTTGTTAGTTTTTACAATTCTAACTTTTAAAGGGATGTAAATCAGCAACTCATACTTGTAGAGTCATCTGTGGCAGAGAGAGGTTAAGTGACTTCCTTGGGTCACACAGCCTGAATGAATGTATGTGAGGAAGAATTTGAACACAGGTCTTTCTGACTCCTTGGCCAGTCTGACTCCTTATCCATGATGCCACACTGGCTGTCAAGTCAAGATAATTGGTCTAAATTAGACATTGATGAAATAAGGCTCCATTAACATTATGTGTCATTAGATACCCCTCATCAGCTATGCTTTCTTCTTCTAGTAGAAACTTGAGAACTTAGTTCAAAAAGAATAACAGCTAATGAGGTAAATTAGGCTAACTACAGAATGTGTGTCTCTGTGTGCCTCCCTGGTTAAATTTATATACACATACATATATATAGATCAAGTTTATACAGTGATAATGGGAGGGGGAGCATAGCCAAATAATAAAATATCGTGAATTGTTTTTGTTTTTGTTTTTGAGGGGAGGAGGGGAGAATTCAGTAAATCAGAAGGGTAAAAGATAAAAAGCTCTTCTCGAAGATAGAGAAACTTTCTATCAACAATAAATCCTCAAAAATTATATTAGGTCGCAACTACAAAGAAAATCAGGCCACGGGTTCGAGGTGGGTCCCTTCTGGGAAGGGAGCAGGGACTCCAGGAAGGAGCTAGTGGCCTCCCAGCTGGACCGGTGCCCTCAGGGCCTTCTCCCAGTGACCAAGGGCAGGCTCTCAGCGCAAGCAAGCAAGAGAGCCAGGGAGCAGAGCTGGAGAGGCTGCCTCTGCGCTCCTCACCTCGTCTCTCCGTACCCTTCAGTTCCCGCTAGGCGCTGCGGGGCTGCGCAGTGCCTGCTCTCTTCGACACTGCCACCAACCCCACCGACCTCCACCCCGCACACCTACCTAAAAGACCCCAAGCCCACACGGAGGGTGAACACTGCCCGGACCTCCATAGCCTGGACTTTTGTCAGGAGATTTGCTCCTAGCCACGATAACCCAACTCTGTGCCGGGTTTTCTATTACCTTCCTCGTAACCCCACTCCACACCCTCCTCCTCCTCTTCTTCATCATCTTCCTCCTTCCCAGTGTAGGGTTCAGAATCTTCAATGAAGCTCAAGTCAGCCATGGACAAGCTTTGTCGGCACCTTCCTCTCTCCTGGCTGGCGGTACTGACTTTCTAGAAAGCCTGTTGTTCTCCGCGACCAGGGAGGCAGTACGAACTTCCAAGCTCTCTGAATGTGTGCGTGCGTGTGTGTGTGTGTGTGTGTGTGTGTGTGTGTGCTTGTGTTTGAGTACTCTAGAATGTGTGTGCACGCGTTCGTGTGTATGTGTGTAGCAGCAAGACCCTGAGGTTTGTTTTGCAGAATGAGAGAGTGTGCGTCTAAAGTCCTACTTTATATAACTTACAACCATAAAGCTAGACGAGAAAAACAGTGAGAAGTATGAATTCACTGGGGGTGGAGCATATTCCAAAAGAGGTAAGTCTTAATAAGTCTCTTTGCCCTGGGAGTGGAAAAGATTATCAGGAAACATCCCATGGGGGTGATAGTACAGTACTGACTGAAATGAAAGAACACTCTAATACTTAAGGGGGGGGGTTTCTTCTTTTTTTATTAGAAATTCTTCCCCCACCCTAAAGATTCCTGGCTCACTCTCCCCCCCACACACACCTCCTATAACAATTAAACTTCTGTCCAACCTTAAAAACAGCTAACAAGTGCTGTAGCAACTCAGTGACTTATTAATAGGTGTTTAATAAATATTTATTGACTAATGGAGAAATGTCAATCATAGAATCATAGATCTTGAACTGAAAGGGACCTAAGGGGTCACCTAGTCCTCCTAGAACCTGCAGAGCTAGGCTCTGCAAGTTTAAATGACTAGCCCAAGATAACACAGATAGTAACAGAATCAGAATCTATATGCAGTTCCTGTGACTGCAGAGCCAGCCCCTACTTCTCAGAAATAAACCCTGAAAAGGGAGGGTGGGAGGAAATAAGTGAATAGTCTAATACTTACATGGGAAACTGCTTTGAACCTTTCTTTGGTATGTCAGAGAAATAGAACAGGGTTACCCTCAGATACTCACCAAAATCCCCATTGTCTCTAGGAGAGGAAAAGGTAAACAAGAGAGCTTTGTAACTGCATAAAAAGCAATTTGCACATAGTTGGCATTTTTAAAATATTTATTAAATCGAATTGTTTCCCACTTCAGGATTTTTATTACCTGGTACTTCATTTTTATATGCACAGTAGAAATTTTTGAAACAAAATATATCCAAAGACTTCATGAATTGTTAAAAACAGTTTAGTGACTTTTAAAAAATAAATTAAAATGGAAAATAGGTCATGATTTAGGGAAATGTTCTTCATGGAAAATCCTGGCACAAAGACATGAGTAATATAATTATATTTCATTTTATTCTCAGAGGCTGTGACGGTGCTACAGTCAGGACTTGCTATGTACACAACTCCACAATCACCTAGTGAAATCGTGTAAATAATGAAATGTACACATTGCGTAACAAACAGGAACTTTCATGTTCCACAGTGGTCACATTATTACCTCTTAAAATCTGTTTCCTACGACAGCATTAATGACTTCAGGCCCCTTCTTTCTCCCTTAAGGGCCCTATTCAATACTCTTTATTCCGGTTAGCTATATTTTCATAAGGGGGTGTGCAGGAATAACAACTTCAGATTTCCACTAGTAGGATTTTTAGTGGTCTCTCATAAAACATTGAATATCCTTATGAACTCTTAAGTTTTGATTATTCAGAATTTGGCTTGTGGGGTTTCAGCTTCCATACTTATTTTTTGCTAACCACTTCAGGGCCATTCAATTAGCTGTAAGGAAATTCTTTAGTGAATGGGTAAGACAGAGAGGAAACAATATCCAAACCAGTCCATTCTGCCACTTTTTAGATGTTCTAGCAAGGGTGGTAATAAAATAAATAAATAATAACCTTACTAACTTTAGGCTTAGGTTTCAGCAATGTGTGCCATCCCTTTCTCACCTTAACAAAGAGTTGGTAGAAGTTAACCACACAATTCAAAAGGCTGAACAACAGAAAAATATCTGGGACTGAAAATTCAAGTCCTTACTGTGGGTTTTTAATAGCTTTGTACATTCTCTAAACCTTAGTTTCTTAAAATCTTGCAGTAACAAGACAAATCTACCCAATAAGGTGGTTAGAAGTAACTAATAAAATGTCTATAAAAAATTTTGCAAATATAGAGGTCAATCTAATAATTTCCCTCAGATTCTAATAAATTACAAGTTTTCACCATTCATTCCCATTATGTTGAATTTTATGGAGCTAGGAACTGAATCCGCAATTTTATTGGAATATGACAAAGGTGTCAAACTCCCAGCCAGATGCAGCCTGGAAAAAAAAACTGGCAAAACGACTGGTAGAACCAGATTAAAATGTAATTGAGAAATGTTTAGCAAAATTAATAAAAATACAATAGAACATAGATAATGTTGATTGTTGGGTTTCTAAATTCATATGTAACCTGTAGGGATCTGATTCTTTTTTAATTTGACACTATTGGTATAGGAAACTTCTAGATGAGAAATTCCCTCCATCAAGTCAGATTAGTACCTCCCTGCATCTTACTGTCTTAAAAAGTTGCAGGGGGGTGCAGTTAGGTGGCGCAGCACCGGCCCTGAAGTCACCAGGACCTGAGTTCAAATCCGACCTCAGACACATAACACTTGCTAGCTGTGTGACCCTGGGTAAGTCACTCAACCCCATTGCCTAACCAAAAAAACAAAAACAAAAAAGTTGCAGCAGGCAATGAGAGGTTAAGTGATTTGCCTATGGTCATGGAGTCCAGCAAGTCTTTATTTATAACATTTGATAAGCAACTCACCACAGAGAATATGGACATTTGCACTGACGTCTTGTTAAGAGGACAAAAACTTAAGTGGTTTCCCATTACTTCCAGATTCAAATATAAAACCCTCTGATGGTTTTTAAAGACCTTTTTTTTTTTACAAAATATTTTTAAATTTAAAAAAAAAAAACCTCTTCCTGCCTGTCCAGTCATCTTACATTTTACTCTGATCATCTTACCCTTTGGTAAGGTAGAGTAAGGTAAGACCTTTGGCCTCCTTGCTGTTCCTCCAACAAAACACTTCTTCTCCTGCCCCAGTTATTTTCATTGGCTAGTCCCAATAATTCCCTCTTGGAATTAATCTCTGTCTCCCAGTTTCCCTGGTTTCCTTCAATTCCTAGCGAAAATTCACCTTTCTACCAGAAGCCTTTTCCATTCTCCTTAATACTAATGCCTTCTTTCTGTTGATTATTAATATACATACATACACATACATACACATGTATGTATGTGTATATATGTATATAGTATATAAAATTTATTCCTTAGATATTTTGTTCATACTCAGTTGTTTGCATGTTGTCTCCTCCCTTAGAATGTGAGCTCCTTGAGAGCAGTGATTGTTTTTTGCCTTTCTTTGTATCCCCAATCCTTAGCACAATTCCTGGAATATAGTAGGTGCTTAATAAATGCTTGTAGACTCAGATCCCTCCTAGGTCTCAGTGATAACTATTGTCCCAAGATGAATTAGTCACTTTTCAGCCATTTCTTAGAACTTCATGGGGGATGGATTTTAATGACCGAAGCTATAATTTAGTTGTCTAGAAGTCAGTTCATACAGGCTCTCATTCAGTCATTTCATTCTTGTTCAACACTTTGTGACCCCATTTGGGATTTTTTTGGCAAAGATACTGGAATAGTTTGACATTTCCTTCTCCAGCTCATTTTACAGATGAGAAAACTGAGGCAAACATGGTCAAGTAACTTGCCCAGGGTCACACAGCTAGTGAATGTCTGAGGCCAGGTTTGAACTCAGAAAGATGAGTCTTCTTGATTCCAGGCCCAGCATTCTATCCACTGCTCCAATTGTTAAATTTTCAATTTGATCATTTCTGCCTCAGAAATTGGCAAAAGGATACAAATCAGGGCTTGGGATATTGTGTTGTTGGTTGTCTAGACTTAAGAAAGTAATGGAAAATGTTGATAGTGCAGATAATACTTGAAACTGTGTCATGGGTACAAGTTCCTGTTTGTTCTTTCGGAGGGCCAATTGTTAAATCTTTATCGACACATCACCTGGTACCTTCTTGGTGTCAGCCTATAAAAGAAAGAGGGCACTCCATTCTTCCTTCTTTTTAACTTTTTCTCTTTTTATCTCGTGCCTTTCTTTCAGGGTGGAGCAGAGGGAAAGGGAGCTTCTTTCATCCCCATCCAAAAGGAGTTATCCACTAGATTGTGAGTTCCTCGAGGTCAGGGACTGTCTTTTGCCTCTTTGTTTCCCCAGTGCTTAGCACAGTACCTGGCAAATAGTAGATATTTAATAAATGTTAACTAATTGATTGATTAATGACTGATTTTTGTCAGAAGCATATAGTGATTGAGCTGCATGTGCTTGCCTCAGTCATGCAAGAGAAGAGCTTTTGGACTTCAAGGTTCCTAGCTGGTGTTTACTTCTCTGTTTCCCTTTCTGAACACATGATTCTGGAGAGAACCAAGAGGTCCTGACCCAAGAGATGGCAACAGCCTCTGGGTAATAGTGAAGAATTGAGCCTGCCAACCAGTAGTAGCCATTAATAGCTACTACAAGACAGAAGCTATGAGAGGCAGCTAAGGTAGTGCAATGAGTAATCGTGCCAGACCTGGAGTCAGGATGACTCATCTTTCTGAGTTCAAACCTGGCCTCAGATTCTCACTAGCTGTGTGACTTTGGGCAAGTCACTTTACCCTGTTTGCCTCCATCTCCTCATCTACAAAATGAGCTGGAAAAGGAAATAGCAAAACACTTCAGGATCTTTGCTAAGAAAACCCCAAATAGAGTAATTAAAATGACTGAACAACAGCAAAACAGAAGCATATGGTGGAGTCAGACATGAACTGCATCCCAAATTGAATGAGGGGAGGAGATTAGAAAGCATTGCCCAAGAGAATAGTTCATAGAGAGAGTTGCAGAACACCTATCTTGTGGTAAGAAGAGGAGGAAAATTTCCTAGGCAGCATAATCCTGGAATCTAGTATTCTAGAACAGAAAGGAAATTTCCTGAGTAGCACCAGCCTTAGAGGTTGCCTCAGGAGTAAACCCCCTGCCAAGTTTACAAGTTCAGGGATCTAAGTTTCAAGAAAGAGATAAAGAATTGCCAAGAACTAAGGAGAAAGAAAAGGATTAGTCACTTGGCCCCCAGAATGGGAAGAGTTCTAAAGAACAAAAGCCACAAGATAGACAAATAGAAAACCTGTGATTTGTTCCACGCTGTTACTGAGAATCATTAAGGCCGTGCAGTTCTGGTGCAAAAAGGCTTTCCTCTCCACCAGCTGCAACATGTATTTTCCCTCTAGGAAGGAAGTCAAATCATCCCTCCAAGTCTTGAAGAAACTCTATAGAAAGCTAAGGGAGAAAAGGATCTCCCAGAAGTGTCAAGGTATTATCACCCTCCTGGCAAACTCTTTCATTTCCTTCTAAGGAAAGATTACAAACTACTATGAGGGCTTTATGTGCTTTCCATATGTCAATGTATTTTCTATGGGGAAAAATAAAGAATGGACTATATTTGGATATGATACCATTAGTGCTTGGAAATATAGGTATGGGCACAGTTCAGAGATTTCCCAGGAAAAAATTCTCAGTGGGGGCATATGAGCCAAAGAAAATATAATCTTTTGAGGTCAACAATCAACATCAGACCCAGTCCATCAGAGCCCAAGGCTTGGGAACCTGTGGCCTAGAGTCATAGCTGTTTTTACATCAATATCAATTGCAGGGGCCACTTGGATGCCAAGGTAATTTGCCAGTATCATAGAGGGTTCCTATGAAAAGTCCAAATAGATGAACATTTTTCAATAAATTGTGAGGTTCTCTAGATACTTTTGTTTGCCAATAACATTACGTCAATTTCATCAAGCATCCAAACACCAGGGAGCTTCCTCAATAAAAATCCATGGTTATTTAAAATCAGTTCAGGAATGTAAACAGAAAATCTAAGTGGATAAAGAACACATCTTGTTCATATTATGATACGCATTTGAACGGGAAATCCATTGAGCTAGTAGATTAATATCTGTGTCTTGTAAAGACACTGTATGAGGACAGTAAGTTAGATTCAAAATTTAATAGGAGGAAATTCTGAACACAGTGCATTTGGAGGGGGAGGGGGAATTGCATAGTGCTTTGAGTCATCCTGAATTGTTCTAGAAGAGAAAGGAAATTTCCTGAGCAGCACCAGCCTTAGAGGTTGCCTCAGGAGTAAACCCCCTCACCCAAGTTTACAAGTTCAGGGATCTGAATTTCAAGAAAGAGATAAAGAATTGCCAAGAACTAAGGAGAAAGAAAAGGATTAGTCACTTGGCCCCCACAAATGAAAGAATGATGAATGAAAAATGATGCCACAAATGACATCTAAAACAATAACAACAATAATATTCTCCCAGTAATTCTAAATGACTCCAAATCATGGTACAGCACTGCTGTAGAAGAATCAAAATTGCAGGTGACTCAAAGGATCATGAGAAATACAAGGTGGTTGTAAGCAGACTCCACAGCATATGGCCAAGAATGATTCTCATTTGAGAAGTCAGTAAGGAAATGTAGACCAGAAAAAAAAGATTAGCAAATCGGTAGAACAGATAGGCAGTGTATGTGTCCTGGACATCCATGAAATAGTAAAAGAGCCAAAGTCTTTTAGGACATTGGGAATGTATCTCAATAGAAGATTTGTAGAAAGAAGTTGATAAGAATTGCATGTGACCAAAAGGAATAGGTGTGTTGTAGTGCACTAGTTGAAGGAGTATTCACCTTAATGAAATCATGGGTGTGCTGTTGAAATGTCTTAGGTGTCCATCTGTTCTAGGTTCATGGGACTAACTCCAAAAGTCAGAGAAGTGATAAAGATTTCCTGCCCATCCTCCAACATTTAGTGGCTGATGTTCAATAAATGACTAGTTCTGTGGCAACCATCACCACTCTGCCACAAAAAAAAAGATTAAAGCAAAATCCAACATAGAACTGGAATATGTATTCCAGTGAAATTCATTGAAGGATATAAGTTGTTCCAGAGATGAGTTACAGCCAGCCAGATTTCAAATGGGTAATGAATACTTGAAATATGAATTTTGCTTTATATTTTGTTGGGTACTTTCAGCTGAAAGATGCATTTTGCCAATCTATATCCAGATCCATGTGAGGGTTGCAAGGTATCATTGGCAGCAATATTATTTGAGTTCAGGTTGTTTCTGTTTATATAGTGACAGAGCTACATTTCTGATGTCAATCCTTATTAACGAGGCCTCTGTCTATTCTGGAGCAGAAGTGGCAAACGCTTAGCCTACTGAGCCACAAACAGGCCACCACACTCCTGAGGGCTGCCCAAACCAGATCAAAATGTAATTGGGAAATATCTAGCAAGATAAGTAAAAGTACAATGAAACATAGATAATATTAATGTGTGATCTTATATGGCAATATACAGCCCACAGGGATCCTTATAAATGGTTTAGTAACCCCCACATTGATTTGAGTTTGACACCACTGTTCTGAAGGATATTTGAGCATAGCAAGTATACTATTGTCTCACTGTCCTAAAACAAAGTCTGCTACATCTTCTCTACAAGGTCCTAGGGGTACCCTGAAGGATTGTGGTAACTGTTCTCTATTGATCTCAGCTCAGCCTCTCACCTGTTGTGTCCCTGATAGGTGTCAGTTATCGTATGGATGTACTCCCAGTTCCATTTAACCATGTAATATGAATTAGCTTTTACAAAGGAATTTTACTTTAAAAATATAGCAATATCGAAAGTACAAACATTTGCCCCCAGCATCTTGGGAGAACATTCTCCCCACACCACCTCAGTCTCTAAGGGGATAAGGTTTAAACTTAACTCAGTTCCCACATAGCATTAGTCCCACCAAGTTCACATCCAAATGCAGTATTGCTGCCAGATGAGTCCTTATCTCAGATACCGCTGGGCTGGATCCCAAAGATCTCTTCCAAAGGTCATTGCCACTTTTTGGGATACTTATATCAGGTGGCTGCAAAACTCAGAATAGTCTCAGACCTCCAGAATCCCAGACCTTGGGTAGTTGCTAGACTCCCAGAAGTTCGCTCTCTTAAACTTTCAAAACTCACAAGGTTGTACTTTGACCAAAACATATAAGAAAAATCATAAACACAAAGGACCAAGACTCATTTCATATGACCATATGTCAACCTCAGAGGGGAGAAGACCTCTATATTGTCTCTCACTGGACACTGTTGGTGAACGAGAGAGCAGCTCAAAAGAAAATAACCAAGGTTCTAGTTGGTTGATGCCTTTAAAGGCATTCTCAGTTCAGTATGCAGTCAATCAAAGAAGCTGCCATTTACTTTGTGGTTAGCAGACTAGAACCGGTCACAGAATGTCTTGTCTATCCATGCTCCACAGTCTCTTCAAGACACTTCTATTACATATCATCACAAGTCTTCCAGGGATCGACTCCCTAGAGTCTCCTACATGAGGAGTAACACCGGAGGTTCTCTAAACATGCACCAGATCCCATTGTGTGAGTTTTAATTGGCCAGGCAGCTTGAGTTTGTGGAAATTTTTTCTGAGTGCTAATTAGCCAAAGCACATAAGCTTTGCTTGTGGACAATTCTTTCCATACACGTGGTTATGGACTCTCAGTGGCCTTAGGTATAAGCATCTGTTGTCTGGAGGTAAATATGATAGATTGGTTCCCATAATAAACCTAAGGATGATGTATAGTAAGCGACATTTGGAGGTGACAGTTATCTCAGGACAAGCAGTCTGCTCAGCTTAAGCATTAATAAATATCTTATGAATAACTGATAGGAGCTACCATTATCTTAAGGGGGAGGGAGGAAGCTTTGCAAAAGTTAAATGAAAAGGAAAAAATTACACTTTTGACAAGTAAATTGATGAGACTACAAGTGGCTGTGCTTTAAAAAAAAGCTTCATGATTAACATGAAAGCAAAAAGAATTACAAACCATGTTTAACTGGTATTTTCTTCTGCTTGAGAAAAGAGTCTGAGACTAGTGCAAAACAGGGTTTGCACTTATAGTCACAGTAGGAAATAAGTAATAATGACAATAATAATGTGAGTGGCAACAGCAATAAAAATACAAGTTTTATCGATCACTTAGCCTCACTTCTACAGGTACAAACTCATAAATCAGTAGGATCTCAACCCATGGGGTGGGTCATAGCAGTCAATATAAGGCACTGGCTAATAGAAAGGAAAGGAACCCAGGCCACCATTTTTCCAAATTATATATCCTTCACCCATTATCATGTTCGACATACATTTATAATCATTAGTACTACAATGAATGCTAATAAAGTATTAACGAAAGAGGGGACGCCAGGCTATATCATCATTGCCTCCAAAAGTCACATGGTATAGCAGAAAGAGTACTTCTTTTCAAGTCAGAGGTACTGAATTCAAATCCAAGCTTTACCACTTACTTTCATTGTGATCTTGGTCAAGTCACTTTAATGGTTTTAAACCTCAGATTATTCATTTGTAAAATGAGGGATTGGACTAGCTGAATTCTAAAATCCCATCCAATTCTATATCTATGATTGTGTTAGTTTCTTATAATTTTCCCCCAATGGAGAAGTATATTACATATTAGACAACTCCAGTGATTCCTTTGCCTCTAGGATCAAATACAAAATGCTCTATTTGGCATTCAAAGTCCTACATAACCTAGAACCCTCTTACCTTTACAATTCCCCACAAATAGTCCTTGATCCAGTGACACTGTCCTCCTGGCTGTTCCACTAACAAGAGACCACATTTCTTGGCTCTCAGAATTTTCCCTGGTTGTTTTCCATGCCTGGAACATTCTCTCTCCATTCTCCACTCTAACTACTTACCTCCTTGTATTCCTTGGATTCTCAACTAACATCCCATCTTTTCCTGGAATCTTTCCCCCAACCACTCATAATTCTAGTGCCTTCTTTTTGTTGATTGTCATCTATTTATCCTGTAAATAGCTTGCTTTGTATATATTTGTTTGCATATTGTCTCCCACATTAGATTTTCAGCTCCTCAAGGAGCTGTGCTTAGCACAATTTGTGACAAGTAGTAGGTGTTTAATTGTTTATTGATTGATCGATTGACAATTGAATCCTTAATATTGAATGTTCTAGTAAATCCCCAAAATTACCTGTATGCAAGCATAATTTACAAATACAATTGATTAAAATTAATTAAATTAATTTTTAAAAATTTTAAAATTTTAGAAATTAAAATTAAATAAAAACAGATTCTTCAGAGATATATGTTCTTTTCAATTGTGTATCCAAATAGTCAATTAGCTGCCTTAATTGCTTTGAGAGCATTTATTCTGGAAACCTTGTCCATTGTGGAAAGCAATTTGGAATTATGCAAATAAAGTGATTAAAATATCTATACCCTTTTACCCAGAAATTCCATTAATGGGCTTATATCCCAATAAGATTATTGATAAGAAAGTCCTCAAGTAAACCAAAATATTTCTAGTAGTGCTTTTGTTTTAGAACAAAGAATGGGAATCAAAGTGAATTTCCGTGAATTGGCAAATGGCTAAAATTGTGACACATGAATATAATGGAATATTACTGTGCTATGAGAATTGATTAATGTAATCAACACAGAGAAGCATGGAAACATCTAAATGAACCAATGCTGAATGGAATAATGAGAGTCAAGAAAACAATGTACACTATGACTACAACAATATAAACATAAAGAACACATACACACACACACACACACAAAGTGAATGTTGAAAAATTATAATGTGGGGCAGGTAGGTGGTGCAGTGGATAGATTACTGGCCCTGGAGTCAGGAGGACTTGCGTTCAAATCTGGTCTCAGACCAGACACTTGATACTAGCTGTGTGACCCTGGGCAAGTCACTTAAACCCAATTGCCTTGCACAAAAACAACAACAACAAAAAAATTATAATGAACAAACCTAGCTGAAAAGAAGAGATATGAAAAGACACTCCCACCTTTCCCCTTTACAGAGGCAGGAGTGTCACACTTGGCAGAATGCACAAGTGTTGCGTATTGCACATATTTTCAGACTTTTTCAACATATCAGTTGTGCTGATTCTTTATTTTTCTTTTTTTGTCTTAAAAATATTAATATAGAATTGCTTTCTGGGAAGGTAAAAGGAGGACAGTAGGGAAAACTATGATGATGTAAAAAACAAATGACATCAATAAAAACTTATTTTCTAAAAATGTTTGATTGAATTCACTAGTAAGTCATCTGGACAGATCAAGAGTTTGAGGTTTGGGTTTAGGTTTTTTATGAGCTAATTTTTTAAATTGTTAATAAATGTGTTAATTCATTTCAATTTCTCTTTCTATCATTAGATTGTTTATATTCTCAAATTAATGTTTTGCTCATTTACATATCATATAACCATCTATTTCATTTAAATTTTCATTTTGGAACACATAATTGAGTATAGTGATTAATGGTGGTTTTCTCAAGTTTCTTCCTACTCATTGTGAATTCCCCCTGCTCAATGTCAGATCTTGATCATTTAGTTTTCCCTTATCCTTCTTCATATCTTAGTATTAGATCAATTTTTAAAGTGGGCATGTACTTAAAATTTACATTGAATAATTATAATAATCTATCATATCTAGATTTATTAGCATTCCCTTCACATCATTAAATTTTTTCTTGTTTATTTTCATTAGGCTTACCTGATTCTCAAAGATGAATGTTGATATCACCTACAATTATAATCATACTATCTAGATCTTTTTTGAATTTCTATCAGCTATTTGTTTAATTACTCAGATACTATGCTTTTCATGCATATGGTTTACATTGATAGTATTCCATTATTTTGGTCCCTATTTATCTTTCTCGCCATATATTTTCTATTGCCTTGTCTAAAACCATTCTTACCAGTCCTGCTTTTAAAGAGTCATAACATTTTTTCTAAATCTTCATTTTAACTCTAAAAATCTTTATGTTTTGAATAAGGTTCTTCTATGTATAAAATTATTGACTTTTGCTATCTAATTCATTTTACCATCCTTTTTACAAAATGAGCAAATTCATCCAAATAACATTCAGTTCATTTTATCACCATAAGATTCTGTTATATTTCTCCATTTAAAAAGAAATTAAATCATTACTAGGTGTTTGAAGTTTATTTTGCTTAGAAATATCCAAACACCAGTCTCCTTAACTTTATCTGCCCTCCCTGGTTAAATCCAAACCACTAGGTTATACTTCCTTCCCCCACCCTTTTTTTGTCATTAGCCCTCTATAACTGTAGTTCATTCTGCATGATACAATGACTTCTCTGACTCTATACTCAAATTCAGACTCTCCTCTTCCCCCTTCTATGACTCAGCATAGTCCATTGTTCACTTTTTTCTATATTTACTACTATAATATCTTTTTATCTTCCCTTGCCTGACCAAGATAAGTTCAAAAATTCTCCTCCCTTTCCCATGTCCCATTTAAATTACTGTCACTTGTCAGGCTCCAATTTTAACAAATACAGAGTCCCTTCTTTTCTCCTCCCTGGCAAGCAGTAATCACTCAATAATTGCTTGTTTCCTTCCTTCCTTCCTCCATCTCAAGGAGAAAAAACACAAACCCAGAGACTATCTCCTTTTATTCCCTCTATTGTTTATTAGTCAGTAATACCTGAGTTCAAATTTAGTCTCAGCCAGTACAAGCTGTATGATGCTGGGCAAATCTGTCAAACTTGGTGTGCTTCTGCTGTAAAATGGAGATAATAATAGCACCTACCTCATAGAATTGTTGTGAGGGTTGAATGAGAAAATATTTGTAAAGAACTTGACACATAGTAGGCACTTAATAAATGTTTATTCCAGGGGCAGTTAGGTGGCTCAATGGATAGAGCACCAGTCCTGGACTCAGGAGGACCTGAGGTCAAATCTGACCTCAGATACATGATACTCACTAGCTGTGTGATCCTGGGCAAGTCACTTAACCCTGATTGCCTCACTAAAAAAAAAAATTTTTTTCCCTTCCCAGTTGTAAATCTGACATTGATCCCTCATCCATGTCAGACTTCCAATAGACAATAGTGATACAATGGAAAGAGCATGGTGATTTAATGTTAGAAGAAATGAATTAAATCCTGTGATTCCATGGCTTACTATTTGTGTGGCTTTGAAAAGGTAGAAAAGGTCTTAGAGATTTAGTTCCTCATTTGTCAAATGCAGGCAAGATCACTTCTCAGATCTTTCCCATCTCTAAATCTCTCTCTTTCTATATGTGAGCCTAGCCCTTTCAAAATATTTAGACTTATTTCATTTGAATGCTGCATTTTTGTTTTACAGGTGGTTCAATCCTGGATTTTACAAAAGGAATGTATGGAAGTCATTGTTCAAAAGTCAATGTCCATTCATTCTGTAACATTATGCTTAACTTCATAAAATAATTTGCATATTTATACAAGCTATTTTTCTTTATTTTTTGATATAACATACTCCAGGCTCTTGTTTCATTTCTCATTATTTGTAAATAGTTCTAAGCAATTTTGACTGGTGCTTCTGAGTACATTGCTACTTGCAATATTTTCTCTTTGACTTGGCTGACCTAGAGCAGAGGTTGGCAAATTATGGCCCATGGGCCCAATTCAGCCTCCCACCTGTTATTGTAAGGCCTGCAAGTTAGAATGGATTTTACATTTTTTTTTAATGATTGAGGGGAAAAAAGAAAAATAATGTTTCATGATGTGAAAATTATATGAAATTCAAAATGTATTGTCCATAAATAAAGTTGTATTGAATAATAGCCATGCTCATTCCTTTACATATTGTTGATGGCCACTTTCATGCTATACAGGCAGAGCTGAAGAGTTGCAAGAGATAATATGTGGCACTCTCATCACTTTGCACTCCTGCTTGGCACACTACAAATCGTTGTGATGCAGTTACAACTCAACAGCCTTTTGAGTCCAATGTGTATAGCCATAAAGCAACATTTTGTTTTATTATCAGTGCATACCCATCATATAAAATCAAGAAAAGACAATTTGGAAGCTTTATTATTTTTGAGCTCAGTGCCAAAGATTGAATTTTTTCTAAATGAGAACTGTTTCAACTTCTATTAATGAACACTGAATGGCTTGGGAAATTAGCTTTTGCTGCAGCCTTGGTAATGTTTTTTAATTAATTCAACCTAAAATAACAGGCAAAACCATGCTTATACACAAAAGTTATACTGCAGTAAATCAATTTCATGACAACTAACAGTATTTGAATCAAAGTATTGTTCAGCTACTTTATACATTTCATGTGCTCTCAAAAGTTAAAACAAAAAATAAGATCTCCATTCCCAGACAAATTTGCAGTGGATCTATTTTCCAATCTCAAACTATAGCTCCAGGAGCATTTTTTAGACCTAAATGCAAGTGCAAAATAAATTTCCATTTTTCTAAATCCATTTAACTGTGCAATTGGGCAACTTCCCCCTATTCTTCAATTGGAAGTGATAAATCTATAATCATGCTAAAAAGTAAATATCAATAGAAGAATCTAATAGAATACTATAAATGCCTTCTAAGCAATAAATATGCTCAATCAAAACAGTATGTTCATGGATTGGTATCAGTATTTGATAGTACCTAATTTTGTGAAAGACATTTTCAAAGATGAGATATGTAAAATCTCATTACAGATCATCATTAACAGATGTACATTTGCAATCAATTTCAGTAATTAAACCTCAATTAGGCAATTTATCCCTGGCCAAAAAAAAAGAGAATTCCTTTCTTCTCATTAGTAGAACAATATAACAATAAAATACATTTTGTTATTGTTATTATTTTTATCATGATTATTTTTATATTTTAATGTCATCAATAAAAGTCAAAGAAATGTGTTTTTTCTCTCTCTATGTAGATATTTATATAATATCCTCAATTTTGCCTCTTGCCCACAAAGACTAAAATATTATCTGGCCCTTTACAGAAAAAGTTTGCCAACCACTAGCCTAGAGCTCAGAACCTCAATTTCTGGGTAAGCAAAAACTAGCGTTCCTTTCTGGTGGTGTCCTGCAATTCTATTCATCTGTATTGTTCCCCACTACTTCGAATACAACTTGTAAAAAAAGTTTTGTGCTTTCATAATTCATTATATTCATACTTTTTTATTATATTTTGAGAGGACAATGATTCTTTCCTTAGATAATGATTAGCTTAATCTAGATTATTTTTTTAAAACTCCATCTTCCAAGTCAATCAGTTCACTTTGTAGAGTTCTTATATAATCTTCCAGTTTTGCTCTAGACATTGTTCTAATATTTCTTGTATCAGGGTTTTACTTTTTTTTAGTTCTGCTCAGTCAG
The DNA here is from genome assembly GCF_900497805.2 of Vombatus ursinus. Lineage (NCBI taxonomy): Eukaryota > Metazoa > Chordata > Mammalia > Diprotodontia > Vombatidae > Vombatus > Vombatus ursinus. The sequence goes on from NW_020954590.1 coordinate 81,885,188, forward strand.
TCCATTTTTAGTTCTTCAATCCATTTTTTAGGATATTCAATTGTTGTGCTGATTTTCCAGTTTCTATTCTAAACTATTAAATATAATTTTGACTTTTTCATTATAAACTATAATTTCACAACAATTCATTTATGATGCTTTTAAACTATTACTGATGTTTTTGTGCCCATGCCATTCTCCTTTCTGAGATTCTAATTGTAGTTGTTGCAAAATTATTCTCTTCTTGTTGAAATTTATTCTTATGGTTTTTTACCCAATAGCATTTTGTCCTTCACATTAGAAAATATGTGCTTACATTTACATGAGATTACATGTAAAGGTGTGGGGCACAGTCCCTTCCAGACTTAGATCATCTGTATCTGAATATAAAGGGACCAGGAATAAACAAGTAGCAGAAATAATGTCATAGACTACTGGGCTTATACTATTTCTATGCCTTTTCTAAGCCTCCTCATCTCCTTGTGCAAAGAATTAGGGTATGAAAACAGAACTCCAAACTCTAAAGCTGTCTGGGAATTACTAAACATTTGGATTTAAAAGCAATAGCAACCTATCTGTCTGCTGTGATTGGGACTTTGGACGAGCTTCACTGTAGGTGGAATAGAAGGAGGCATGGGAGTCCATCAGCTGGCCACAACTCTTACTAAGTCTGATCTCACATTATATACCCTTGCCTAAAGTTTGAATACTATATCCTTGTAAGCTAAGTAAACCTATTCTTTTATACTTCCCTTGCTTATATTCTGTCAGTCATTTCCAACATTTCAATGGACTGGAGCCTCCTACACCACCCATCCCACAGGAATGAGACCAGTGTCAGCAGTAGCAACGTGATGACATCTCTATAAGACATCAGTGGCCCTATGGTGTTGTAGGTATCAGTGTCTTGTTTTGATATAAGCATAAGTTGTTCTACCATGAGTGTCCCTTGACCACTTGTGTTCCATATATAGCACCTTCTCTAGGCCAACTCTCCCAAACTCCTCTTGAGGTGACAGGCAACTGTTTCCAGGGATGACTGAGTACTCCTACCTTTATGGTTATATGGGTAACCCTAGAGATTTGGGAATTCTACTGCTGTTGATCGTGAACTCTCATTGAGTAGTTTTCCCTCCCAATATAAATTAACCAGTTAACATCTTACCAGTAGCAGTTAACTAGTTGATATCAATTAGTGGAAGGGAAGGGAAGGAGAAAAGAAGAGGAAAGAAAGAGAAAGGAAAACCACTGTATCATAAAATGACAGTCAAGTAAAACAAATATTGGCCACATCCAAAACTGCATTTCTTATTCTGAATATTAGCGCCTTATCTCTATGTCATGCGGAGAGCAAAATTCTTCATTGTATAATCATGGTTGATCATTTAGTTGATCAGCATTCTTAAGTCTTTTATAATTGTTTGTTTTTACAATATTGATGTTGTATAAATTGTTCTGGTTCTGCTCACTTTACTCTGCATCAGTTCATACAAGTATTCTCATTTCTTTCTGAAACTTTCTTCATTTATTACAGCCAAAGAGTGTTGTACTACATTCATATGTCATAATTTGTTCAGTTATTTCCCATTTGATGAATACACACTTAATTTCCAATTATTTACCTGCTCTGACTAGCTTTTAAAGATAAACACATTGATGGAACTTAATGAGTCATAACTTTAGAAGTAAAGACCCACAGTATATTTTGAACCTGGGGGCTCTGTCTGCATGGGGACCTGTACTACAAGGTGTATGTGCCCTATATTTGCATATTTATATCCTCTATTTTGTTACTAGCCTTTCTGTGGGGATTTTATTGTGCAGATTTTTTCCCTTTTCTCTTTTCATGGTTGTTAATACTTTATATGGTATATTTCTTGAAATTCTGAAGGGATTTGGAGGAGCTAGACTTACATATAACTTCTTACTGAGATATTTTGCCAGAAGTGTACCACTGACAACAAAAAACATACCCAATACTAATTTCATACATTATTAAGGGCATAGAAGTAAAATTCTAAATGAAAAGTTAACACAGGGGCAGCTAGGTGGCACAGTAGATAAAGCACCGGCCCTGAAGTCAGGAGGACCTGAGTTTGAATCCGGCCTCAGACCAAACACTTGACACTTACTAGCTGTGTGACCCTGGGCAAGTCACTTAACCCAAATTGCCAAAAAAAAAAAAAAGAAAGAAAGAAAGAAAAATAAATATAAATGCTTTAAAAAAGTTAACACGATTACAAAGGAGTTAGATTTAAAAAAAAATAGTAGGGGGCATGGATATGCCACACTAATGGAAAAGAACAAATGGAATATACAGATAAAATATAAGAATTTTAGAGACATGAAATGAATGCTGAAGAGCTAATTTTATCAATTTTGGAGCAATCTAAACAATGATATCAAGAAATTTCCCTTTTAGCCAAGTGCACGTGGAACATTTTTTAACAGACCATACTCTTTGGCATAAACAACTTACAAATAAATTCAAAAAATAAAAATTTTAAACAATAATTTTATTGGTCATGATGTAATAAAGACATATAGTGTAATGAAGAATACCTAGGTTTAAATCCTAGCTTTCAGATGACCAGGGGAAAGTAAATCTCTGTGAGACTTAGGTAATTCTCTAAAACTGTGTTTTATGTGGGTTGTAATCTGTGTGGTTAGAGTTCCCAGACTCATGAAATCACATATCCTTAAAGTATTAATATAATCTAACAACAACAAAAAATAATATGTTGAATAGTTATAAGAGTTGATGGAGACAAAAGTAAATTGTTAAATAATGCTTAGCTCAAAGTCCAAATTAGAGAAATAAGAATTTTATTAAAGAAAATAATAGAACAGTGAAAATTTATGAGAAAGAGATAAAAACAATTCTCAAAGGCAAATTTATATGCCTAAATGCTGGCATAACAAAGAGTAAAAAGAAATAGAAGGTTAATGGGTTGAATTTAAAGCATAAATAATGGGAATTTTAAAAAAAATTAATGACCAAAAGCAATTATAAAAAAGTCATCAAAACTAAAGGAGAAATTGACAAAGTTAAAAATATAGAAACAATTTAATAAATAAATACTTCTGGGCATATATTTCAAAGAGGTCAGAGATGGAAAGAAGTGCCTATATATAACCTAATATTTATAGCAGCTCTTTTTTTTTAGCAACAAAGAACTAGAAACAAAATATGTGACAACTGATAAGGAGTTGACTAAACAAATTATGGTGTATGAATATAATAAAATATTACTCTTCAATAGGAAATGATGAATATGAGAAGTACAGGAAATCATGGGAAGACTTACATAAATTGATACAAAATAATCAGAATAGAGAAAATAATATGCAGAATGACCATAACAATGCAAATGAAAAGAAAAAATGAATTTTGTGTAATTGAAATGACTGAGTTTGTTCCCAAAGAAGTGATTAGAAAAACATCTCCCTCCCTTCCTGGCAGAGGTGGGAAACTATAGACACAAAACATTTCATATACTGCCAGACTCGGTTGATATAATTATTGACTTTGTCAAAGAGCTCTTTGTTGCCTTTTTTTTGTTACCAGGAATAATTCTCTGAGTATTGGAGGAAGAAGGGTTATATGCAAAAGTGAAAGGGTTGTAAGTATACACATGTACACACACACACACACACACACACACATACGGCTTTTTAAAAAACAAATGCACCCTTTTCTTCAAATCTGAATTGCCCCAAAAAATCTGGGCTGTCTACCCTTACCTATTCCTAGAAGTTTTCAGGTAGAGCCTAGATACATAATGTTACATGGTAACATGGATGCTATAGGGGAAAAAACCCTTTGGAATGAAGAGCTTTGACTAAATTACTTCTATGGTTTCTTTGAACTCTAAGATTCTATGTGTTTCAGCAGCCTGACCTGACTAAATAATTAAAACATGGTCTGGGGTCCAAAGTAGAATTCAGAGATTTTTCTGTTCTGACATTGAACATTCTATTATCCAAGTGGGTCCATTCAACTTATCTAATATTCAGCCATTCACATTTGCAACCAACCCTGTGAATTGTAAAGTGCTTGTTTTATAATCAACACAATTATGGAAAAATTCCAGCATATTTTGTGTAAAATATTTCCATATTATTCAAGACTTTGTGCAATGAGAAGGAACAAGAAAAGTGAATATAATTCACAACACAATCAATACTTCTAATGTTAATGATGCACAGCATAAATACGTTATGATTCAGGCTCCATGATGAGTCCTCACTGAATATTATTTTTAATGTTTTAACCAGTGATAAGGAAAAAAGCCTATATTGGTCCTGTGTACATGTATGTGTGCATGTATGCATGTATATATATACACATATGCGTATGTACACACATAGATATGTGTGTATTTGGCACCTTTATACAGAAGCAAGCTACTTTTCCCAATCTCTACAAAGGGCTTAAACTACAGCATTAGAGATTTAAGTTAAGACATGGAAGAGTTTCCTGCCTGGATGTATTGCTATTACTCTGTCTCTCTGACTTTGTCTGCTTATCTGTCACTGTCTCTGTCTCTGTCTCTGTCTCTCTGTTTCTGTCTGTCTGTCTTTGTCTCTATCTCTCTGTCTGTCTGTCTCTGTCTCTCTCTCTGTCTCTCTCTGTCTCTCTCTTTCTCTCTCTCTGTCTCTCTCTCTCTGTCTCTCTCTCTCTCTCTGTCTCTCTCTCTCTCTGTCTCTCTCTCTGTCTCTCTCTCTCTGTCTCTCTCTCTCTCCCCCCCTCCCCCTCTCTCTCTCTCTCTTTTCCACATCCTAATCAGGACTTTATTTCACACAGTCAAAAAGTCAAAAAAGTCACATGGTCAAAAAGACCCACGTTTAAATCCTGCCTCACATTCTTACTTGATCTGTGAGCCTGACCAACTCACAATCTTTCCCAGACTTGATTTCCTTGTCTATAAAATGGAGATAATAATAGTACCTACTTCACAGGGTTGTGGTGAAGATCAAACAAAATAATATATGAAAAAAAATTGCAAACTTTAAAGCACTACATAAATGTTAGCTATTACTGCCTATGTCTTTAGACAATTCAGTTAATTTCTCCTTTATGAATTTTGATGCTATGCCATTTGGAACCTATAAATTTAATATTGATATTGATTTATTGTCTATGGTTCTTTTAAACATAACATAATTTCCTTGCTTACTGATATTATGATTTTTTATTCTTACTCTTACTCTTTTTCTTCACATGACACATAATAAATTTTATTCTAGTCTCTCTTTTAGAGTGTATTTTTTTTTGCTTTTCTAGATATATTCCAAGCAATACATTATGAGGTTTTGTTTTCTTATCAGTTCTGCCACTCTCTTGCTTTATTGGATTAATATCCATTCATTTTTAAAATTATGAGTTTTATATTTTTCTCCATTTTCTCTAGTTTTGATATTTTAAGAAATGTTTTTATTCCTCCTTCCTCTTTTAAGTGGATATGTTGTCCCTGGTACTAGCTTTGCCTAGACTATTTTGATGCAGTCCTAGTCCCACCCACTCTCTCTTCCCTCTCCATTTCCTTTCCCATTTCCTAATCATGAATGAGGTAAAACTGGTCCTTAGTCTTTTGTGCATGCCTTTGGTCTTCTGTGAAGTCTTTTCAGTTTGGCCTTAATGATGCCTTATTGTTTTCCACAGTTATGGAACTGTCACATTTGGACACTATTGTTTCTTTATCCTAAGTATTATTTGAGGAAATAGCTGAGAAACTTAAGATAAAATTGGAAAAAGCAGCTAGACCTGAGTGCATGCAGAGTTTCAGATATTACTGAGACATTAAGGAATGATATGCTTTGGGCATTTGTAGATATAAGTCTGGAGCTCAAACAAGAAGCCAGAACTAAAATAGAGAGAGAGACAGAGAGAGACAGACAGAGAGAGAGAGACAGAGAGAGAGAGATGTGTGATCATCTACATAGAAAATAGGTGAAGTTGTAAGAGTATATGAGATTACTGAGAAAGAATATAGAAAATGGAACATTTTCTACAGGGCCATGGATGGACACAGGAAACTTTTTAAGATAGAAAATGGAGGTGGGTGAGTCATGTAATCAGAATGAGAGACAATGAATGGATTAAGGCCCCACGTGTAAGATAGGTACCCTTGAAATATAAAAAAGAACAAGAAAAAAGGACTTTATCAAGTGGGAAAATTTTAAGGAAACATGAGCAAAAATTACAGAGAATAAGAAAACATAGAATAGGGATTGTGATCTGTACCAGTAGGCATCTATGAAATCAAAGTATAATAAATTCTATGGTACATGGATACTTTTGCAAGACATTTTGCTGATAAGTTCTAACAATTTCAAATGTACCTTTATTTCAAGAACCACTACTTCTTCCAATTCTAACAATCCAATTTATTTTTTAGTTTTGTTGGTATGTTTTGTTTTTTACAGTACAAATATTTACAGATTACTCCCATTTCATGAGAAGTTCTTGTAACAAAATAAAACGATTAGCAAAAGTAATAACATAGTGAGCTCATTTTAAAATGCATACATTTCATAACCATAGCACCCCTCCACCTCTCTATTTTTTAAAATAAGAGAAATCTATTTTCTCTCCCTCTAACCCACTCATTCCATTGGAAAAGAAAAGAAAATCAAATTAAATTTCTTCTAGCAAATATACATAGTCAAACAAGACAAATTCTCTTGATGGTTTTATATATGACTCATTCTTCAACCTAAATCAGTCACTCCTTTGTTATGGATAATTTCATCACTGGTCCTCTGGAATGATGGATGAGTATTTTACTGTTCATAGTTCTTACAGCTTTCAAAGTTGTTTGCTTTTATAATGATGTTGCCTTGCTCATTTCATTCATCAGTTTATAAAAGTCCTTACAATTATTCATTTTTATAATATTGATATTATAGCATAAATTATTCTTCTGCTCACTTCACTCTACCTTGGCTTATATGTCTTTCCATGTCTTTTTGAGATCATTTATTTCTTATAGCACAATAGTAATCTTTTACATTCATATGCTACAACTTACCCAGCCCTTTCTCAACTTATGAGCAGTCATCCAATTTATGGGATTATAGATTTAAAGCTAAAAGCAACTTTGAAGTCATTGAGACTAATCTTGTCATATTAGATGAGGAAACTGAAGCCCAGAGAGTTGAAGTGCCCAAAGTCATACTATAATTGCAGAGCAGGGAGTCAAACCTAGGTCCTTTGACTCCCAAACTACTTTCCTTTCACCAGATTTAAGAAAAGGACTTATAAATCTGAATAAGGTTCAAAGGAAATGGACATAGAAGTATTTTTGTTTTTGATTTATCATCAGATTTTAATCCAGATATACAATGTACCATAGATATTCCCAGGTTTTGAATGGACATCTGGGCATTTCCTTCCCCAAAGGTTAATGTAGTCACCAATTTTAAAACATCAAATCAAAATTTTCCTTGAATTTCATTTAAGTAGATTGATCTTATCACTGATCCATTAACTTAAATTATATCACTCCATGTGTGAATCAAAAAATAATGTAGGCCCTAGAAAACTGAATCCTTTTTGTTCAGATAAGCAACATTATTGTTTGACAGCATTTGTCATGAAGCTGACAATCCCTAATTGGAGTTTCTGGGAAGGATCTGTTTTTTTCTCTCCTTAGTTGTACTCTCTGGGTTTCCAAATCTCTCTTCTACAACAAGCTTTCTTTGATGCTTGTAGATAAGACTCAGTAATAGCTCACCCACAATGAACTGTTTTCCTGGATATTCATATCTAATAAAAATTCAAGCTTCTATTAATACCTCCAAATGATCTCAATACCAGTGTGCAAAATGCTTTCTTTACTGTTGTCAGAGCTACACCTTATGTTGCAACAGAAAGAGCTCAGCTTCACAACCATTTCTCAAGAAGTCAAGTGAGTGACAGGAGTAAAGACTCATGAAATTTCACTTGTACAGAAGAAATATCCAATCCATGTATCAAAACAAAGCAAAGTAGAATTCATTTAAGAGGGAGATATTTCATAGAACATGAAAATTGGAGATGATTTTCAAATTATCTGGTATAATACAGTCATTTTAATCAAAAGCATATTAAGCATATATACACATGCCAGATACTGTGCTAGGTACTAAGGACACAAAATCAAAAGTCAAGCAGTCCCTGCCTTCAAGGAGCTTACATTCAAATTGCAGAGAGAAGATATAAATATTACACACACACATACACACACACACACACATTAGTATATGAAATATAATACAAAATTTTGCAGATAAGGATAGTGAGATCCAGATGGGGTAGTGAATTTCTTGTGCTAAGAAATGAACTTTTTAGAGGACTCAGGGTAACAAGGGAATCTACCCTTTCCCCTGAAATCACACAGCTACGTACAACTCAAATCACCAGTTACAGGCAAAGTGTAGGATTGTTCCATTGTGTTGGGGTTCTTTCTCTTACCAACCCTCCAGTCCCTCTCCCACTTGCCCCAACAATATGTTGCAGTGGAAAAGTAACTAGATTGGGCATCATTGGACTTAGGTTTAAATCTTGTCTCTCCCATTTTGTATGACCTTGGGCAAGTCTCTTGCCATCTTTGAGTCTAAGGTTCTTTATGTATAAAATTAGGTTGAAGGACTTAGATTAAATAATCTCTAAAGTTCCTTCCTACTCTAAATGTATGATCCTCTGCTTGGCCCACTTGTTTCATGACTATTTCTGATCTGAATACTTTTAGCTCTCTACTTGGCCCAGTGACTACTTGCTGTTCAAATGTTGCTTTGATCCATTACCCTTCCTGGTGCTGCATTGTTCTTTGCAATACATGGTTCACCATAGGCCCACTTGGTTATATAATCTCAGCTCCAAGGGAGTCTGTGTGTGGCCAGCTGATTCCTCTGTCTTCAAACTCGTATCTCTGGCTCTCCTGGTATTTCAAATCTACAGCTTCTTTTAAAGGCCAAACTCCAATGTCAACAAGTAATTAGGATTTACTAAGTGACTATTATGTGCCAAGCAATGTGCTAGGCACTGAGGAGGCAGAAAAAGGCAAAAAAAGAAAAAGTAGTCCCTGTTTTCAAGGAGCTCACAATCTAATGGGGAAGGTTACAGCTGAGGCTTGAAGAAAGCCAAAAAAGTCAGGAAGAGGAAATAAAAAGGGGGATTTAAAAAAAAAAGAGTCTGGGCATGAGAGAAAGTCAGGGAAAATGTCCAGAATAAGAGATAGAGTGTCTTGTGTGAAGAAAAACAAAGAGATCAATATCATTGGAGCATAGAGTACTTATAGTAGAGTATTGTATAAGATGAGTGGAAGGGTAGATGGGAGGAGGGGCAGATTATAAAGCAGTTTAGAAGCTGAGATACTTTTAGAATTTTATTTTTTTTGTCCTAGAGGTCATTGGAAAGTCACCAGAGTTTATTGACATGCTCAGACCTGCTCTTTAGGAAGATTACTTTGACAGCTGATTGAAGAATGGGCTAGAGTGAGGAGAGACTTGAAGCAGTGAGACCAACTAGCAGATTATTGCAATAGTCCAGGTATAGAATCATGAGGGCCTTTACCAGGATAGAGATAAGGGGCATACATGAGAAATGGTGTAAAATTAGAGATGGCAGGATTTGACAACTAATTTAGGTATGGAGAGTGAGAGAGAGACTAAGGAATTGAGGACGATACCTCACATGTGTTACTGGGAGGATGATAGTGCCCCCAAGATTAATAGAGAAGTCAGGAGGAGAAGGGAGTTTGGGGAACATCATAATGAGTTCAGTTTTGGATGTGTTGAGTTTAAAATGTCTAAGGGACATCCAGTTTGAATAGTCCAATAAGCAGTTGGAAATATAAGACTGAAGCTCAGGAGGAAAGTAGGGGTTAAATAGATCTGAGAATTAACATCATAGAAATTATAACTGAATGTATAGGAGCTGATGGAATCACCAAGTGAAATAGTATAGAAGAGACTAGGACCCAATCCAGAGGTGTAGGGGAAAATCATGGTTTGTGGTCACAACCAGAATGAAGATCCAGCACAGGAGATTGAGAAGCAGTGGTCATATAGGTGGTAGGAGAACCAGGAAAGAATAGTGTCACTATAATCTAGGGAACAGAGAATGATTGGTAGTGTCAAAGACTGTAGAGAGATCATGAAGAAACGACAATTGACGTCATTAGATTTAGCAAATAAGAGACCATTGATAAATGGTGAGAGTAATTTCAGTTGAAAAATGTCATTGTAATACAGACTGCAGATAGCTCAGAAGAGAGGCAGGGGAAAGGAAGTGGAGGCACTGATCTGGAAACCTTTTTCAAGAGGTTTGGTCATATAAATAAATAGAAGTACAGAATGATAACTGATGGGAAAAGAGAGATCAACAGAGGGTTTTTGAGGTTGAGGAAAACATAGATATGTTTGTGGGCACCGGGAAGCAGGGAATAGAGGGGAGAGATTGAAAATTAATAAGAGAACTGGGATGAGAAAGGGGACGATCTGCTAGAAAAAAACAGAATAGAATGGGATCAATTGTGCATGTAGAGAGGATTGTTTTGGCAAGGAGAAGGGTCATCTTTACATGTAAGACAGGGATGAAGGAAGAAATAGTGGGGGAAAGCTTCTGAGTCATGTGAGATGAGGAGGAGGGGGAAGGGAGGAAGGAGCTCAAATAACCTCAGTTTTCTTCAGTGAAATATGAGGCAAGATTCTCAGCTGAGAAGGTGGGGAGGAGGAACAATGGAAAGTTTGCAGAAGGTTGAAAAAATTTAGAAAAGTTGCTATGTTAACAGTAAATTGTTTAGAAAGGTGTAAAAAGGATTATCTTGCCTTGTGAGAGACTAAGATTTTATAAATTAAATTTGTACTATACTTTGTCAACACGGTTTCATGGTTTTCTCCAGCTTTATTCAGCAACAAGAGTAGAAGCAAAGACAGTGGATAGTGGGAGTAGCCAAAGGTTGGTGCTTGGCAGGATAAAATAGGTGTTAAGATAAAGGGCAAAGGACTTGGGAGAAGAAAATAGTGTACATTTGATTTGGTTCACCAAGAGGGCAATGGGGGAAGGAAAAGAGTGTAGGTAGCCAAAGTTGGGGTAATGGTCTGGGTAGGAATTGAAGAATGGAGGGACTAGAGGTCACAATGAAGATGAAGAATAAGTCTTGGGGTTGCAAGAAAGAAGGAAAGGTAGAATAACAACAAATTATGATCAGATAAAATAATTTTGAAGTTCACAAACATGGAAGTGGTACATTTGTGAGTTAGGGCAAGATCCAAGATATGACCATTTCTGTATCTATCTGAGATGGGCATGGAAAAAAGAGTCATAGGAAGAATTAAGAGTTAAGAGATTTGAAGGATTATCAATATTCATGTCAAAGTCCCCTGGCATGAGGGCAGCAATTGGGGAACAGAGAAAGATTGTGAGCCAGGCATTGAATTCATTGAGGAAGGAAAGAGACTATTCTGGAGGACCAGTAGACAACAGTCATCAAAATGTTGATTAGGTCATAAATCTGGATTGAACGAACCTCAAAATTTCCTGAATGATATTTGTAGAGGGAGAACCTGGAAGAGGCAATGGGGAGCAAAATAGCGTATGAGTAAAAGTGTAACAAGTATTTCAAAGGATGGCCAGGGAAGCTTGTCATCATGAGGCACCCAGGCGTAAATGCACAAACACAGAGGAGCAAGAAATGAAGTCAGAAGAGGAAAGTTAGTTTGTTACTTATGGACCAGGAATTCCAGAGAGCACAGTGGAAGAAGTAGGGAGTTTTTGAGAGCAATGTTGCAGAATTTGGATTGGTGGATGTTGGAATAAGGGAATAGTCAATGGGGGAGTGGAGAATGTGCTCTGAACAATGGCAGCCAAGGTTCAGAATCACTGGGTTGGGGAGGATTGGCTGGATGGAAATTTGTTAAATATCAAGAAATGAATTCATGTAGGTTGCTATTTTCATGAAGGTTTTTCTCTATGGGTAGAGACCTCTCAAGTGTCTAACTGAAAGGGGGATGAAGGGAATAGGATAAGTAACAGACTCAGGTAGGTGGAGGGAGCACAATGATGTTAGTAAAGTTCCCTCCTTCCTCATGCAAGGACTAGTAGAGGGAGTACAATGGAACAATATCTCCATGCACGAGTGAAGTCAAAATTTTAGCCCAGTCCTTTGATTTTTCTGATACCCAAGTTGCAATGTACTTGTGAGCATATGTGCTGAAGTCAACATTGTTGAATAATTTCCCGGTAGTCAATGGGTTTATAACTTCCTCAACCAAGTTAACCAATTAAAACAAGTAACCACCCATGTGTTATGATTTAAGGGTTTCTAATAGTTAAATAAGACAAATCAAGAAACTAGAGCCATGGTCTTCTAACTGGACAGAGTCCCAGAGCAACACAGGGAACTCACAGAGCGCCTTAGGATATTTAAATTTTAAGGGCATTAAATTTCTTGCCTTCTCAATGTGTGGGAGAGGGGCTAACAGAAGGGAGAGAATTTGGAATTAAAAAATTTTAAATGAATGTTAAAAATAAATTAATTTTTAAATGACATTTAAAATTTTTACCTAATTACTTAATAAATAACATGTTAGGTATTTCTTTTGGCCTAGGAGCACTGTGAAAAAATCACTGGGACACTAAGTGGTATAAACTGAGAAAGTTTGGAAATCTCTGATCCCGGGGTTGATTGATGTTGCTGAGGGTTTTAAGAGAGAAAATGGAGAGCAGAAAGAGTATGTTAGTTCATAAAGAAAAAATAAGGGAATGGAACTTACTATTTATCATAATTGGGGTTCATGAGAAGAAAAGTATATTAATATGGAGGAAAAAGTGGTAGGGGTAGGCATCAGATGGATTTTGATTTTTTTCTGAAACAAACAAAGGAGGGCTGAGCACACAGGCTGATTTATAAACAAAGAATTTGGAAACTCAATAGGAAAACAGGAGGAAATAGGGAGAGGGAATGTTAAGATGGGGGGCAATACCAGGGAGGGAGTAGTTACAAGCAAAACAAACTTTGACTTTAAGGAATGGATCATGAAGAGGGTATTAAAAGAAGGGGGAGATAAAAACCAGTAATGAAGTCTGGGTGAGGAGAAGAGAGGAAGGAATAGTAGAAGCAGATTGCTTCAGTTATAAAACATTGTTGTTAATTACATTTATTCTGTTTCACTGACTTCATCTTTGTGTAAAGACGTTTGTGTGATCCCACTCCCTCAGGACCAGATCAAGTACATTTTACCCATCACAAGCTTCCAGTTCCCAATAAGGGTTTAGAGTCCACAGACTGTCCTTTCCATTTTAGGGGCCCAGTGATCAGTACTTCAGTTCTCTAGAACTACTTCCTATTGAATTCACTTTTACAATAGGATATTCATTTCAAAGATATAACAAGAATAAACATTTCCCCCAATACCTCAAGGGCATAACCCCCTACCCTTGCCCCTTTGATAGGGGGAAGGACAGATTAGGCCCATGTTTCACTCTCAGGGGTAGAGCTATGTTGTTACATAGCATTGATCCCACCAAGTTCATGTCCAAAGTCATCATCAAAGCCTTCTGCCAGGCTGGAGCCTTGGAATCCATACTATCTATCTCAAGACATTGCTGTTAGGTTGCTTGCAACATCTCACTTGGATTCTGAGATTCCCAGATCTCTATGGCTTTCATTCATGCTAAGTTAGGCCATTTTAAAACACAACAGTTCTTCAGCTATAAAACCAATGGGAAAAAGCTACTTCTTAACTCCATCAGAAAGCCAATGTACTCTATCCATGAATGTTTCAGTTCTCCATTCTCCTTGCATATTCCACATGAGTAATTCCATCTTAAGTGGTACAGGTATATGTCAAACCTCAATTATATTTGTAAAGACAGTTGTGGAGTACTAAGTGAGGAAAAGTGACCATGAAAAAAATCTTTACAGAAAATTTCTCTGATATGGGTCTGAAATGCAAGATTTATAAGGAACTTATTCAAATATATAAGGATGGCAGCCATTCCCCAATAGCTAAATTGGTCAAGGGATATAAGAATGAAGTTCTCTTGCTGTTTTTTTTTAATTAACAAGAATTTGTTTTTCCCTCTTATTTCTCTCAATAAAAAGAGAAAGAAAACCTCATAACAAATATGCATAGTCAAGCAAAACAAATTTCCACATTAGAGATTCCACAAATATATATCTCATTCTACATGTCAAATGTATTACCTCTGGGTCCCAAGACTGGTTGTATGCTTTATCATCAGAACTCTAGAACCATGGTTGATAATTGCATTGATAATTACATTTAGCACAGTGCCTAACACATAGTGGGCTCTTAATAAATGTTTGTTCACTGATTCTTCTCATTTCACCCTGCAACAGTTCATACAAGTTTTGCCAGTTTTCTCTGAAAGTGTTCTTTCATTTTTTCTTGAAGTACAATAGTTTCCCATTAAATTCATATACCATGATTTATTCAACCATTCCTCTATTAATGGGAACCCCCTTAGTTTGCAGTTCTTTGCCACTACAAAAAGTGCTACTCTAAATATTTTTTTAACATAGACATATTTTTCCTTTTCTTAAAAAATTTATTTAGGGTATAGGCCAAGCAATGATACTGCTATTAGATAGGGTCAAATTGTATGCACCATTTAGTAATTGTTTTAAGTATAGTCCAAATTGCTTTCTGGAATAGCTGAAACAATTCACAGCTCCACCAATAGTACATTAGAGTGCTTGTTTTCTAGCAACCACTCAAACATTTGTCATTTACCTTTTTTGTCACCTTTGCCAATTTAATCAGTATAAATAGAACCTCAAAGTTGCTTAAATTTGCATTCTCTAATTATTAGTGATTTGGAGTATTTTTTTATATGACTATTGATAGCTTACATTTCTTTCCACTGCACACCTATGCCTGCATTGAGTCAGGTAAGTCATAGAGTGCTGAGACTGGAGTCAGGAATATCTGAGTTCAAATCTGACCTCCGGTACCTAATAGTTGTATGACCCTGGACAAGTCATTTAACCTCTCTCAGCCTCAGTTTCCTCACCTGTGAAATAGAGATAAAAACAGCTTCTACCTCTCAGGGTTGTTGTGAGGATAAAATGAAATAGTATATGTAAAGCACTTAGCACAGTGCCTGGCACATCGTAGGAGCTATATAAATGTTTAATGTCTTTCCTTTCCTTCCTCCTTACTCCCTTCTCAGGGGTAGAGAGAATTCCCAGCATCTGTTAAGGTTCAACTTAAGTACCACCTGTTACAGAAATCCAAGCCTGATCCTATCCACCTCCCAGTCACTACTCTTCTCCCCCAGGAAATAACTTTAAATACATTTTCCATTTAATTGTCCATGTGCATACTACCACCTCTTGCAAAAAAAAAAAAAATGAAAGATCCTTGAGGCCAAGAACCAATTTACTTTTGTCCCCAGTACATAGCAGTGTCTACTATTAGCAGGCACTTAATGAATACTTATTAAAGTATTGAATTGAATTGGATTTCCAGTGACACATTACTCCCCCTTTACATAATCTATGTTTTTGCTTAACTATACTATGCCCCAGTTTCATCCTATCCTCTCCAGTCTTCTTGCATTTTCATGGTCCATCCTGCATAGAGTTAATTCCCCCCCCCCATATCTCTGCCTGCTAAATCCCTCCCTTACTTCAGTGCTTCACATAAATGCCACCAGAAATCCTTTATTCTAGTCCATAACTTGTCCACAGATACTTATTTAGCCCCCAAAGTAGTTATGGTGCCACTTGCAACAATATTGTTTTCTGCTATAATTACATTGCTAATATAGAGTAGTTTGGTTACCTTCTGGTTAAATAGACTTTAGAGGATACACATGGATAATTAACAATATTGGGAAAAAATATCCTGGTCTGTGTAGAGGAAGAAGGAAATGTAGATGTATAGAACCACTGGGCTGAGGGCACTGAAAAAGCTGAAGGTATTGAATGAACCAGGAAAGCTGGTTTTGTAAACCTAGAAATACTTGGATTTGTTGTTGTTCAGTCATTTAAGTCCTGTCCAATTCTTTGTGATCTTATTTGGGATTTTCTTGGCAATGATATTGAAGTGATTTGTCATTTCCTTCTCCAGCTCATTTTATAGATAAGGAAACTGAGGCAAAGTTGAGTGGTTAAATGACTGGCCCTGGGTCACACAGCTACTAAGTGTCTGAGGCCACATTTGAACTCAGGAAGATACTGAAGTTTGAAAGCATGTTAGCTGGGGAGATACAAAGCACAGAACTGGAGTTCAATCAGATCATTTATTTGCTACTTAAAGAGATCTTCTTAGACAGTCTTATTTTAATTGTTTAAATAATCTTTAAAGAAGAATCTGGAAACACCATCCATTTGAGTCCCTAACAGAGTCCAATGCTTGTTAGGACCTGTTTACCAAGTTTCCTAAAAACATTACAGAAATACGTTTTCTCATGCACTGTACTGCTAACAATCATAATACCAACTATTTGACAATAGCTTTGAAATATAAACCACCTCAGTGAATTCTATTTTTATACAGCCATAGAATTTTAGAGTTGGAAGAGACTCCTGTGGTCTTCTACTCCAACCCACACCTAAACAATATCCCCACTACTGTATACCCAAGTATACCCAGTTATTGAGATTCTGCTTGAAGACCTGCAAAGATGAAAGGCTCTCAACCATCCAAGGGAAGCTATTCCATTTGGGAATAACTCTAGTTGTTAGAATGCTGTTCTCAAGATCAAAGCTAAATTTGTCTCTTTGTAACTTCTACCTGCAGCATATGCTCTGGAGATATTCTCCCAGTCCCCACTGGCATTGGAAGCAGGCTACTACTATGTCACCACCTTAAAATTCTAGGAGTAGGGGGCAGCTAAGTGGCACAGTGGATAAAGCATCAGCCTTGGAGTCAGGAGGATCTGAGTTCAAATACGACCTCAGACACTTGACACTTACTAGCTGTGTGACACTGTGCAAGTCACTTAACTCTGATTGCCTCACTAAAAAGCCAAAAAAAAAAAAAAAGAAAAATTCTAGGAGTAGCCTTGAGGGTTCAAGAGGTGACTTTGTAATTCTGTAGCTAATGACACCCACCGGTGTGCTTTCTCTTGTCAATTAATTAGCCAGTCTTAATTAGCTTATAGAAACAGTCAACTGTGGTCTATAGAAACAGAAACTGTGGTAGTATAGTTGGTACAAAATATCCCTGAAAAGTCCTCAAGATGTTCCCCTTAGATGTAGTATTGTTCTTCTGCTAGGTACTCTGTAGTGCCTTGAATTTACCTTTCCTCATCACATCCATGCTGTCCTCTATCATCAGCTTTCCATGGACATTATTCCTAGGCTGCTAGTGTAAAGTCCGAGATTTCTCTGGAAGCTTCAAAACTCACAAGGTCTTCCTCAGTGGAGGAGGAGGACCAAGGCTGAAGACAAGTCTCTTTTCCTCCCCACATAATTCCTTCTCAGGAGTTTAACTGTACTTTCCTCATCACTCCTTCATATTCTAGGATTTAGAACTGATCTGCTATTTACACAAAGCCCACAGTGCATACTCAAGTCTCCTCAAGCAATCTGAACAGACTTCTTATCAAACCTAGTTGAAGTGCCTAGTTTACCTCCTTCTTACACTTCTGATTGCTCAAGTTAATTGAAATGAGTTCTCATCTAACAAAGATGTCAGGGCATAGTGTTACTTACTTTAAGTGGGAAGGAGAGATTTGATTGATTGACTCAAATTAACCCTATTCTTAAACACCCATTACTCCTGGGGTTTGGTTTCCTTACTTATATGGTGTATAATCCTTTTTATTACCCCAACTTATCCTGTGTTTTCTTGTTGACTCTACTCTTTGAGAGTTATTAGAAAGGAGTAAATACCTCAGTCTTCCTGGGTTTCAGTTTCCTCATCTGTAAAAAGAAAGAAGTGGGACTAGATGCCTCCAAAAGTAATAAGCACCAGAGGGAAGATTTTAACCCAGGGCATCTGACTACAAAGACAGCATTCATCCTCAGATGCCACACTGCCTTCTTGACCCAGAAGAATAAACCTAATCCCTCTTCCACACAAAAGCCCTTCAGATACTTACACAGTTCTCGTTTCTATTTTTAAGTCTTCTCTAGACTAACCACCCCTAAGTCCTTCAACCAGTCCTCATGTGGCATCAACTCCAATCCCTTTACCATGCTGGTTGCCCTTCTCTGGACAGTCTCATCTTAGCAAAAATTAATCTAATCCAAATTCCTAACCTTTTCATTTGTAGGGTTCAAAGAGAATACTTAATTTTTCTCTTCCTTGGGTTATTGCTATAGCTTTAGAGTCTTTATTTCTGTAATAAGTGCCTGAGTAGAACCTTTTGTTTGTGATTCCTCAGCTCTATTTGGGGGCTGTTTGATGGAAACCTTTTGTTTCTCTCGGTAACTGTGGGAACACAGGCTTGGCTGTGCTTAGAGCCTTCCTAAGGAGAACTTTTTGTCTCTTGGCTACTTGCAAACAAAGATTAGTCTGTAGTCTGGGTCCCCTGACAAAAACCATTTGTCTCTTGGTATATGTGGAACTCCAGGCCTGTCTGTTTGTTGTAGGGACCAGAACACAGCTTACTTCCTTTTCTCAAAGCTTCTCTACTTACTGATGGTTATTTCAGGATCCTGAATGACATTGTTTTGGACAAAAATGTAGTTTCTCATGAACACAAACTGAAAAGGGGATTTCTTTAGTGAAATATATGGTCGATACTAATTTAAGTTTTCTGGGAGATAACTAGGTAAAGAGTTTAAGCAGAGCAGAAAGAAACCAAATGGAACACTTCTAACAGGCAATGTGTGTGTTTCAATGAAGTTCAAAGAGTATAGTAAACAAGAAAACTTAAGAAGAATTGGGATAAGGAAAAGGAGTAAATATCTGATAGTTGACAAGATATCTAAGATGGTCTTCCCTCCCTAAGAAAGCACAGTACAATGAAAGCAAGGCTTTGTGTTTGAAATTGTATGTTTAACAGGGAAAAAAGTCGCATTCTTGGGTGGTTATTTTGATTAATATCTGACATTGGTAACTCCAAAGCCAACCTCTACAGAGAGCCAATTGCTCCCTGCCTTACCAACACCAATCGTTCTATAGTTCCATTGAATCTTCACTGAGGGCCTACTATGTATAAGCACTTTTGTGGCACATACAGAAACAAGCTTCAGATGGGAGTTAAAGTGACCCCAACTATCAAAACTGGAGATGTGATTAGGGATGGGAGGATCAGAGAACCAGGTAGGCCATTGCACAAAAATGAACAAAACACAATCTCTGCTCCTAAGGAATTTACAATGGAGTAGCGAATGTCTTGTACACAAACAGCAGCCATACTATGATGTAGAATGCGATTTAGATACGTAAGATACAAAGTTCTTTATGAGTAGCAGATAGTACTTCTAACTGCTGTCAGTGTAGAAGGAAGAATGGAGTGCTGCTGAGAATAAAAAGGATAAAATAATAAAAAGAATAAAATAAAAAGGAGTCAGGTCCTTGCACTATACATAGGAAATTCCCATGTGACACTCCTACCCAGCTGCCATAGATGGCTGAAACAGGAGGTAGCTGTTTACAACAGCATTTCCACCAGAGTATTGGGGGGCGGAGAGGATATAATAAAAAGCAGTTGGTGTATCTTAGAATAAAACTTCCTGGGGCAGCTAAGTTGTGCAGTGGATAGAGCACCCTGAAGTCAGGAGGACCTGAGTTCAAATCCAGCCTCAGACCAAACACTTGACATTTACTAGCTGTGTGACCCTGGGCAAGTCACTTAACCCCAATTGCCTCACCAAAAAGCAAAAACCAAAAAAACAGAACAAAACAAAAACCTTCCTACAAAGTGTTTTTGAGGAGAGTGGCAAGAATTTTCAAAACAATAAACAAAAGGCCTGACTTCATTTTTTTTTTCTGTTCTAGGTGTTAGAAGTAGAGTCTCCAAGAGAGAGGCCAAGAGAGTGAGTTTTGAGAATCCAAGAGTTGGAAACCAGACCAAGTTTTGCAGCCAATGTAGTACTGATCCCCCAAGGAACCTAGAATGATCTTCAGGAATGACCTTTGAGACCTTGGCCAAGGTGAAGGATTTAACTGGCAGAAATATCAATGATATGGAAGTGAACCTGATAAAAGCAATGCTATGTAGGAACTGAGCTAAATTATAAAACTAATCTCTCCTCTCAGATCTCTGTTGTATAAGAGTAATTATGCCCTGAGGTACTGGGGAAAATATCTATACATTTGTAGTTTCTATATTTGTGAAGTATATATCCTTCTGTTGAAGTTATCCTGGATTATGTGGTTAAATGGAAGTGAAGCGCTAGTTACCCCCTAAAATTAGGGAGAACACAACTGGTGGAGGCCTAAGTTAATAGCGCATAATACAGATCCCTACAAACCACTAAGGGTGCCAAAGAACCCTAAGAGGGAGATGCAGCAGACCTGGCCCTGAAAAAGTGGGCCCAGATCATACATGTTACATAAAATTGACCATTTTATCTTGTGTGACTCTTTCTTTCTCTTATTTGGTCATTAACTCTTCCACTATACATAAATCTGAAAGGTAATGTCTTCCTTGTTCCTATAATTTAATCATGATATAGTCTTTTAGATCTAGGTCAAATATCCATTTGAAGTTCATCTTTGTATATAGTATAAGGTGCTGGTCTAAACCTATTTCTGCCAGGTTGCCATGCTCTGTGGTCATCAGTTTGTCAAACACCATGCTACAGTATTTGGTTGTTTCTCTATGTCGTACACCTCATCTGTTCCACCTCTCAACCTCTCTATTTTTTTAATCAGTACCAAATCATTTAAATTATTATTTACTCTGTAGTATAGTTTGAGATTTGGTCAATCTCAGTTTGAGATAATTAGTCAATGTATCCTAAAGCATAATAGAACTGGAGAAAACACAAGTGAGGGAAACAAGTAACCATTGAGTAGAGGAGCTTTTATAAATGGAGAGGTCTGTTAAAAAAATTTTTTTAAAGTCAAGTCAACAAGTATTTATTAAGTACTTACTATGTACCAAACACTATGTACTATATGCTGGGACCACAAAGAAAGGTAAAAGCATTGCCCACCCTTAAGGAACTCATAGTCTATGAGGCAGATAACACACAATTATATACAAATGAGATTTTTGGCTCTTATCTATTTTTTGCTAAGATAGGGGGCAGGGGAGAGATAAAAAAAAGTACTCAGTATACAGTATGAATCAGGTATGGGACATGTATTTTAATACTACACACAAAAAAAATGTTAAGCCTAAAAAATTCACAGTGCCCATTGACAGAATAACTTATAACTTAAAAACAACTCATAATTACTGTTAACATTTGCTAAGAGGTTATGTGTAAATTTCATCAGAATGCAAAACAGTTTGCAGACCTATGTTATCTTCTACAAAGATCCTATCTTCTGGAAAGCCAGGCCAGGGTCTTGGTCTCTTCCTCCTGTGGGTGGTTATCTTCTCCAGTGGAAAAACTCCACCTTCCATCCATCTGTTCAAACGACCCAGGACCTCTGGACCTCTTGAACCTACAAGGTTGCCTCTAAACCTGGACAGGTCTACTTCAAAGTTAATTCTCTGTCACCTCATCAGAAAACACAAAAAGGTAAACCCAGCCTGGGTGGTATAGGGAGGAGGAGCAGGTACAAGCCTGATTAATGGAATCTTCCTAACCTAGTTAACACATAAAAGTGGTTGCCATAATGCCAGAGTATAGAAGGGTCAGCTCATTCCCCACCCTCTCTAGAAGTCTTAGAGTCTTGTGTTTCTACCTGGAAGGTCAAAGAAAGAGGAATCAGTTGGAAGCTGTGTCTTCTTTTAATTAATGCAGTACCATGCCCCCTTGCCATCATCACAGGACTGGGTTGGAATAAGGCACTACTTGGAGTTTTGTGTATCACCACAAAGCATCAAGTTCTTTCAGTGCTGGGTCATCACATGAAAGGAGTCAGGTGTGGAGTTTGTCATCCCCAGAAGCCCTAAGTGCTAAGCATGACCCTGTGGCCCCCAGAAGTTTCCAGGAGAGTTCTGGTCATGTGCTTCCTGGGATGTCCAATTCAACCAACACTACCTAAGCAATGTTATTTTGCCCTTCTCTGGTTTTATATGTTTAATTCTGGTAGGTTGAAAAGATTCAGCAGAGAAATGGGAGCTAATAAGCTGTGATTTTGAAAAGAAGATAGACTCAAGGATTCTACAAACTCAAATATGAAAGTGGAGTTCTGCATATATTGAGGTTCAAAAAGTGTTGAGCTAAATGTGTGGCTTACTAGCTAAATAACATATTAAAAAGAGGAAATTTAAGAAGGTTTTGGAAATGTAACCTACCATGATTAATATCAGGGAGGACAGTTGTGCCCCACCACCACGCACCCATCAGTGTGAATGTTACTATAAGCAATAGAATGTTGAGTTAACCAGACAAAGGCTCTGATCCAGTATACCAAGTCTTGTGTATTTGAGATTTGATGTTTTGGGGACATAAGAGTTGTAAGTATTTACATATTTAACATATATACAGAAAGAGAGAAACAGAGACAGAAACAGAAGGAAAAAAAAACAGAGACTGAAAGAGACAAAGAAAGAAAGCAAGAGATTTTAAGCATAAAATGCTAGGAGCACAAGGACAGAGCAGTACTTGGGAAAAGGTTGAAAACAAACCCAGAAGCAGCTAAAATTGATTGTGAAAATAGCAACTATGCCCTATAGAAATCCAGCATTCTCTTCCCAACAAAGTTCATAAAAGGGGTCCAAAACATATGCCCACATCTGGGAAGTACATTCCTCATTACGAAATTAGTGTGCAGTAGGTATATCAATTAAGAATTTTACTTCAGTCCTCTGCAAATAGCAGGTACTCAGTGAATGATTGTCTGATTACTGAATTCCTTTAATGGGCCGTGCTGTATAAACAAGACAATGATGAGTTCAATTCTCTCTGAACTGTTTATTCAGCTTCATCATAGATACAGACAAAATCATAACTGTTTGCTACAGGCCTGCTCCTTTGAAAAAGAAAAAAAACACTAAATGGCAGGCAACTAAAGTCTCATATCACTTCAGAGTAAGTCCAAGGTAATTCTAAATTCTTTCCAAGAAAAACAAAGGCATTAGGGTCACAGGAGATGTAGACAGATAGAGAGGAAGTATTAGGAGGAGTAGACACCTAGATTATTCAGGTTTCCTTCACCTTGACCTGTCTTACACTGACTCCCAACCTCCAGTGAATGTCCAGACTGGATAATAGATTATGAGCTATAAGGAACTTCAGAAGTCACCTAGTTCACCCCCCTCATTTTAAAGATGAAAAATTGAGATCCATGAAGATTAAATGACTTGCCCAACATTATACAGGTAGTATGAAGCTAGGTGGGAGAGTAGATAAAGAAGTGGATTTGGAGTCGGGACAACCTGAGGGAAGTCCTACTACTAATACTTACTATCTGTGTAACCTTGAACAACTCATTTAACCTCTTAGGGCTCTAGAAATTTAGGAAATTCTCTAAGCTGTACATTGAGGAAAAAGTGCCAATCTGCATTGATAGAGGGATTTTTCTCCAGCTGGGAGCTCCTATGCCTGTGACATTAGGTGTATATGGTGTTCAGGGAAGACTAGCACTTCTGGTGTGAGGGCTGCTGAGCCTTTTCCAGGGCTGCTCATCCACCTTTGGTGTCCACCTGCCACCACTCTACTCTCACCTGTGGCTCCATGACTCAGCAGACAAGTTAAACCAGGTTGAGGGTAACTGATGGACCTCAAACCCATTGGTGAGTTAGAGGAATACCTACTGCAAACATATGAAGACTTTCCCCAGAGGAATGGGCAGATGAGAACAATTTGTTCCAATAGCCATGAAGGTGACTGAAACAGGCATTGTAGAGAGCTTAGAGCTTGGTCAGACATCAAAAATGCCGAGGTCATCCACTGCACTGGACTTGGATGACTCTGGAAGATAGGTAGAGGCTGATAACTTTGTGCAACTCTGCCTCACTTAAATCCAATTCACAGACAAGTCAAGACATCACACTGTGATGTCACTGGTCCTTTTCAAAAATGAAGAATAAACAACCCTTGTGAAATCACAGTCCCAATCCCTATCCCTATCCCTATTAGTATCTCTCTCTAGTAATGATATAATAATAAAAGAATCTACAAGATTATTTTGAGAATTACTTTGCAAATCCTAAAGTGCTATATAAATATTAGCTATTATTAGTAAATATCTGAGGTAGGATTTGAACCCAGGTCATGTCCTTTGACTCCAGAGACAGTGCATTTTCCATTGTACTTACTGTATTATCTTTTATGGACTCCCCTTCCCTTCTTTCAAGGTTCAGCTCAAGTGCCACCACTTCCACGAAGCCTTTCCTGATCTACTACAGGTAGAAATGATCCCTCCCTCCTTCTGTCTCTCATGCCACCTTGTTTGATCCTGTTCTAGGTTCTAAATTATATTCTCACTAGTATTACAGTTATGAGCCCTTGTCTTCTTGGACTATTAAATTCTTGAGGACAGAGGCAGTTGTGATCTTTGTATCTTATCTATCACCTCCCACTGAGCTTTGTTCATAGTAGGTACATAATAAATACTTATTGAGTTGAAGCAAATAACAGATTATTAGGTTAGGCAAGTAAGTGGAACAGTGGTTAAAGTGATGAAATTGGCATCAGGAAGACCTGAATTCTAAACCTGCCTCAGACACTAGGTTTCTGACCTTCAGCAAATCATTTAACCTCTCTTTGTTTATTTTCTCATCTGTAAAATTGGGGTAAAACTAGGATCTACTTCACAGCATTGTTATGAGGATCAAATGTAAAGTGTTTTGCAAGGTTTATTTAATGATTTAACTATATCACTTAAAGAGATATACAAATGCTAATTATTTTTCATTACTACTATTATTTCAGAATAAAGCAGCCTTCTGAAAGCAACAAACACACAGAAACACAGGCTCATATTAAAGGACAATCAGTCAGGGTTATGCTGGAGCCAGCTCAGATAGACAGACACTGTTAAATGTTCAGTATGAGCACTCACGCCTTGGGAATTGGCAAACTCCACAGAATGGGACTTGAATTATTATTTTGTTGATTGTCTTGTCTTAAGAAAGAAAGAGAAAATTTTAATAATGCAAATTAAGCTTAAAAGTGTATGTGGTAACATTTTCACACTGGAAAGCTGGTTGTTAAATATTTACCAGTAAACTCCTGACATCAGCCCTCTTGGAGGTACAAGAGGTGCAACAGTCTCTCTTGTATGAACATTTTCTAGTCAGGAGCAAAGTACAGAGTAAACTAGACTGTTCTCATAGCTTCTTCCCCCTCCATTCTCTAATCTAGCATTTTTTTTAAGCAAATGGGGGTCCAGGGGCACACAGATAGTGTCAAGTGTTTAGTCTGAGGCCAGATTTGAACTCAGGTCCTCCTGATTTCAGGGCCAGTGCTCTATCCACTGCACCACCTAGCTGCCCCTAATCTAGCATTTTTTAAGGAATAAAATTAAGTGTTAAAACA
Source organism: Vombatus ursinus (assembly GCF_900497805.2). Lineage (NCBI taxonomy): Eukaryota > Metazoa > Chordata > Mammalia > Diprotodontia > Vombatidae > Vombatus > Vombatus ursinus. The sequence goes on from NW_020954590.1 coordinate 81,910,684, forward strand.
CAGCCTTTTTTGTGTCAATAATTTGGTAATCTGATAAAGCCCATGGCATCCTTTTCAGAATAATGTTTTTACATACATTAAATAAAGTATACAGGATTACAGAGGAAAGCAATTATACTGATAAACAATATCCAAAAAAGTTTTTTTTTTAAATAAGGTCGTAGACCCCAGGTTAAGAACTACTCTAATTTAAAAAAACAGAAAGAATGTTCTTGAATGGGAAAAGAATTCACAAAAGGGCAACCTGGAAGAAAATATAAAGAATGTAGGTGAATCAGTTGATCTTTTGTCTTGGAGAGGAAGGGATTATAGCCTGATTAAATACATATGAGATTCAGGTCTTAAACACCATTTTTTGGTCTCTATCCAAGAGACTGTCTAGATGCCAGAAGCACAGGGCCCCAGGCAATTGCCCCAGTTTGCCTTCTCCCTAGAGATGGCCCAGCATACTATGTATTGTCCTTCACATAAGACTGTGGTGACATCAACTTGATATAAGTAGGGCATGAGTTTTGAATTGTTTCTCCAAGAGCAGTGATAGGGTCATTTGATTTCCTACACTTCAACAAGATGACTTCCTGATCTCCACAGACATTAATCAGAACCAAGTTGACTGACTTCTGGCACTAAGACCAAAGCCACTGACCTCATCAACAACATTTGAGTCCACTGGCTGATGTTGCAGTACATAATACACCACTATATAGTGAATGTAGTCCATTCATGAACTCAATAAGAAAAATAGCTGATATTTTTCAAGTACTTTAAGGATTATAAAACACTTTACATATATCATCTTGGTTGATCTTGACCAGCCAATTCACACATACACATAAAACTATTTCATAAAGTTCACTTTACACAATGGGAGCTCTAATTTTCCTTATTTTTTTTCTCTTTCTGCTTTTCTCTTTTCATTTTTTTATATTTGGTAGAAAAGGCAGACTTTAGGAAAAGGTCATTCAGGCTTACTGATAGTCACATATCCAAAACAAAGAAAACTTCCCTAGGAAATATCCTGCCATGTCTTTGTTGCTCATGGATATTAGTATTAGGAGTCTTAGACATGAATGTGTCCATCCAAAAATCTATGGTACAAAAGATAGAAAGAAGGCCTTCCCCTTACCACTTAGCCCCTGGGTCACACATAACAGTGTCTTCTCAGCTTTTACTGGAATGAAATAATTTTCCATCACCTCAGAAGCCTTAATTCAAAGATATGTTTGTGTGCCTCAGCTAATTAGGTCAGAATAGCTAAGGGCATGGTGGTACTCCCTGGATGATATTAAATAAAACATGGGCACAGAAGAGTTTTAAACTCATTGAGCTCAATTGCAGAGTTCATATCCCATTGTTACTGAGAAGAGTGACATAGTTAAGCTTGCAAAAAAAATCCTTCTAGAATAATTAAATAAGCTAATATAAAATTGCTGGTTTGGGCAGTATCAGGACTCCAAACCTGACACACTGAGCATGAATCACGCCCTTGGTAACTATTATTTCAGTCAAGAATTGTCAAACCTACAGGTGGTACACAGGAAATGTTTGTTAATGATGAAGACATGAAACAATAATGATGAAAACACATTAGAAAAACAAATCAGTTTCCTTTGAAGTATCTAAGCCCTAGAAAAAATAAGAAGTATGAAAATCAACTTCATAATGATAAAATAGAAGAAAAATGAAACAAATTATAAAAACAAGCATTCACAGAATTTACTTGTCGAACTTCAAAACTGCTGATAAAATGAGACTAATTTTTTTTTTAAGAAAAACCTTCTGCATATTCAGCTTTTGGACTCTGGCAAATTTATATCTTGCAACCTAAAAGATATCATGTGATTCATGTCTACTCCACAGTATTGGGATTTTTATTCATACCAGCTACTTAAACTAGCCCAGGAATATTATCAGTGGCAATAGTAGTAACTGAAGTGGCACCAAACACCATTTGCTATAACCTTGCATATCTTTATATTAAACATAAAAATGTAGTTAAAAGGTAAACTGAGAACAAGGTAGACTGTCAGAGGCCCAGGAGTAGAGAATTTTTTAAGAGATTAGGAAAAGTAGATGCCTATTGATTGAGGAATGGATGGGCATACAAATTGCAGCACATGAACGTGATGGTATATTACTGTGTTGTAGGAAATGTCAAATATTAATACAGATAAGCATGGAAAGACCTAGAGGAATTGATGGAAAGTGAAGTAAACAGAACCAGAAAAATGGTATACTCAACTACAACAATGGTAACAGAAAGAACAATCACAAAAGAATCAAAAATGAATGATGCAAAATTATAAAGAATAAGCTTCTCTCCAATGAAAACAAGATATTCCACTCTAACTCCTTTGCAGGGGGAAAGAGTGGGGGTCCACAGTAACAGAATATTACTTGTAATGTCAGATTTCTTCAATGTATCAATCTGTTTTGTGGATTTTTTTCTCTTCTTTCTCTTTTTATTTCATAAAAAGTATTTCTTATAAGAGATGACACTCTGGGAGAGAATAGAGGGATAAAGGGGAAATCTAGGTAATGTAAAAACAAAGGATATCATAAAAATCTATTAAAAGAAAGAAAAAATATTGAAAAATCAAGAAGCAAGAGGCAGAGTAGAGGTTTACTTTCAAAAAAGGAAAGGTTGATAAGTAGCGATACTTAAAGACATAGTGATAGAGGAGTTTGTATGTGGTGTATCAGAATCTGTCTCATTCTTATGAAAAAAAAAAGACCCAGGTATACTTTGAAGGATTTTCACACTCTCTTGTCTCATGATCCTGACTCAGGAAACCTGGACAGTATAGTATGATACCCATCGGCATATAGAGACCAAGTCACCATTTGGAAGCATAAAATCCAAAGTATTACAGAATAATATTTAACTAAAAGCAGGGAAGTAAAACAGAAACCATTGCAGGAAGGAAAGAAAGAAAAAAGGAAGGAAGGAAGGAACTTAAGTTTTTGTACTAAGTATGAGGATTCTTCTGAAACAGTCCTTTATCTGTAGTCCTGTCTTGGCCAGAAATTCCCTAATGACTCCCAGACATGTAAAGAAGAGGTGAGGAGGAGGAGGAAGGGTGGATGACATGTATTTGTGTCTCTATCTCGATCTCTATCTCTTCTTTCTCCGGTTCTCCCTGATTCTATCAACTTCTTAGGCCAGGCTAGAGTAAGTTTCTGGAGAATCTTTCAGTCTTTCAATGTCATCTCTCAGATGTAAGATGAGGGAAAAATGCATTTCCAGGGTGCTCTTTTCCTAAAGTTACTGCTACTGTCCCCAGTTGCCCATCCTCTTCTCTACCTTCATCCTATCTCCTTATGAGACCTGCCTTTTACCATGAATATTCCTTACAATAAATACACTATTTTATTATTTCTCAAATGGTCATAGATGTAGATTGAGAAGCCTTCTCAGATTTAAGAGAAGGAAAAAATATCCCAGCCTTGCTCATTTCTCAAAGTCAAAAAATGTATAATTTCTTCAAGTTATACCAGACACTACATTTATATAAAATGCATTTGAATTATTGAAGAATATACAGTGTTACACACAGTAATTCCACATATACAAAGTCCAATCATGTCATTTCCCTGACAAAAACCTTCAGTGGCTTTTCAATTTTTTGACATGGGGGGAGGGGTAAATGACTTGCCCAGGGTCCCATAGCTAGTAGTATCTGAGGCTGGATTTGAACTCAGGTCCTCCTGGCTCTAGGGCTGGTGCTGTATCTACTGAGTCATCTAGCTTCCCTTCTCCAATTTTTTAAGGATAAAAGAAAAACTATTCTCAAGCTGTCATTTCAAGTTCTGCATAATCTGACCCCTTCCTACCCTTCCACTCTCATTTCCTATTAGTTTCTGTTACAATTGTATGTTCCAGCCAGATTGGACTGCTACATACTCTGCATCCCCATACTTGGAATGCATTCTTTTTTCATCTCTACCTCTTAAAAATATTTGTCAATGTGATGGATATGTAGGAGATCTAGTTTGTACTACCACACTGTAACCCCTCACATGGAATATGAGAATACTCCTCTCTCTCTCTCTCTCTTCTCTCTCTCTCTCTCTCTCTCTCTCTCTCTCTCTCTCTCTCTCTCTTTCTTGGCTAGCACTCTCACTCAACCAGACCACACATTTACAGGTCAGGGTTCTCAGAGAAGGATTATATATAATCATAATTCAAATTCTCTCAGAGTGCTAAGAGTAACTCTATTGTGGGAGAATATACTCCTCTCTATTCACCTCTATAGCTCTTAAGTCCCCACCAGTGTGCTTCTACTTATACAAAGCCAACCACTCATAAAGATGACAGCATCAGATCATAAACATAATCATTTACTTAACAATAAGACAAAGGGCAAAAAATCAATATATCAGATATTTAATATAAAGCAAATTCAAGAATAATCAATATATTATAGTCTATACATAAACATGGGTTGAACCAATGTTTAATGCACTCATATTTATAGATGAAAATGGGCATGACCTGGCAGGGAAGCACATGAATCTGTAAAATTCATTTGTTTGAGGTAACTTGCAGATCTAGACTATAGACTTTGAGGTCATTGGTCCATTCACAATAACATCTGTGCCAAATAAGGCTGCTTCTCTTCTAACTCCTGTCCTTCTGAACCTTACTGCTCTTCTCCTGGGCAAATCTTCTTTTCTACAACTCTTAAACTGATGAAGCATTTATAAGATCTTTGAACTCATCAATACTCTTAAAATTATTCTCTAAAAATACTCACCAAAACACTTGAAAAAATATTATGCTATTGGATTAACTAGCAGTTCCCTCAAGCAAGAGAAGCACAAAGATCATCAGGCTGGTTCTCCCTGGGCATTGAGGAAAAGCCCAGCTCTTCATTCACCAGGATTCTTTATCTTCTAAACATATAACAGTTGGCCAATCCAACAGCAAATCAATGCAGTGCCCCTTTTTCCTGCTTCACACAAGAGAGTCAAGAAAATAGCAATAGGGACCTCTTTAAGGTTTCATTTCTCTCACATTGTAGATGGTGCTAAGGGCAATATCTATCTTTCAATGGAGGCGTATGACATGTTCAAGGAGGACTAAGAACTTTTGTGTAAGGACTTGCTGAGCCCTTTTCAGGGTTGCTTATGTACCTTTGCTGTTCACCTGCCACCACCCAACTCTCACCTGTGGCTCCAAGAATCTGTAGCATGTGCAGTGGCTAGACCCTGGCAACCCATCTTGGCAGATGGGTTAAACCAAGTTGATGGTAACCAAACTCTCAGTGAGTTAGAGGGATATTTACCCCAAGCATGTGAAACTTCCCCTAGAAGAATGGGCAGATGAGAACAATTTGTTCCAATGACCAGGAAGACTGAGGCAGGCACTACGGAGTGCTTAGAATTCAGTCAGACATCAAAGAAGCCAAGGTCATCCACTGTGTCCTTGGCCATCCCCAGTAATCTTGACTTTTGTCTTGCCACTTGACTTTGATGACTCTGGAAGAGAGAGTGAGGCTGACAACTTCATAACTTAAATACAATTCAAGTGTAAGTCAAGACATCACATTGTGATGTCATTGGTCTTCTTTGAAAACAAAGGACTGACAAACAACAATAACAATCTTCCAGTGAGCATTTAGACTTTATCCAACCAACCAGTAACTAACAATTTAAGCCTTCTTGTTATTTGACTGACTATCCGGATTCCAGTTTCTTCCCATAGCTCTGTCAGAAGCTGCTGAATCTGCATCCTTTATGCTTAGTTCTCTCCTCCCTGTCTTTGAACACTCCAACCAGGCAGTATGCTGCCTTATGCCAATATGCAACTATGGACTGTTTGAATGACATCTTTACTGAAATCCCTCAGGACATCTTGTACTAATAACCTAGTCCCTGGCCAGCTAATACAATATGCTTCAGTTCAATTCAAGAAGCATGTATTAAATGCTTTCTATGTACCAAGCACTGTGCTAGGTGCTAAGGACACAAAGACAAAACACAAAAATGGTCCATGGTCTCAAAAAACTTACAGTCTTCCAAGGAAAACACCATATTTACACATGAATAAAATACTATATGTGCTCTATAATTACATACAAAGAAATATCAAGTTTGGGGAGTGGTAACTGCTGAAGAGATCAGGAAAGACCATATATATATAGAAGGTAGCACCCAACCTAAGCTTTGAATGGAGGTAGTTATTCTGAAAGGCAGAAATGAGGAAGGAGTGCATTCCAAGCATGGAAGAAATCTCACACAAAGCCTAGGAGATAGGAGTTGGCATGAAAAATATGAATGAGGGCATCAAATAGGCCGATATGGCTAGAACAAAGGATGCATGAGATGAAATAATGTGAAATCAGTCTGGCATAGTACTTTGGAGCCAGGTTGTAAAGGAATTTAAATGGCAAAGGAATTCATATTCCATCCTAGAGAGAAAAGGAATCTACTGAAGCTTTCTGAGCAGAGAAGTGTTATGGTCAAACCTGTGCCTTAGGAATATCAATTTGACAGCTATCTAGAAGATGAGAGTGAAAGATAGACAGACACAGAGACAGAGACACAGACAGAGACAGAGATAGAAAGATAGAGACATACAGAGAGACAGAGACAGAGACAGTCAGAGATTAAAAAAGGAAAGCAGTTAAGAAATTATTGTGATAGTCCAGACGAGAGTTGATGAGGCCCTGAACTAGAAATGGAGGGTCATTTTGGGGAAAGGAAAGGAACACATGCAAGAGAGGTTGGGGAGGCAGATTTGATGTGATTATGCAATTATTGCTAGATATAAGTGGTGAGAGGGAGTAGAGTTCATAATGATTCCAACCTGGATGACTGAAAGGATCACTCTCAACAAATATAGGGAAATTTAGGAAGGGATGCAGGTTTTGGAAAAAATAAAATTATTTCCATTTTAGATAGACTGAATTTGAGATGGCTAGGGAATATCCAGGGGCAGCTATGTGGCACAATGCATAGAGAACCAGGCCTGGAATTAAGAAGATTTATCTTCCTGAGTTCAAATCCAGGCTCAGACATGTACTAGCTGTGTGACTCTGGGCAAATCATTTAACCCTGTTTGACTCAGTTTCCTCATCTGTAAAATGAGCTAGAGAAGGAAATAGCAAACCATTCCAGTATCTTTGTCAAGAAAACCCCAGATGGGGTCACAAAGAGATACAACAAAGAGACACAACTCAACAACAACCACAACAACAAGGGGATATCCAAATGGAAATGTCCAGCTGGCTGTTATTTGGTGATGAAAGACTAAAACTCAAGAGAGAAATGAGGTTAGTCATAGAGCTTTTGGGGTCATCTGTATAAAAATGATCATTGAACCCTTGGGAGCTGGTGAAATCACCAAGAGAAAATGTAGGGATTTGATTTCATGTCTCTTTGGATTTTCCATCTCTATTACTTATGGAACATCTGCCAGCAGCCTAAATTCTGGGCTCATAGATAGCTGAGGGCTATTCAAGCTGTCTGTTGGCCCTTTAGGATGTCTCTATCTCCTTGAGACTTCCTGCTAATGGAGCAGACAGAAAGTTGACTATCTGAATTTAGCTCCTATCTTCTGCCAAGGCAGTTTCCTATAGGCTGAGATAACCTTGAGGTTTGTATGGATTTCCCTGGATCCTCAGTGGGCACCCTATATAGTATGCTGCCTTATGCCCACCTCTTCCTCTATGTAGAATACTGAATGTTGTTACATTTCCTATCTGATAACTGTGTCCTTCTTTCCTTGACTCTCTCATTTCACAAACTATGATTTTATGTAGTTTACTAGATGACTCTTGCATCTCAGTTATTAAATTGGCAGCTTCTCTTTTTTTTTTCAACTAACACAAGCTCTGTTCCAATCACATGAATTACAAACAGCACCTAAAGGCTCTGCTGAGTTCAGAGCTCCTCCAAGGAGTTTGAATGACATGTCCGCAGTTTACTCCCAGATCTCAACTTCAATTTGGCCAGCTTGCTTCACAACTCAGGGAAAGTTTATTTACAGCAGAGAACATCTTTATAGTATCTGAAAAGAGCATCTTGATTTTAAAAATGGTTCCCACATAAAAACTGTTCCAAATGGTATTAGAGTGTGAAACTGGGAAAATATTTACATATTAACAAGAAAAAGGGGGCAATATCATCACTGTATAAGCATCCTTCAATATAAGAATGCATGGTTCAAAAAATACTTTCTTCCATGGGTCAGTGATTTCATTGTTATAGATATTCCAGTGATCCAACTAAATCATAACCTGGGCATATCTCATAATGCTGTGTGACTCTCATCCAAGTCCTTCTACAAATCCTCAGCCTCAGAAAAATCATGTAAAAAAAAGTCAACCAAATATTTCATTCCTTATATAATGCCTCCTCTAGAAGACCTGCTCTAAAAGGAGTCCCTGAAAGAAAAAAAGGAATGAGAATACACTGAGAGGAGAGAGGGAGATGTTTCCTCCCAATGGAGCACAGATGGGGCAAGTTTGGACTAACATCAACATACCGATTCTCCTATTCAAACTCAGTCCCTCAAGAAATCTGGAAAAGCAAAACCTAAAGGAGCAAGTGGCAAGATTGGAAATTGTTCTTTTTAACATGGGCACTCACTTGGGTGACTGAAGAATTAAAAAAAAAAACAGACAGGTGGGATAGCACTAGAAATCCCTTATCTCCTTCCCCATCTTCCTTCAACTGTGTGTAATAATCATCTATTTCTAGGAAAGTCCTTTTATTTGCATCTAATTAATCTAATCGTAAACTTAAAATCTTAATCTTAAATCTAATCATAAACACCTGTGCTTTGCATTTCCTTATGTCCCTTTGTTAGCAGAATCAGACTGCTGGACAGTTCAGAGAGTCACATAGGACAGAGTGACTTTTCCTAGCACAAGGCCAGGATCCCATTTCCTTAGATGTTTCATTCTTAAACAGGGACATAATCACAAGCCATTCATATGTTTCATTATAATACTTTCAAGAATTACTATGAATTTGGGGTTTTATGATCTTCTCCATCAGATCATAAGCCCATCCATAGTAACATATAATGTTACAGTAAGGTCATAGTTTTAGGGATCTTGGAAGTCACCCAGTCCAAGAACAATGGCTTTGTCCTGGTGGGAGGAGCTGGCAGTAGTGCTGAGTATTTCACAGGGAACTTAGGGTGACAGGAACACTGACTCTAAAAAACAGTCTCAGTACCACTGCTAGGCCTATACCCAAAAGATATAGGAATAGGTCCTATACGTACAAAAATATTTATAACAGGTTTTTGTGGCAGCCAAAAACAATAGCAACAACTGGAAATTAAAGAGATACCCATCAATTACAGATTGGCTGAATAAATTGTGACTTCTAAATGTGATGGAATAATATTGTGCTGTAAGAAATTGGGAAAGAGTTCAAGTTTTACAGAGCAAATTCTTTTATTAAGGTGATTTGTTCTTTGAAGACACTTGAGGACCTAGAAAGCCACATGTGGCCTTGAGGCTGCAGGTTCCCCAACCCTGAAATAGATGATTTCAAAGAAACATGGAATAAATGCAGAGTGAAATTAGCAGAACCAGAAAAATTTCTACTATAACATTAATATTCTAAAAATCAATGATTTTGAGGACTTTTATAAACTGATGAAAAATGAAATGAACAGAACTAAGAAAACAATTTATGTAATAACAGTGTGAAGATAAACAACTTTGAAAGCTATGAGCTATGATCAATACAAGGACCATCCAAGATTACACAAGGCCAATGATAAAATATAATGTCTACCTCCTAATAGAGTTGATAGACTTAGGGTGGAGGACAAGACTTTTTTTGTATACAGACAATGAGAAAATTTGTTTTGCTTGACTTTGCATATTTATTCCAAGGAATTTGTTTTTTCTCCTTTTCTTTTTTCTTTTCTTTTTCTTTTATGGGGTAGGTGACAAAGAGAAAATCAATTTCTGTTCATTTTTAAAAATAAACTAAAAATAGAGAGATTGAGGTAGAGTGCAACAAATATTGCATGCACTTTCAGATAAGATTGCTGCATTATTAGTTGTACTGAACTGTTTTATTTTGTTATAAGAGCATTCTCATTAAATAGGAATAATGTAGAAATGTTTGGAATGTAAAACAGAGTACATCAAAACTTTTAAAAGAAAATAAGATAAATAACCTGTAAACAGAGGCTATATGAGTTCTAGATTTGGCAAAAAGGAAAGTTCAGAGATTATATTCAGGAAATGCTTTTAAATTATAAAGAAAAGGTAATGAGAGTTCATATAGCAATAAAAATTTTCATATTTACATAAGAAGTCTTGCAAAGGATTTTTAAATATGCTTTTTATGATATTAACCACTTTCAAATATGTATTTTGTATGTATGAGCTTACAGATGAAACTAGGTTGAACTACATTGAGTCATTTCTCATTTCTTTTCCTTGGAACTTAGTTTGATTTTATTTTCTTTAATGAATTTGAAGAAACTCTTTAAAAATGTTCTAAACTCATCCTGTATTTTTTTCATATGGTCCAGTTCAAAGAAGGGGAGAAAACTATACATGATTCAATAGAAATTTTATGTTTTAAAAATAAAATTGAACTCAAATATCCCCGTGAATATGTGGTCTCATCAGCAGTTCTAGGGCTGTATTCCAAAGAGATCAGAAAAATGGGGAAAGTACCCACATGTACAAAGATATTTATAGCAGCTCTTTTTGTGGTGGCAAAGAATTGGAAATTGAGGGGAGGCTCATTAATTGGGGAATGGCTGAACAAGTTGTGGTATATGAATGTAATAGAGTACTATTGTGCTGTAAGAAATGATGAGAAGGTTGACTTCAGAAAAACCTGGAAAGACTTGTATGGATTGATGCTGAGTGAAGTGAGAAGAACCAGGAGAACATTATACTTAGTAACAGCCACGTTGTACGATGACTAACATTGATAGACTTAGCCCTTTTCAGCAATGCAAGGATCTAAGAGATCTCCAAAGGTCTCATGATGGAAAATGCTATCCACATCCAGAGAAAGAACTATGGAGTTTGAATGCAGATCAAAGCATACTATTTGCTATTTTTTTTCTTCTGCTTTGTTTTTTTTTCCTCTTTCTGGTGGTTCCTCCTATTGGTTCTAATTGTTCCTTACAACATCACTAATGTGAAAATATGTTTAATAAGAATGTGTCTGTATACCCTCTATCAGATTGCACTCTGTCTTGGGGAGGGAGGTGGGGAGAGAGAGGGAGAAAAAATTTTAAATTAAAGCTTATGGAAGTGATTATTGAAAAATCAAAATAAATTAATAAAAATTTAAAAAAAAACAATACCAATTGCAACCCATCCATGACTACTCATATCATTCAACTCTCATCCATGTGCTTCATAAATTCATCATGTTGATGCCCAGCATTCTGAGTGCAATCATTAAGTTCTCTTGATATTCCACATATACCTATGGTGCAGGAAGGATATCCATTGGTTATTCCTCCCTCTCACTACATCATCAGGTATCTTTTTTTTTTCTGATCTTATATTTCTCTATTGACTTCCTTTACATGATCTCTCCTGTGTAATTAATTTCTCATTTATAATGTTTCAAAGGCTGTTCACTCTCATTATGCCCCTCTCTATTGCCCTTTGGGTAATCCTCATTTTAAAATCCTTGGAGACTGTAATAGCTCATGACTTGTGGCCATATAACATCACTAAGAGAATATTGGGATTAAAAGATAGGCCTTTGTTTCATAGAGATGCTATGTTTCACACTGAAAAATAAGTGATTTGCCAAAGGCAGCTGAGCCTGCTCTTCTCTTCAATTTTGGGCCCAGCTTGTTCTCCATTTGCAGTGTCAGTCCAAGCCATACATACTAAAGGATAAACTCTATAGATTGTCCTTGTTAACTGTATAACAGAGTTTATAATAAGTATGGCTCATCCATTTGGCTTTTCCTGTATGATACTTAAGCCAATGCAGTTCTAGATCCAATTTAGGGTATTCTGTAATGATTCTAGGCTTGATGAAATCAGTAAAATATCATCCTCAAGCAGAAGTTATCTAGAGAACCTCACCATCTATAGGGAATCCTTCTCCAACTCAGAGCGGGACCTCTTCTGCAACAATGATGAAAGAAGACCTCTGGTGTACCTATACCTTCCTGTCTTAGGCTTTACTAGCTAACGACAGAGGGCTGTTTCTGTTATATCTTTCAATAAGCCTTACTGTAATGTGACATATGCAGAGAAGAAACATTGTTGGAAGGTGTTTTGGTCTGACTAATTAAATTCATCCTATAATCAACAAACCATAAACATAATGGAAGCTTTTATTCTCAGCATTTTGAGTCAATTGTATGAAAATTAATTTGTGGAATATTATTCTAGAATATTACAGTTATCCCTTCCACGTCATGGGGGTGAGGGGTGTAGTGTCTTAGAAAATTCATGTGAAAATGTTTGGCCCTCCCTTCATACCAAAGAAGAAGTCTGATTTTTTTTTCTTTTTCTTTTATGGGGTGTTCACATTAAATTATTGTAAAATTTGGGTTAAGTATTTGGTCATAGCCTCTGTGTCATGTGCTGATGACAAAAATTCTCATTTAATTTCTTAGGTGAGCCCTTGATATCTCAAACCAAATAGAAAAAGTCACAATGTAGAGGGGTAACTTGCAAAAGTCGGATAATCCTTTCTAGTAACCTCATCAAGGATGTTCTCAATGCATGTATAGATTAGATCCATTAAAGTTTTGTATAGATGGAAAAGGAGACATTTGGGTAAATAACTACTTTTATTTTGTCAGTTATCTTTCTTTGGTAATAATAAAGTTCAACATATTTTGCATACCTTTGTCATCCTTCTTCCATTCATATACCTTGGGAATCAATCCTTGAACACTCATATATGTATCAACTTCAGTAATATACCTCTTCTGTGTATAGCATATTAGCTATCCATCCCTTCTTCTTTGTCATTTTAGAAGGTAATAAGGATGTCATCTATGTCTTCATCTAAGTCACTGAAAAAAATGTTCAGTGTCACAAGGCCATCTACCTACCTCTGAGGTGCTCCACTGGCAACCACTTTCCACCATGTTATCAAAGGGAAATGTGTGACATCACCCTTTGATCAAGTTGTCCACAAATCCTACAATCTACCTGCCTTTAAGACTTGTTCTGTTAAAATCTCAGAGCTGGTAACATTAGATATATGAGGAGTATATGCAGTGGTGTGTTGGTAAATGATTAACAACTAGCTCTCCAGAGGGTGAAAAATATGTATGACACTTTAAAATTTAACCTGTACTATTAACATTTTCTCCATTCCTTTCTTAACTCTAGATAATGAATAAAATAATAAATCAAGCCCTTATTCGTAGTGTTGCCTAATTTCTGAGTTGTAGAGCTTACATTGAAAATTTAACGATCAACACTCACAAGCCAATTCAAGCTGGCTCCTTAGAGAGTTCACTTAAGCTTTTTGGATATGTTTCTTTATCTATAGGAGAAGGGAATTGTATTAGGTCCTATAACCTCATGGGTCTAGGCAATCATCTTCTGAAAAAAATTAAGAATGATATTTATTTTTTTTTTTGGTGAGGCAACCAAGTTTAAGTGACTTACCCAGGGTCACACAGCTAGTAAGTGTCAAGTATCTGAGGCCACATTTGAACTCAGGTCCTCCTGACTCCAGGGCTGGAGCTCTATCCACTGTGCCACCTAGCTGCCCCCGAGAATGAGATCTATAAACAGTTGTGGGTGTAAAAGTCAAATTAATAAGCACATATATTGAGCACCTACTATGTCAGAGTGCTATACTGAGAAAGAATTGATTGCTGCCTAATGGTATGATTAGGAACTAAATAACAAAGTGTTATGGGAGCCACTGATCTCTATATACAAGTAGGATCCTTTATTGTTTAGTTCAATATAATAAGGCTATTTCTATAACAATAGTGTGATACCCCCTCCAGTCCTACTTCCCTAACTTTCGTTTAAATTGGTGAGCTGGTGTTCCAGACTACTCCCCTCAAGGTTCTCGGGATAACTCTGAGAGTTGCTGAAGTTTTCTTGTACCATCACTTATAAGCCCCCATCAATGTATTTTTCATTAATAATCAGCCACCATTAACTAGCTTTTTGAAAAGTTATTATTAACTAAGCCTGTAGAGCAAGAATAGTTGTTACAGAAACATCGCTCCAAACTTAGGATCATACTCTTTTCTTGAACATATAAGATTTCTATTCTTTTTTTTTTCCTTCATGTAGTCCTCACGACATTCCCCTTGTCTGTTTCTCTCTTCTAGGCTTGAAGGATCGTTGAATGTGACTAGTTTATCCTCAGTGTTTCTCTTAGCTTCAGGTGTAGTCATTGTTATCAGCCACTGCTGCTTTAGTGACATACCTACTAACACCAATGGGAACTTCAGACCTTATCACCAGGTTTAGGGGAAGGGAAGCAGTTAAGGAAAAAAAGAGAGAAAATTCACTTCCCCCCTCTACCCCCCACCACCTATGGGCAATTCTTTATCAGGGATACTTCGTTTATGATTCAGCTACTACAGACTGGCCAGATGGAATGCTTTATTTTGAACTGGCTTTCTGTGTTGTGTATTGGTGCAGAGGTGTGTCTGAGTTTTTCAGACTTGTTCATATCTAGTTTATATTTTCAATCATTGATTGATTGATTGAATACAACTATCTGGGCCTTCTGTGAGTACATTAATGGGGGTCTGATAATTGAATAGAGGGCAAAAACCCCACTTTTACACTAATAGTAATAATAACAACTAACATTTATATAGTTCCTTGAAGTTTTCAAAATAACATGGATAGATAGATAGACAGACAGACAGACATAGATATGTACATGTATATACAAGCATGATGCAGAAGAAAGTATACTGGCTTTAGATTCAGGAAAATCTATATGAAAATCCAACCTCCGACGTTTATTACATGAGTGACTGGATAAATCAATTAGCCTTCCTGTGCTTCAGTTTCTTTATCTATAAAATGTAGGGATACTAGATAGTCTCTGAGATCCCTTCCAGCTGTGGATATGTGATCCTATAACCTTTAAGTTCAGATAGCCCATCATAACCCTGTCTTGCTAATGTGCATACAATAAATTCTACTGGAATAAGATACACTGTATGAACAGCTTCATTATGAGCAGTATAGTATTATATAGAATTTTGGATGTGAAATCAGAAATACAGGTTTAAATCTTGCCTCTGAAATCTACTAGCTAGGCAACCATGTATAAATCACTCAATCTCTTCAGACCTCAGTTTCTTAGGATGTAAAATGGAGATAACAATATCTACAGTGCAAGTTTGTTCAAAGAATCACAGAATTTCATATTTGTTATCCAGTAGCTAGTTTGTTCAACTTATGCCTAAAAAGAATCTTCTCTGAAATACATCCAATACATGGTCATCCAGACTTTGCTTGAAGACATCCAAATTAGGGAGAATCAACCTCTCCCAAAGTAGTACCTTTCAATTTTGAAATACTCTTATTTTTAGGACATATAGTTTTAACCTGAAGTTGAAATTGGTCTCATCATAACTTATACCCACCGTTCCTACTTCTGTACCATGAGGCCAAGTAGCACAAGTCCAATACCACTTCCACATATTTGCGTAACTTCTTATTGTCAAGAAGGCGAATGGAAGTATATTTTTCCTAGCTGAAAGGATAGACAATACCAGAGAACTTTTGAATTCTACAGAGAGCAAAGGTGCCAAGATAGTATGGACCAGCACCAGCAGCCAACAGATTGAAAGTGGATCCTCTGAAATGAATATAATCATGAACAGTTGAAACCTAGTCTGGCTCACTGGCCTAATTAAGGAATGATCTGCCTGGATGGAATTTTGCATTTTCCTTGATTGTTGGTGCTATTGTCCTCTCTCTACTTTCTTCCCTTCCCCTTCCTCAGTGGTAACTGGAAAACTTGCATTGCTTACCCTTGAGAGTTTCCTGTTCACCATTTAAACTTAGTTTATATGATATATTCATTTTTGTAATAGGTTTTGTCTCCATATAAAGATAACTTGATTTTCATTGCATTGATTTAATGTTTGTTACAAAGGAATCTACCACACAATAGAAAAGGATTAAGGTAACCCATGAACTTATTATCCAATTATTATCTCTCTCTCTCTCTTCATCACTCTCTCTCTTTCTCTCTCTCTCTCTTTCATCTATCTTTCTGTCTCTCTCTCTCTCTGTCTCCCTGTCTCTCCTTCTCCTCCCTCCCACCTTGATCTATAAATTAATTCATTTTAAAATAGTTTGCATGTCTTTTCTTCAGCCCCAATATTCCTAGCACTTTCAAATGGTCCTTACCTAGCATGAACTCTAGGCCCTTTACCATCCTATTTGCTCTCCTCTGCATGTTTTCTAGATTGTAAATGTTTCACCTAAAATGTGATTTACACAACTGAGCACAATATTCTAGATGTGGTCAGACCAGCACAAAACACAGCAGGATAATCATCTCCTCATTTTTGAAAGCTAATGAGTTCCCAAATCACAGGACCTCTTTGGGCTACCATACTATATGTACAAGTATTCGTATTGAACATGCATTTATGTAAAACCTGTAGATCTTTTTAGACCAACTGCAATCTTGAATTCCATCTTGTATTTGTGAAGCTGACTTTTTTTGAACCCAGCAAAAGATTTTATTTATCTATATTAAATTTCAATCCAGTGTTGTAACTTATCGAGTTCTTTTTGAATCTTGATGCTTTTATCCAGTGAGTTAGCTATCCTTCCCAGCTTTGCATTATTTCAGATTTGATCATTATTCCATTTGTCACTTTATCAAGTCATAAAATAAGTTCAACAGGACAGGATCAAGCACAAATCTCTAAGGAACTGCATTTACCATAGACATTTTTTCAAGTTGATAGAAAACAATTAATGACCACTCTTTGGGTCTAACCATGTCACTTAATTAGCTTAATTAGCTCCAGTGTCTCCCTGTTACCTCCAAAGTCTAGCACAAAATTCTCTACTTGGCATTTAAAACTCTTCATAATGTGGCCCCTTCTTACTTTTCCATACTTATTGTATCTTACTCCCCTCCATACACTCCAATTTGTCAAAATAGTTATTTTGGCCTAACAGTAGTTCCTTGAGTATTATGATAACCTCTGTGAGCTCTTTGGTATAGTCAGAGTTAACAGTGGTTGCATAACTGCTGTGGCTCTTTGGTCATTTGTTTTCAGGGTTTGACAAGTGTGACACCTCATCTTCCCTCTCTATGCCTTTGATACTGGTTGACTTCCATGAATAAAATGCTCTGCCCCCTCACCTCTTCCTCTTGGTTTGCATGGGTTCCTTCAAGACTCAGTCCAAATCCCGCATCATTTTAAATCTTTTTTTTGGAAACTGTAGAGGTGATGTTGTTCATATCAGTGACTATAGTAGACCTTTCAACTCCAGACTTAAACCCAGTGATAAACAGAATCCTTGAGAAAGGCGGGGGGGACTAGAGTTGTATTTTAAGCGAAGCTCCTCTGCAAGTGATAGATTGAGGGGCAGGGCAGATTCTAAAATGATAGGTTAGGTCACAGTAGAGTTGTGTATTTTGCAGGGTAGCAAGGAGGAAGATGTTAGAGATAGAAAAGATGCTATATGTAGATGCTAAATTATGTATCTGGACCAGGTGGAGAAGCCAACACTGGAGAAAAGGAGAGAAATATCAACTTTAAAGAAAAGACATCAAGGATCTTAGACAATGGATATGTCAGGGCATGGGTGCTACGAAAGGTAAAAATGACATGGGATGAAGGCAGAAGGGTCTGAAACATATGGAAAGGTTGGGACATTAGAAAACAGCGTGCAGGACTAACCTGAGAAAGGGAAACTAGCAGGAAAAGGCCTCATTCAACCACATTCTGCTCATCACCTGTAAGTTAGATAAGGCACCAATCATTAGACTTAGAAGAAGAATGTAAGCACAAGCCCTGACCACTACTGGACTTGTTTTTATGGACCTTAGCCAAATGATTGATAATAGTAGATCAGAGTCTAATATTAGTACAATGGATAGAAAACAGGCTTTAGAATAAGGAAGGTCTGGGTTCAAGTCCCACATCAGATACACATATGACTTAACCTCCCCAGAATGCACTCTTGATTCTCTGGACTTCCTCTTCCATGTCATAGAAACCCCTTCAACCTGGAAGCTCACCTACACCTGGACTTTTCATATTTCAAATAATCTCCACCTCTGCAGTTTCTCCTTCTCAGTGTCCACTTCCTCCCAGAAGCTCTGTTTTAAGGAGAAGGCTCAGAACAACCATGTTTTCATTCCTTTCCAGGTTGTACTCATGACTATTCAGACTTTCTCTACCATGCCCCTACATTGGGTACCCTCATCTCCTCTCCAGTGTTTTTAACCTTCCTTTTGTGTGTTGTGTTCTTTCATTAGAGTGTAAGCTCCTTGAAGGCAGGAACTTTTTTTCTGTTTGTATTTGTACTCCCAACATTTAGCACTGTGTCTGGCACATAGTAACCGTGTAATAAATGTTTGTTGGCTGATTGACTGACTGACTGATTTAACCTCCCAATGCCCCTATATAACTTTCCATGACTCTGAATTGAAGATAAAGTACTGATTTGCACTTATAGAAGGAGTTCCCCACCACAAGCAGTGTAAGTTAATGAAATCACAGGTCCAGTCAAAACAAAAATATATTAGATAGACCAACTCTCAATTTAAGAAGACAATCATAACTATAAGCAGTTTTAATTAAAATCACATTTCCTATTTATTTAGTTACCTCCCAAACATCTTGTTTCTATGGATAATTTTAAATTCATCTCAAGCAATAATGTAAATGGAGACATATTTCCTAAAAATTAAAAACAACATTCTCTATTTTATTAATATCAGCCACTCCTGGGTCAAACCACATTGAAAGTCACAGCTGTTTTTCTAATGATCCGAGGTAGCCTTACATCTTTTTAACAATTCAGTCTGTTACTACTGATGAGTACAGAAATGTATTTTCTCCCTTCCCTGCTTTCCAAATTGAATTGGTAACAAATATGAAATCCATTTTTCAGTACCACTGCAGAGTACATGCAGAGTGTTATCAAATACAGCCTATACTGCTATTAACTTTAGAGCAAAGAAATGGTCCTATCATATGGTTCTTATCAAAAAAATTAAATAGAAGGACTGATTACCACTGGATAATATTCTCTTGTGAGTCATTTTTTTTAAATGGGTCACATTGTTCTTTTCATTGGAAACTGAAAATAGATGCTATATCAGCAGCGTTTGGGGGAAAATAGCACATTATCTGGAACTGACTTTGCAGGACATATTTCTTTGTAAATTGAGGCTGTGGTAGAATCATAGAATGTTTACACCTGAAAGGGATATATTCAGTACCTTCATCTTCAAGATGAGGAAACTAAAATCTTTAACACAGGTTAATCAAATTGCCCAAGGTCACACAGCCAGTTAGTTGGTAGAGCTGTGATTAGAACCAATGTTCATAATTTTGCTGTTGCAACTGAATACTTCAAACAAAAAAACTAACTTAAGTATTTTCTGTATCATATGCCTAGTAAGTACTAAAACCATGTATTTAAGTGCCTGGCATATAGTAGAAGTTTAATAAATGCTTGTTGATCAAATTTAAGTTCTTACACAGATGAATCTAAAATGTAATCAGGGTTTCTAAGTCAGAAATGAAAAACAAACAAGTTTTATTATATCCTTTTGTTTTTATATTATAGCCATTTCCAGATATGCAACCCTCCTCTCTCCAACCAGCATCAAACTTTTATCTTGTAACAAAGAAAAACAATTAAGCAAAAGCAACCTACTTAGCATCCTTGTTCCACAATGTATCCCAGACCTATAAAGTTCTAATTTTTTTTTAAATTTTAAACTTTCTTGTTTATAATTTTTGCTTACATCTCCTTCATTCCCAAGTACATCCCTTTTACCCCTTTCCTCTCCAGAGAGCCATCTCTTATGACAGATAGAGATAGAAAGATAGAGATTTTAGCTGAATTGGTAATAAGGCTTCTCACTCCATTCCTTTTTATATAGGCTTGCTTCATCAACACACATGAAACTGAACATCACCGTGGAAATTCTCAGGGGCACATTGACTCATCCCTCCTTGTGAGACTTCTGTTGGGCACATGAAACTTCCTTACAGTGGATCATACCATAGCATGAAGGAAGCTATGGCTTTTGCAATGGCCAGTTTACTCTCTGACTATAGCTAAGCCTAAATGTATTAAAGACTCGAAAAGGGAATAGTAAAGGGAAGAGGCATTGTTAACCTCATTAGTGAACAAACTTTTTTAAGAGCTTACGGGGGCAGCTAGGTGGTGCAGTGAATAGAGCACCGGCCCTGGATTCAAGAGGACCTAAGTTCAAATGCGGCCTCAGACACATAACACTTACTGTGTGACCCTGGGCAAGTCACTTAACCCCATTGCCCAGCCAAAAAGAAAAAAGAAAAGAAAAGAACTTATGTACCAGGTACTTTGCTAAGTGCTAAGGACTCAAAGGCAAAAATATTCCCCACCCTCAAGAATCTCCTATACTGATTAGGGAGATAGCATGCAAACCGCTATGTACGTACAAGACACATACAGCGTAAGTGGAAGATAATCTCAGAAGAAAGGCACTAGCAGTAAGGATAGACAAAGGCCTCTCACCTTCACCTTTATGGGAAACAGTAGAGTTTATATAGTATCTTAGAGATGATAGGATGTCACTGGAGCTTATTAGGAAAGGTGGGAAGGTTTCATGGTGACATGAAGCAAGGAAACCCACCAGGAGGTAAGACGTGAGCTGAGTATTGAAGGAAGCCAAGGAGACTAAGGGACAGATGTCTTCTGCTATCACCACCCCCCCACTCCCACCCAGTATGGGAAACAGTCAGTGAAAAGACGTGGAATTGGGAGACAGAACATTTTGTCCAAGGAACAATAAGAAAGCCAGTGTTACTGCATCACCTCACTCTGAATTTTCTCCTCCATGCCACAGAAACCTCTTGACTCTGGAAGTTCAGACCTGGACTTCTCACAATGAAAACATACTATACCCTGTAGCCTCTTCCTCTGATAGGCTGGTTCCTCCTCAAACCTCCATTTTAAGAAGGAACCTCAGGCTAACTATGTTTTCATTCCTATCCAGGCTGCACTCCTAACTCTCCAGACTTTCTCTACCATGCCCCACAATATACCCTGTTCTTCACCCACCACCACCACCACCACCACCACCACCATCCCTGCCTAACCATCCCCCATGTTTTTCAGTTTCTTTTTTATATATTGTCTTCCCCAATTAAGATGTAAGCTCCTTGAGGGCTGGAATGGGTCTTTCTGTTTGTATTCTATTCCCGGCACTTAGCACAGTGCGTAGCTCACAGTAAACACTTAATAAATGGTTGTTGATTTGTCCTGAAGGGTACTAAGTGGTTAGGAAGGAGCTATATCATGAAGAATCCTAAATGCCTGATTTAAAAAAAAAATCTATATTTTATCTCGGAGGTGATAGGACACCACTAGCATTTCCTGAGTGTATGTAGTGGGGAGGAGGTTGACATGGTGAGAAGAGGCAGGGAGACTCACCATCAGGTCATTCCAATAGTCCAGGCCTGAAGTGAGGAGGGCCTGAATAATGCCAGTGTCCATTTGAGAGGAGAGAAGGAGATGCATAGGAAAGACATTGTGAAATTAGAAAAGATAAGCAGTAGCAGTGGTTAGTTACTGGCCAAGAGGCAAAAGGGGAAAATCTAGCCCAATAGACAGAGAAGCCAGCTCTCAACCCACTCCACAGTCTTTACTAAATACATTCCCCTTGATGGCCTGCATTGCACCTGTTTCCTTTTCTGAGAAAAGAGAAAGTAAACACTTTTATGTCCTGGACATTCAGGTGGAGATCAACCCGGGACCTCTCACCCACTGAGAAAGTTTCTCATTTAAAATATTCTTTTATTTCTTTTCCCCTGATTCCTGCTTTGTAGAAGAAAAACAAAAACCTTTTGAAAGCCATAGGAAAATGAACAGCTAGGAGTCTAAGTAATTATACTTCTTTTTCTATATACTGTACTTGGTTCTCCTACTCTCAGCAGGCTGTAGCTCAAGGACGTACAGGGAGACTGAGCTCTGCTAAATTAGCTGCTAGCCAAAGTCCCTTGGTAAATAAGGAGCACTGAATTAATACCAGAGTCCCATCAGGTGAGACCCGAAGCACCTCACCGACAGAGATAACTTGAGATGACCCAATTGTGACTATAGGTAAGAAATGAGTAAGCTTTTTTTGATGGGGGAGGGTTAAACTATTTATTAACAGACAAGAACAGTGGAGATTCATTCTTTTTCTCTGACTTAATTATAGCATAGCCATGGAAACCTTTTGTCTTGGTATGGTAGCCTTGGACATTTTGAATTGAAAAAGAAAAATTCACAATAAGATTCAAAAGACTTAGGGGGCTCTGGAGTCATGGAATAAATAAACATAGAGATGTGAGATTAAGTCAATAATTAAGCCAACAAGAAAACTACTAAAAAACAAAATTTCAAAAGATGTGTTAATTTTGTAGTTACAAAGAAGGTAGAGGGGATAGCTAGGTGGCACAGTGAATAGAGGACTGGCCCCAGAGTCAGGAGAACCTGAGTTCAAATCCAGTCTCAGACACACAACACTAGCTGTGTAACCCTGGGCAAGTCACTTAACCCCAATTGTCTCACACACAAAAAAAAAAGAAAGAAAGAAAGTAGACTAGAATGAACTAAGGCTATAGATAAATAACAAGAACAGAGACTCAAAGAAGCTAGATGGAATGAAACAGACAGAGGTCTTTTAAGGGAGAAAGGAAACAGATACACACAGAGAGATAGTAATTCTTGATTATAGATTATCATTGTTGAAGGCCAACATCAACTGAGATTGTTCCTTTCCAGTTAGGGCAAGACAGGAGGGGAAAGAATTCAAAAGGCCCTTACACCAACTAAGATAAGACAAAACAAATTCATAGAATCGGTTTTTAAAACCCATCTTGATATATTGAAAAATCTTGAATGGAAGAAATAGCCACTCCACTGAAACTGCTCTTTCATAGATTATTAGTGACCTTCCTGAGTACCAAATCCTGTGGCCCTTTTCAGTTCTCCTCCTTGACCTCTTCAGCATTTGACATTATTAACCATTCCCTCTTATTATCTCTATCATCCCTTGACTTTAAAAACCACCAAACTGTCCTCCTTCTATTGTTGCAGAACCTCATTCTGTCTCATTGCCTGGCTTCTCATTCTCTTACTGACTCCTTAAGGCAGTTTTCCAAACCATGGGCTCACCTGGGTGGAAAAAAATAAGACTCTTCACTGGAAAGGGGATGAAGCAATAGCCAAACATCTAATTTTTTAAATGAAAACAAAGTGCAAGTAAAAGTCAACAAAACTGGAGCTAACATGAAGAACTCATTCTAAATAGTGAGGAGAGCCAACAAACACTTATTAAGTACTTCTGCATGCCAGGCACCATGCTAAGCCCACCCCACACCTTTCCTTTTCCCTGGTCCCAACTGCCCAAGGTATCCTAGGAAGGAGTTACAAAGTTTCAAGGAGCCACCTCCCACTGACATATTTTCTCCTTTATGTTTGGGAGGCAGTATGGTACAAAAGAGTGGCAGAATTGAGCAAGACAATGTGAGTTCAAATTCTGATTCTGATACTTACTCCCTGTTTGACCTTAAAGAAATCTCTTGGTTATAAGAACATTGACCTAGAGTTGAGAAGAAACTTAAAATCATTAAATCCAACCTCTTCATTTTACTGAGAAGGAAACTGAGGCCCAAGGAGGTTGTGACTTGATTAAGGTCACTTAGCTAGTAATCATGATAGATGGGATTTGAGCCCATGTTGTCCGATTCCAAAGCTGATGCTATTTCTCCCATAACAAACTACCTTTTAACATCTCTGGGATTCAGTTTTCTTAACTATAAACATTAAGGTATTGGATGAGATGATCTCAAAGAACTCTCATTTCTAAATCTTTGATCTCATCATAATGAATGCAGTCTAGGGTTTACTTGTGTTATTTCATATGATATCTTTATTTTTAACATTTGTGAATTGTAATATAAATTACAATAAATTATCCATTTTGTTTCAATAAAGTACATGATTAGGAAATTATTTACATAAATTGCTTTATCAAAAATGTCCATCTTTAAACTTCCAAACTGGGGACAAAGCTAAGTGGTTAGGCAAAAACAAGTGGGGAGTAGGGAAAGGGGTTTCCTCCCTTCTCCAAGTAACAGACTCCAGCAAGGCCTTGGTCATTCATCTTAATTGCTAAATTCACTAGGCTTTTCTCAGGCTCTATGTTTCCTGACTTCTCTGCACCTTTTGACACTATTGACCACCATCCTTACTGCCCTCCTGGATGCTCCCTATTCCCTCAGTTTTCATTATGCTGCTCTTCTCTGGCTCCCTTCCCACCTGTGTGAATACTCCCCAGTCCCCTTTCCTGTATTATCATGCATTCTACATCCTTCTCTGACTACATCTCCCATTTGTTCAATGATGTAGTATATAGATGACTTCTAGATGTATATATCCAGCACTAATCTCCAAGATGATCTTCCATCACCTTGTTTGCTAAGATCTTATTGAGGTATGTCAAAAGTACAGTGGTAGTTATTGGAAGAAAGGGTAGGAAGGAACAGGATCCAAAGACCTATGAAGCTACATCCTGGCATCTTCAAAAGTTTAGGCAGGTTAGAGTCGGATGGGCATCTTGTTAGCATGAAGCATCTCAAATAAGCTACCACCTTCTGCCTTTGAAGTATATCCCTATACATATGCCTCCCCAACGGTGGGAAGAGGAGATGAGTGCCCAAGCTCATACAAACAATGAAGTGATCCCATGTGGCTCCTGATGATGTGCTCCTTTCTCCCGCTCCCTCCCCCCCACTAACAAGGTAAGCTGCTGCTACCCAAAACAAGGCAAAGGTGAAGGCTAGAGATGAAAGCTCTCTGAAAAACATGGGTAGAACTACATTCTCCCTAAGCTCCCATGTACCCCAGGATGGATATAAGATTGTCAAGGCCTGGGTCTTTACCATTAATAAGAGTCAGGTAACTGGGGAGATCGTCCTTTCATGGTCAAACTTCAACAAATCCTCAAATTAATGGAAATTTTCCTCCCTATGGAAATATATCTATTGCAAAAGTTGGGAACTTCAGCTATATATTTAGAAAATTCCTAACATTTGGTTTAACTCATTACAGCTCTAGTTTACCACAATTTTAAGCGGTTTTTTTGATGGTAGGTTATAAAAATAAATAATGTCAGTCAGCAAACATTGATGAAGCACCTACTATGCACCAAGCACTGTGCTAGGCACATACAAAGAAAGGTAAAAGATGGTCCCTGCTCTCAAGTTATAATTTGGTTTTAAGTAATCTCTATTAATGGAAAAGAAGCCAATGGAAATGTACCCTGTGTAAAAGTGATACCAAGTATTCATTTCAGCACATTTTATGGCTTTTGTAAACATGGGTGCCCAGTAGCTATGCCAATTCATTTCATGCTATGGGAACTTTTCAGATAATCTTTCAAGGCATTTCCTAATTCATTAATAATAGAGTCTAAGCCATGGTTTAGGGAGACTGAACCAAGCTCAGACAACAATATGCCATTTATTTTCCAAAGGCAGCTGACAGATGGAAAAGAATATTGTTACAATTGTTTGCCACAGAAAACCTAAAGCTACCTAAGAGAGTTTAAGGATTTCCCAAGGTAGAAAATGCTAGTTCCACATATGGTAAATCATAATTTGGAGGCAATGAGATGATTTGAGAAAAGGTGAGGATTTTCTTTCTGAAATCCTTTAAAGGTCCCTAACTAAACATGGCATGTGTACATTGTCATAAATAATTCCAGCTCCCTTCTGAAAAATCTAGTTTGCCATTCAACAATTTACTGAATTAGAGGGTATAGTAAATGCTGCCCCACCTTCCCAATGCAATCCAGCTAGTGTTACTTAGCCCAGCCAAATTTCTTTTTTGTTTAGAAAGGTCCAGATTAAATCTTCTCTGTCTCTCTTTGTCTCTCTCTCTCTCTCTGTTTCTGTCTCTCTTTACCTTCACCCCTCCAAAGTTATTAAATTACCTAACAATAATTCCTTTTTGTTTGGTCTGAGCCCCCAGCTAGAAAATTAGTGCTCTACCAAAATACTACAACAGTAAATGTGTCTGTCTCCTCTTTGGAGCTTTGTCTTATGGCACTTCTGTGTTGCATTTCGTGTAATGAAACACATAGATCATCAATGCAATGGTTTACCTTATTTAAAAATAAGGTCAACAGGAAGCTAAATAAGCTTTAAAGAAACAAAGATAAGTTTCTGGATAAGATATGTGCCCTCTTGGAAGAGATGGAGAAAAGGAGGAGGCAGAAACTGAGAAAACAATCTTTCCTCTGGATATGTTGAAGCAAAACAGGATGTGCCTAGTCACATCTCATGGCTCCAAAGTCTGACCCTTATTGGCTCCTTGCCGGAGCTTTTCTCATGCTTCTGTGGCAATTGCTCTTCATTGCTCCCCTCTAATACCTCCACATCATATGGCTAGGTATGACATGATATAACAAGGGCTGGCTGCTCCAATCCTTGGTCCACGTGTCCTCTAGTTAGCCACCCATTTCCCCCTTCCCCAATCCCTCAAGATGGAAGGATCTAGCTTATTTGTCAGAGTCCAGTCATGTTAGTCACAGGGTTAGGACAAGCTACCTCAAGGCTGAGGAGACACCTGGGAGATTTCCTCCCACCAGTGAGCATTCATCTCTAGTATCCTGTTATAGACACATGTAATTTTTTTTAAAGCAGTGACATGGTTTGATGAAGAAATGTAATGGCAGATTAATCGCATGTCATATTTTGATGTGGAGTGACATAAGAATAATACTATAGCAAAACACTTTTTAAAATCTCTCATATTATTCTTGTGGACAAGATAGATTTAGACTAAATGGCAATATAGTTTAATAGATTCCTGATTTGTTGGATGACCACACCCAAAAGGCACTGATTAATGGGTTAATATCAAACTGGAAGGTGATCTCAAGCAAAATTCTCTCAGATTTGTCCTTGGTACTGGACTCTTTGATGTTTTTACCAATAACTTTATTGAAGGTATAGATAGCATCCTTATCAAATTTGAACATAACATAAAATCAGGAGTAATTGCTAACCTCTTGATGACAGAGTAAGGATCCAAAAAGATTTCAACAGAAAAGAATGATGAGTAAAATGTAACAAGGTTATATTTCTTTCAAACAAAATTTAATCTTTTTAGATTTCTTTCAGAGGATCCATAATCTCATGAATGTGGATATTCCCTCCAGTTGTGTAGATCACATCCCATCCATCCCTTCTCATCCTTTGTAATTCTTATCTACATCCTCCTATAAATCCTCCCATAAAACAAAGAATAGATGCATATAAAGTCCTACCCAGGTTCAAAAAATCAACTCCACTTTGTAGGCATAGCTTGACAACAGGTCATTTGAAAAAATCCTGAGGTTCTTTGGATGATTGCTGGCTCAATATAAATCAATAGTATGATGTATCAATCAAAAAAAAAAGAACTCCATTAATTTAATAAATCCATGATGTCATCAACATGAATATCACCTTCAACAGTGTAAATTGTAACCTCTCTATGGCATCCCATCTTATATGATTTTTTGTACATGTCATACCATAAATCTTTCACAGGGTTACCACCTAACATTATAGAGGACTTCCTTTAGGTCTTTTCACAGTGCAACATTCTCTCATCCCTTGCTGCCACTATATGAACAGTTTGCTTCTTTTCATGGTAATACATTTACTGGATATTGTCTTTTATATAACATCTCATGTCAATCATGACTGGTCATTTTCTACAGCCTTTTCATGTCTGTCATAAATCTCTCCATTTCCTTTAGGTAACTTGGAATTTTAGTTCTTTGAAGATTGTGGTGTTCCATGATTTATAGGTTCATAGTATCAGGTCCTGGGCTACATTAATAAATGCAGAATGTTCTGAATGAGGGAAGCAAAAGTCTTGTTGTATTCTGTCCTGGTCCGACCTGATTCCTGCAATGTGTAATGCTACATTTTAGAAAGAGCATTGACAAATTGGATAGAATCCAAAGGAAAGCAAATAAAGGTGGTGGGAAAATGAAAACCGTACAATAGAAGAATTGACTAAAGAACTGAGGGATGTTTAGCCTGGATAAGAGAAGTCTTTAGGAGAGACATGGTAGCTGTCTAAGTATTGGAAAGGATGCCATGTGGAAGAGAGATTCTGCTTGGCCCCAAGGGCAAATCTAGGAGCAATAGATAGAATTTGTAGAGGGACAGACTTTGAATTAATGTAAGGGAAAATTCCCTAACAAATAGGGCTATACAAAAGAGGAATAATGTGATAGATGATTAGTTGGACCCCTATTTTACTGGATCTCTATTTTATTCCAATCAATATTCATCAGTTTGATATGATTCCATAGAGGTGGTGATTATAAGTTCTGATAGCAGGCCTCAGAGCTGTGAGTTGCAGATTGTAAGTTCATTTGCTTAATCATAGGAAGCTAACTATAGGACCTCCATCCTTGTTTTTCCTTATTAGTGTGACCAAGCCCAGTGTGGCGGAGGTGACACAATTACGTGGAAAGACCCCCAGCTTGTTGCCCCTCCATCCCTTGTCATCCCTCTATTGCTGAACATGGGGAGATGACCATGAGCATGTAAACAATGAGTGATCCTGGTTGCTGGCCTGTGGCCTGCCTTTCTACCAGCCCATGGGTGTGCTCATTAGCTTGGTAGGACTTCCTAAAAGGTTGAGATATGTCTGTTAAGATCTGCTCACAAGCCCATTTATCAACCAATGGGATTCTATATTTTTTGTAAATTTTCCTTCAGGGTCAAGGGCAAGGTCTGTCAACCAATTGGATTCTGTATTTTCAGTCTGTATTGTTTGGGCATGAGGCATTATAAAACTGGATATAAGATCCTGGAGGAAGGAGGCATCTCAGATTTTGAGAAAGATCTGAGGTTTACTTCATGGAGCCTTTAATAAAGTGCCATTGGCTCAGGGCTCTGCCTCAATGGTTTTTCTTGCAGATTGGTCAGTTCTAGAAACCCCACAATAAGCTGACTCCAGAGGTAGTGAGTTCCTCATCAGTGGAGGTATTCAAGTTTAAACTGGGTGAATATTTGTCACAGATATTTTAGAAGGATGGTTGTTGGGTTTGGGGTTTTGGTTTTGTTTGTTTTTTTTTTTTTCAGATATAGGTTGGGTTAGACTAAATGACTTCTTATCTACCAACTCTGAAATCCTTTGACTAAAATTATTTAGACATCTTTTTTTATTGTGGGTCACTTTAATAGTTCTAAATATATGGCAAGACAAGATTTTAAAATCTTTAATCCCCAAAGCAGATTTATCCCAAATAAGCAGGCTTTATCTGACTGCTAAATCTCTAGGCAATCCTTTAACTGGATCAAGGATTGTTTTTCCCAGTTGAAATTACTCTGTTACCAAGAATAGATTTCTCAAAAGCTGGACTCTCATATTCATCATCCTGACAGGTTGTGAATATTAGAAATTTATGTTCTTGTGTTCCTCCATAGTTATGGCATTGGGCTTTTACACAACTGTGTGTGTCCTTATAAAATAACATTTCATTTTCTCTAACACATTCTATCAGCATGATTCTCACAGCATAATTGTGTCCCCATTATTGTAAGAGCCTGTGAATTAACAAGGGATTATTGACAAAGGATTATAGTTATGCTCTTGGGTTTCTTGATGACTAATTATGGATCTACATTTGATTTAAAAGGTTGAGGCAGCAGATCTCAAATGTTTTGATCTTTTGTTTACGTGGGTTATATCTATCAATATTTGCCATATTTGAAATTTAAAATTATAACCTTTAAGCTATATATCTATTTATTTAAAATAACCAATAAATACATTATATATAATGTTTTTAGAACATCCTAGTTAATATAAATGTTTTGAAAAATAATTTTCCAAAGCAAAAAGAAATAGTTAGAAGAGTGACTTTTTTTGTTTTACATGGTTTTTTTTGCAAATCTCTTTAATATCTGGCTAAATAGAAGGCAGCTGTATTATCATACTTGCTTCTGGATTTAATCTATTGAAATGCATTGTTTGTTGAGGTATATGAAGAAAATCCTAGCCTCACACAGATATGTAGTTAGAAAAGGGAAAAAATATTTCAACACACAAATAATATCTTAGTATTGCTATGAAAAAAAGTTTTGACCTCAGGAGACCCATGAAAGGGTCTCAGGGCCTCCCAGGGATCTGTGGACCATGTTCTAGAGAACTATGAGATTAGGAGGACACAGCTATGAAGAAAAGGATTGATCCATAGAGTTTTGCCTAGTATAAATCCCTCATATAGTTGAACCTTCTGTCTTGTCTACTTTCCTAAACTGAGACCATTCTTGAATATTACTTTACTGCCACGATTGTTGAATCTTTAAATGGAAATGAAGTTGTTTTTTTTTTCAGGAGAACTATTTATATAGTAACCAAACATTGTCAAAGTAAACAATTTGGAAAACCTTCAGAACTCTAAAAATTGCAATGACTAGTCATTGCTGCAGAAGACTTAAAAAATATGCTTCTCACCTCTTCGTAGATAACATCCCTAGATGGACCAGAGGTGTGAAGTGAAGCATATATTTTCAGACATTGCTTATATGTTGACTTTTTTAACTTGATTATACTTGTTACTTGTTGCCTACGAACAAGCTGTGTCTCCCCCATTCTCAAAAATAACCCTAACTTTATCCTTCCATTGCCATTATCATCCCATAGTTCTTTTGCCTTTTGTGGCTAAAATCCTTAACAACACCATCCATTTTGTTTCCTCTCGTTCTCTTAACCCTACAATCAGGCTTTTGATCTCATTATTCCACTGAAACTACTCTCTCCAAAGTTGCCAAAAGATCTCTCAATGGCCAAATCCAATGGTTTTTTTCTCAATCCTTATCCTTCTTTATCACTCTTGCAGCTTTTCATATTGCTAATTACCCTTTTCTTCTTGATAATCTCTTGACTCTAGGTTTTGGGGATACCATTCTCGGTTGGTTCTCCTACCTATCAGCTGACTCCTTCTCAGTCTCCTTTCCTGGATCCTCATCTAGTTCACACATTCTGACCATAGGTGTCCCACATGTCTCTGTCCTAGGTCCTCCTTTCTTCTCGTCTCCCTCCATTACTCCCTCCACTACTTTCCTTGGTAATCTCACAACTCCTTTGGATTCAATTACTATATCTATGTTGATGATTCTCAAATCTACCTATCCTGCTCTAACCTTTCTGCTGACTTCCAGTCTCACATCTTCAACTGCTTATCAGATAACTCAAACTGGATGTCTAGTAGATATCTTAGGCTTAACATATCTAAACTGAATTCATTTTTCCCTTCCCCTGAAATACTGCCCCCTTCTAAATTTCCCTATTACTGGGAAGGTTACCACCATCCTCCTAGTCCTCCAGGCTTGAAACCTAGTTATTATCCTTGACTCCTCACTACCTCTCATACCACCACCCCCACCCATTCTGTTGCTGAGGCTTGTCAAGTTCACCTTTTTTTAACATCTCTTGAATATTTCCCTTTCTCTCCCCTAATATTACCACACCACCTTGGAGCAAGCCCTCACCTCCTCACTCCTGAATTGTTGCAATAGTCTGCTGTTTTGTTGATCAGCCTGCCACAAGTCTCTTCTTACTCCAGTCCATCCTCCATTCAGCCACCAAAGTCATTTTCCTAAAGTGTGGGTCTGATCATGTCATACCCACCCTCCCACCCAAACCCAATAAACTTCAAAAGTTCCCTATTGACCCCAAGATCAAAAACAAAATCCTCTGTTTGGCATTCAAAGTCCTTCATAACCTAGCCCTTCCCCCTATCATTCCAGTCTTCTTATATTCTGCATAGTAATCTTCAATCCAATGACAATGATCTCCTTATTTTTCAAACAAGACAGTCCATCTCTCAGCTCTGGGCACTTTTTCTCATTGTCCCCCATGCCTAAAATGTTCTACCTCTTCATCTCTACCTCCTGGATTCCCTGGCTTCCTTCAGGTTCCAGCTAAAATCTCACTTTTCACAGGAAGCCTTTTTTACAACCCCTCTTAATTCTAGTGTCATCTCTCCGTTGATTTTTTTCCCTAATTATCCTATATATATATAATGTATTTGGACATAGTTATTCACATGTTGTCTGTCTCATTAGAATGTGAGCTCCTCAAGGACAAAGCAGGTCTTGTGCCTTTCTACTTTTTATCCCCAGAGTTTAGCACAGTCCTTGGCAGAGAGTAGGCACTTAATAAATTCTTACTGATTGACTGACAGGGGAAGGATTCTATTGGAAGGGGGAAATAGTAGGAAGTGACAGATTTTTAAAAAGAAAAAAAAGAGCACCAACAATATTTAAGTATACACAGAAGAAAACAAAGAGAAGTTCATAAGGTAACACAAATAAGCAGGGCAATTTTGTTACTACCTTGATGAATTTAATACACACTTTTAAAATCAAACTGTGCAGAAGTTCATAATCTCACATACTTTTTGTTCTTTGTATATTGGGATGTTTGTGTTTGTCGGTGGTTGTTAAGTTCATAGTAAAAAATATTTTTTTAAAAAAGAAAACAATGGTTTTGACAACATGGAAAAAAAACCATCCACAAGACCTTTAAACAAAATCAGACTCTTAATTTAGATCAAAATTGACTCAGTGGAGCTCCATGAAGTGTATGATGGATATATTAAACATTATTATTCAGAGCAAGGAGAGAGCAATGTCTATTTCTTCAAGAGACATTGAAATTTTCACTACTCAGAAAGTAAAACTGAAAGTCATTTCAATACAGAATAAGAAATAAATATCAGAGGAAACAGCCATATAAATGAAGGAAGGAAAAAAAACAGCAGAAAAAAGCCTAGGGGAAACCAGAGTCACTGGGTAGAACCCAAAATATAAGTGTTTGGAAGGGATTATGGCTAGTAGTGGTAGTGCCTGGGGGGGAAGTAAACAGTTTGACCTTATTAAATAATTTATAATTTGTCTTTAATGTTTATTTTCTTGTGTTTCTCCTGAATCTTATAGGTCAAATTTTCCATTCACTTCTGGTCTTTTCTTCTTTCAATACCTGAAAGTCCTTTAGTTCATTAAATACCAAATTTTTTTCCATTCATGATTATGCAGCTTTGCTGAGTTATTCTTGGGTGCAAATACAGATCTTTTGCTCTTTGGAATTATAATGTTCTATGCCCTTCAGTCTTTTAATGTAGAAACTGCTAAATTTTGTGTTATACTAACTGTAGTTCCACCATATTTAAATTGTTCATTTTTCTAGTTGCTTGTAGTATTTTCTCCTTAACCTGGGAACTTCAAACCTCGGCTATGATGTTCCTGTGTGTTTTCATGATGGGATCTCATTTAGGTGGTGATCAGTGGATTTTTTTTTCAATTTCTGTTTTACCTTCTCATTCTAAAACTTAAAGGCAATTTTTCCTAATAATTTCTTGAAGTATAGCATCTAGACTCTTTTTTATCATAACTTTCAGGTAGTCCAACAATTCTTATATTATCTCTCCTGGATGTATTCTCCAAATTAGTTGTTTTTATAATAAGATGTTTCACATTCTCTTCTATTTTTCATTCTTTTGATTTTATTTTTATTATTTATTGATGTCTTATGAAGTCATTAGCTTGCCCTTGCCCAATTCTAATTTTTAAAAAATTATTTTCTTCTGTATGTTTTTGGGTCTCTTTTTCTAATTGGTTGGTTTTCTTTTCATAGTTTTCTTCATTTTCTTGTATTACCCATTTTTTCCCAATTTTTCTTCAACTTCTGTATTTGACTTTTAAAGTCTTTTTTAAGCTATTTCAAAAACTCTTTTTGGGCTTGTGACCATTTTGCTTTTTCTTTGAAGTAGAAGCAGCTGCTTTAACTTCACTATTTTCCTCTCAGTTTGAACCTGGATCTTCTCTATTATCATAGTAGCTATCTATGGTTGGGTTCTTTCTCTTTTTGCTTACTCATTTTTTTAGCAGCTTATTTCTTGTCTGTTGATTTTTTTTTTTACTAGAAATAGTTTCTTGTCATGAGGTGTGGAGAATAATGTTTCAGATTTCAGGGTTCTTGTGCTGTTATGTTCTGAGTTCTGCATGGGGGCCTGACCTCAGATACTCTTCTCTACCCCTGAGACATGACCAGGGTTCCCAGCAATGCTGTTATTCCAAATGCTTTTGCTCCCTGCAGTTCCTCTCAAGATTGCAAGCCTCAGCTGACTCCTCTGCCCTGGAACCAAAAGCAGGGACTCCATTCTCCTTTGAGTGCCCATAGCCAGCAGGGCCTCACCCTCTGTGCCTTGGTGTGTGCTCATTCCACCTAACCCACAGTCACAGCCCAGGACCCTGTTTTGTCAGTGCATGTGGCCCCTATGTCCAGCACCAGCAGAGGGCCTTTCAACTTTCTTCTCATCAGCTGCCTAATCCCCACATTGACTGTGGGGCTTCTTGTTTTTTAATTTAGTTGTCCTCACCCCTCCCTCAAGGTTTGTTGTTCCTTGATTCCTTGGTATCTGCTTAGAGGTATCTCCACTTCAATCAGGCCAGACCACCACCCCCAGGGTCAAGTCTTTCCAAATGTCCTCCCAAATTATCTTAGGTGGACAACTACCTTACCCCAACTTTTAATTATTTATGCTACTCAAAGTTCACTTTAAAGAGTTATTTTGAATTGTTTGGGGGGAATTTGGGAGAGCCAAATAATTACCTGCCTTATTCTACCATCTTCCCAGAATCCTCTATTACTATTTTTCAAACATACACAAATGCTGCTGTAATTAATGAAAAACAAATCCACTTAAAAGTATTAGTGAAATTGTAATAGCTTTGTGTCATGTATCTTCTCAATCAATAGATACTAAAAGTACAACTACTATCTTGTAATAGTCTATGAAATTGTTTTACATTTTTAAAGGGTCTTCAAACTCAAAAACTTTGGGAACTATTACTCTAGTCCATGTAGAGCAGGAGCTCTTAACTGTCTTTGTACCATGGACTCCTTTGCAATCTGGTGAAGTCTATGGACCCCTTTTCAGAATAATGTTTTTAAATGGATAAAATAAAATGCATAGGATTGCAAAGAAAATCAATTATTGTGAAATATGGTTATCAAAAAAAACATTTTTATTAAGTTCATGGACCCCAGGTTAAGAAATCCTGATAATATAGTAAATGTATGGTATGACAGAAATACAAGAGCAGGAATCAGAGACCTGGGTTCTACTCCTAGCTTTGTCACTGACTAACTATGTGATTGATGATGGTGGTGGTGATGGTGATAATAATATATTTTGCATATATGTAGTCTTTTAAGGCTTATGAATTACTTTATAAATATTATCTTATTTTATCCTTGCAACAACCCTGGGAAATAGATGCCATTATTATTAAACATGACTTGCCAAGGTCAGACAGCTTATAAATACCTATGGCTAGATTTGAACTCATGACTTCTGGATTCCAGGCCCAGCACTCTATCTACTATATCAGCTACCCTCATCTATGAAATGAAAGGGTTGGAGGAAGTGATCTTTAAGTTTCTGCCACTCTAATATTCCATGATTCCAGAAAACCTAAGAGAATGTTGGCATCTTCAAGGTTCTCACTTAAAAGATTACTGTTGGGAAACAGGAGGTAAGGTGGTATGGAAGGATGAAGTGAAATACCAGAAAAACATGGGATGCTACTTGAGAAATTCAATGAATCCTTCAGCTGCAGCCTAAGCAAAGAAGAAACTCTGACTAGTCTTGCTCTTGTCATGTAGTATTTATTGCCTCACATGAACTCTAGCTGGTGAGATGTGCAAGGTAAACAGAACCAAGGCCCCTAAGTCCTTTCCCCATTGTTTACCACTGAACTCTTTTTTCATATTGATGAATAGTTCTAATAGTCTGATCTCTGGAAAAAGAAACTCCTGGAACTTATAAAAAATCTAATCATTTAAAATCAGTGGTGAATAAAATAAAAAGTATGTGTGCCATTTCTTTCTCCCATAGTATATACCAAAGCAATCTATATTCTTTCCTCCCCTGTCCCAAAGATAAAGAAAATCATTTGAATTCTTCTTTGAGAAAAGTCTAACCTAGAGGATTAAGGCTCAAGATATGTAAAATGCTTTCTGTCTATAGATGACACTTTATCCTGCCACTAAAAGATAAAAGAAGATTATACTTAATAGAAACATATAGAATAAAATTTAGGTGATAGACGCAATAATAAAAGTATTAGAAAAGATGCTATTCATTCAAACACAGGCTTTCCAAGTTTTCTTTTGCATCTTGAGAATGACCATTGTAGACCCAAAAAGAATTAAAATTTTTTGAAAAACAGTAAGTGCTAGTGAATGAATGGATGACCAGCCACTTGTACCTTATTTTATTTATTCTGAACCCTTCATATTCAATTGCAAAACAGGAATTGTGTCAAGTTAAATTAGAATGGACATAATTTTTTCAAGCTCATATGAAAAATAATTGGCCTTGTGAGCTGCACAAGCATCCATGATAATACAACACAAAATACCCAAGATGAACTATGCAAACCACAGTAAGACAAAAAATAAATCAGAAGCTGTACCAGGTGAGGCACCTTTACTATTTTCAACTACTGACATTCACATAGAAGGAAATAGTCAGACAGTGCTGACCACACAAAGATGTCTGCTAATGGATACTATACATACACACACTCACACACACACACACACACACACACACACACACACACACACACACATATATATACATAGAGAGAGAGACTGCTTGATTCTTATTTGATACCAAAAAAAAACAGATTATTGAGAGATTCCTTTTAGTATCTAGCAAATAATTCTAAAGTCTTATTTTAGCATGTAAAATCATCTGGTAGAATGTAAGTTCAGGGAGGGCAGGGACCATTTTGGCTTTGACTATGTATCCCCTGGTCCTAGTTGGCATGGTATTGTTGAATTGTTTGCGTCTGCCATCAGTGTGCTAAATAAAACACTCAAATTTCTTTCTCCGGCATCCAGTTTTCTCTAGGGACTAAGTAAATATATGTCTTTATGTTCCCAAAGCTACAAATAGAAGCATATGATGAATCCTGGGCAAATAGAATTTAGTATAACAGAGTGTTTTCATTTTATCATGCCAGAAATAACTTCATATTTCACAGGTCAATTTCTTAACTATGACATTCTTTAAATAAGATAAACAGAAAGCTACACTACACAAAATCATGTGTAACCTCAGTCCCAAAGCCCATTGGTATGGGACTCTTTATTTATAGGAGGAGATCAATATCCTGAGCCTACACGAAGGGATGGGATGGAGTTGGTGAGCGAAGAGAGCTCTTGAGCTCTCTTCAAATCCTCTTCCAGTTATCTTCAAGTTGCTTTAAGTCTCTTTAGACTTCTGGTGCTTCTGGCTTCCAGCTTTGAGAGAGAAGATGGAAGATGCCAACGCTACTTCAAGTTAATGAAGAAAAAGAGTCTAAGAAGAAGTTGACATGACAGGAGCTGGCAGTCTCCATTATGTCTCTTTTCCCTGCTTGCTACACCAGAGACTTCAGGGAACTTCCCTTTGGGTGACTCTCTCTCTCTCTTAGTTGAGTTAAGTTACCTCACTCCCAATGGGAGAGCTCCTTCACTATATATTGTCTGATATTTTCATCATGTGTATACTTTCTCTGATTTCTGTTTGGCTATCAAATTGGATAAATGAGTTTATTTGCTAATTGATATGTGTGTTCATTGTGGAACTGGTATTTGGTTGGAAGGGAGTCAAGTCTTGGATATGAATTGGGGTCCTCTTTTCCCCAATAGTGAAACAGCAATCAGAAGTTGTACCGAACCTGAAAATCACATCTTTTAGACTAATAATATTTAAGGGTACAGTGAGATATAATTCTAGATCAGTATCTTCTTTCTCTGAGGAGAATAGTGGCCAGTCTCTACCTTCCTCCTCCTGATTCTTCTTCTGGAAGGAATTAAAAGACTCCCTTGGAGAAGAACAGGGAGAGAAGAATCTACAGATGTCTATTCTGCCTCCCTTCCAACCACACGTTGATACCACCATGTTACATGAGTGGGGGGGAGACAGCTCTTGTATTTCTTATGATCTCATAACCTTACAATTCTCACAAGATTATCTAATAAGCTCTCACACTCTAAATTCAGGATCTCTAGCACAAATCCACCTCCCACCCCTTTATAAGTGAAGAAGTCTTCAGAGATATGGATAGGGAAGAACATGTATAGGAACACAATTCCAAGAACTGTGTCATAATCTCCCCAACTGTCATGAATTTTTCCAAAGTCATCCCTAGTTTAGCAAACTAAAAGTTTGCTGCTTTTTTGGTCTCTTTGGTTTTTTTTTTTCTTTTATTTTGTCTTAGAGATTGGTCCTTCCTATCTTGCCCAAGCTGGAAATGTAGCAACAATTCACAAGCTCAATTCCAATGCTAATTGGCATAGAAGTTTTAACCTGCTTTATTTTTCCAAGCTGGGTTGATTCACTACTCCTTAGGCAGCCTGCTGGTGCTCCACCCCCAGGGACTCACCCCCAGGTGCAGTACCAAATGAGGGCAACCAATTGGCTTTAGTCCAATTGTAGCTCAGAACTCCTGAACTCAAATGATCCACCAGCCTCATCCTACCCAGCAATAGGAACTAATGTAATATATTTCCTTCTCCCTACAATCCTCTTTTAAAATGTAAATATGTCTGGTCTAGGCAAGGTAAGTGACATATCTTAATAAGAATTTATTTGATCACTTTCCCCTATGACAGGATAACAGAGAGAACCAGGATCCTGAAAGCAGAAAAAGGAGGCTAAAAGAACACAAAAGAACTAGAAGTCACCAGTAAGACCCACCAAAAATAAACTTTGCCTCCTTCACAATTTTCCACAGCCTGTCCCTGTACCTTCTTTACCTGCAATGTATCTATAATCTGAATATTGTTAAGTATTCCCTCCATAAATCACAGAGTAAAATCCATCTATGGCTTTTTCTCTTGAGCTCAGATCCCGCAGATGATCTGCCAGGGTGCTAGCAGCCTTTCTCCAGGCATCTTTCCGTGAGTATTTCATGGGGAGGATGGAATAGTGAAAAGAGCACTAGATTTAGAGACAAGCTGAATTCAATTCCCATGTCTGCCATTTACTACTTGCATAACTTGGGGCAGGTCTGGACCTGGACTTCTGGACTTGTTTACTACTCTCTGACATAAGGGAAACAGACTGGATGATCTCTACAGGTCTATTCATCTCTAAATCCTATGACCTCACCCTATGTACCCAGGAATTCAAATCACTTACTGAATAACACAACCAAGATCCACAGAGTAAGTCATTTTCACTGCCATTGGTAGCTAACTGTCCAACAGATAAATGAATGACCTGACATTTGTCTTCATGGTAAACTTGGTAATGGAGAAACTAAATATGTGTATAATAAAAGTTATATTGGGCAGCTAGGTGGCATAGTGTATAGAGGCTGGGCTGGGGGTCAGGAAGACCTGAGTTCAAATCCAGCCTCAGATACTTAGTAGCTGTATAACCCTGGGCAAGTCATTTAACTCCATTTGCCTCACTTTACTCATCTATAAAAATGAGGCAGAAAAAGAAAATGGCCAACCACTCCAGTATCTTTGCCAAGAAAACCCCAAATGGGTTCAGGAAGAGTCCAACACCACTAAACAAAATAGATGAACTTCTTGGAATTCTATGACTAACCTAACAGTTGCTGTTTTACGTAGAATAGAGGGGCTCTTAGTGCAGCCTGGCTAGGCTATAGGAAACTGCACAGGCAGCTGAGTGGCACAGTGGCCAGAGTACCTGGGAGGAGTCATGTAGACTCATCTTTCTGAGTTCAAATCTGGCCTCAGCCACTTACTAGTTGTGTGACCCTGGGCAAGTCACTTTGCTTCTCTTTCCTCTTCTGTAAAATGAGCTGGAGAAGGAAATGGCAAGTATTTTTGCCAAGAAAACCCCAAATGGGTCACAAAGAGTTGGACATGACTGAAATTGACTGATCAACAGCAACAACAACAACAACAAAAAGCTGTATTAGTGCTGGAGTGTTGAGGGTGGGGAGAGTGTCACTGTTTACTTACATCTTCCAAAAGGACACTGAAGTCCCAGAAAATCAGCCATTTTCAGTATTATAGAAAAAATAAATGTGTGCATGAGGAAGGAGTGCCTCTGGCCCTTTCTTGGTTCCTTGAGGGGCAAGGCTCATAGTCATGGAAATGGAGCTTTTGCCAGAGTTAGCACTATAAGTGCTAAAAAAAAAGGGGAGGGAACCCAGCATGATTGGGGAGGGAAAAGAGATGGCAGGGCAGTGTTCAAGAGACTTATGGGAAAATGTATGAGGAGATATGAGAGAGAAGAGAGTGTATAAAAAGAGGGAGAAGAGGCAGCAACATTGTATAGTGGAAAGCACAGCAGTTTGGGAGTTATATTATTTGGGTTCAAATCCCAACTTGGCCACTTACTAGCTCTCTAACATTGGAAACAAGCCACTGAAACATAGCTTCTGCTTCTGCAAAAGGAAGGCATTGAAATAGATGCTCTCTAAGGTCCCTTTTGGGCCTAAATACCCTGACTCTCAGTTAGATGGAATGCATATTGTTCTCATACTTCTCTGGGAAAGATTCCCAGATAACAGCAAAATGTCAAATCAAGTAGAGGTTTTGGGTGACCTGACCCAGCAATATCTACCTTGTTGGGGTTTAATGGCCTACATTAAGACTGTTTTTTCTAACCTTAAGAAGGTAACATCAATTATCCCATAAACTAATAGACTGTAACTAGTATTTGAAACACTTTGCCATTCACAAAAAGCACTAGTAGATTATCACCTGAGATTCTGAAATATTACATTAGAGGTTTTTACATCTAGGTACTATAGTCAAAGTTGGCTCCCTCTTCTATGCACCTTGATGACAATATCTTCCTTTTCTTAGAGATGGAAATAGCCCTGCCAGCTTTAATGCTGACTTGCTGTAGGAGATGTTCCTGCTTACTCCTAAGGACTCAGTGAATGAATCTGAACCTGGCAACCACCATACCTGCACAGGTTGCTTTTTCTAAGGACTGCAGCAGTTCTAAAAATGATTATTCATGAGGATCTGACCGATTAAAAGAAGGGAGCTTTTTTTTTAAGGAGGAAAAGAGCTAGAATGATGATGACCATATAGACCAATAGAACCCACCTAAATTCTTGCCATACTTTTCTATACTTGTTAACTCTTATTTAGGTTCATGATATCAAAAATAATGAGTAGGTTCACCTTTGAATTCCTAAAGAATTAATTAGGGATTTGAAGAGATAGATAAATGGACAGATAAAATTTACTTGTTGGAAAGTTATCAATGGATGATGGCCTTGCAGTTACATAATAAGAATATGGCATTGGAAGTCATTGTAAAACATACTGCTCATATAGCATTGGAATAATAGTGAATAATAATAATAATAACATGTAACTAATGCTTCAAGGATTGCAAAGTTTCATGACAACCCTGAAAGGAAGGGATTATTAATAGCTTTTATTACCCTTTTTTATAGATAAGAAAATTGAGGTTGAAAGAGGTATTATGATTTGCCCAGCATCCCATAGCTATTGAGTGTCTGAGGTTGGATTAGAACTCAGGACTTCCTGACCATTCACTTTCAGCACTCCATCCACTATACCGCCTAGCTGGTGTTATAAGGTGTTTTGTTTTGTTTTGTTTTGTTTTGTTTTTCCACTTCTATGCTAGCAGTCTTTCTAGGAAAGATATCAGACTAAATTCCTGCCCAGTCATCCTGAATTCTAGTTCATCTGTGTCTGGAAGAGCAAGTCAGCTTCAGATAGTCTTGGTCAATGACAATGTCAAGAGCCATTAGAGGTGGCTAGGTGGCACAGAGGATAGACTGCCAACCCTGGAGGCAGGGAGACCTGAATTCAAATCCAAACTTAGACATTCCCTAGCTTTATGAAAGGAATGCTAGTCAGCAATGTAGGTGATATATTAGAGAAAGAGTTGAAGAGATCTTCAATTCTTCACTTACTACTGACCCTGCCACCACCGTCGGTGACCTACCCACAGAAAGGTGAAAAATAAACTGTGGGTAAGATGGCAAATATAACTGTTTAGAATGTACATCATTGTCCTAGAGAGCCCCCACTAATAACTAGGCCCAAATTTCCATCTAAAGATTGGAAAAATTCAATCACAAATGGAAAGACAGCTTAAGGATACAAGTTATAAAAATGTAAAATGACAGGTTTTCTTATTAACTGTGATGCAATGGAAAAAGCACTGTATTTAAACTCAAAGGACCTGAGTTCCAGTCCCAAATCTGCCATAAATTATCTGCATGATGTTGGACAAGTCATTTAACTTCCCTGGGTCTCAGTTTCCTCATCTGTAAAATCATAGACTCCAAGTTTTAGAGCTGGAAGAAAATTTAGAAGTCCTCAAGTCCTCTAACTTTGAAGTTGAAGAAACTGAGGCCCAGAAGGTTAAGTGAGTTGCCTAAGCTCATTCAATGTGGGGGAGTAGGGTATAGAAGAGGGAGCAAGCATTTATTAAATGCCTACCACATACCAATTATATTGCTAAGCACTTTATAAATATTGTCTCATTTGATCCTCACAACCGTGGGAAGGAGGTACTATTATGATCTTCATTTTACAATTGAGGAAACTGAGGCAGACAGTGATTTAAGAGACTTGCTCAGACTTGTCACAAAGTTAGTAAATATCTAAGGTCAAATGTGAATTTAAGTCTTCATGACTCTAGTCCCACCACTCTGTCCATTGTACCACCCAGCTGCCTCCAGTAGAAAGTAGAGGTTGAATTTGCACCCAAGTCCTTTGACTCCATGAAGACATCAGATTGCAACTTAGAAGAGCGTTTATGACTCTAGATGTATGACCTAGAATAGGTCCAAGAAGGAGAAAAGAAACAATAACAGTGTAGGAATGAGGTGGTTAGCATCCCCAGGGCTTCTTTGGTATATTGGTCTTAAAAAATACCATATAGCTCATGACGATGATGGTGTTGGTGGTGGTGGTGGTGGTGGTGATGGTGATGATGATGGTGATGACAACAATAATTATGATACAGGCCCATAATACAGGTAGAATTTTTTTTTTGGCCACTACTCCCTTCAACTGAGCTTAATAAAACATTGAAACTACTAACATAAATGGATTTCCCTTGCCTGATCTATCAAAGTTAATTGACTCCCTCTAGGGAGTTGGAGTTTGGAAAGAAGAGAAGTCAGAGAGTGGCACTTATTGTTTGTATTGGAATAAATTTCCTCCCACTGCCCCCTGAGGCAATCAATTAACCCTAACCCAACAAAAAACCACTGATGTTTCCTCAAGAAAACATTAATAGGACTCAATGGAAAGTAGGTCTTTTTTTTTCCATTTATGAGGCACCTTATTCAAAAAAAGTATTTGCCCCAGTTGTCAGACTCAAGG
Source organism: Vombatus ursinus (assembly GCF_900497805.2). Lineage (NCBI taxonomy): Eukaryota > Metazoa > Chordata > Mammalia > Diprotodontia > Vombatidae > Vombatus > Vombatus ursinus. The sequence continues at coordinate 81,954,276 of NW_020954590.1, forward strand.
AATGGTCTTCCACTGCAGTGATGAGCTTGGATAAGAGGCAGCTATTTCAACTGCTATGTATCAGTTTTTAGTTCAATTCAAGAATTCAAAAACTTCAGATGTTTTCTATTATGTGTGTGTATATGTATATATATATATGCATATATATGCATATACACACACATTAGGAATAGGCCCAAAGGGCTAAAATGATTTACAAAATTTAAGTTATGTTTAGCTATGGCAAGGTGGATTTTTTTTGGTCTTTCAGCCCCTGATAGTAAGCCACCCTTTCCTAGCAGAGTTGTGTGATATAAAGATCTGAAATTATAGACCATGAGTTTTAAGCCTACCTCTGTCCTTTCCAGCCCCTGTGACTTTGGAAAAGCCACAACTTTTCTGAAATCCAATTTCCTTATCTGTAAAATGAAAGAGTTAGACTATATCTAAAGTCTCTTCAAGCTCCAAATCTCTGATCTTATTCTTTGGATACAAGAGTGAGGTCAAATAGCAATGATAATTTTGAGGTGGCATATTGATCATCAAATGTTTTCAACTTCAGGCCCTCATTTCCTTTTGACTAGATTATTGCAAAAGCTGTCTATTTGGTCTATTTTTCTCAAGCCACCCCCCATTCCAGTTCATCCTTCACATAACAATTAGAGTGATTTTCCTAAAGTGCAGGTATGACCAAGTCACTCCTTTCCTGAATAAACACCAGTGGCTCCCTATTACCTCTAGAATCAAATACAAACCACTCTGTTTGGCATTTAATGATATTTACAATCTTGCCCTTTCTACCTTTACAATCTGCTCACAAACTACTCCTCTATCCTCTATGATCCCTCCATATTGCCTTGCTGTTGTTACACATACACACACACATGCACACACACACCACCTCGTCTTGAGTCAGCTTGGTGAATCAGTGGATAGAATGCTGAACACTGAGTCAAGAATACCTAAGTTCAAACACTTTAGCTGTGTGACTCTGAACAAGTCATTTAAGCCTCAGTTTCCTCAACTGTAAAACAGAATGCATGATAGTATCTACCTCCCAGGGTTGTTGTGAGAATTAGATGAGATATTTATAAAGCACATAGCACAGTGGCTGGCACGTAGTAGGCACTTAATAAATGTTTATTTTCTTCCTCACATCTTTTATCTAAATATTTTATGCACTAGAATATAAATCCTCACCTCTACCTCTCAGAATCCCAGTTTCCTCTAAGATTTAACTTAAGAATCACCTTTACCATGGAGCCTTTCTTGACTGCCACCCTCCACTAGTACCCTCCTTCCTTAACTACCTTGTATTCATGTCTACATATGATGTGTACATATAATCAATCCTCAACTTTCATGGGGATAGCATTCCTAGAAAATGGTCCAAAAGTCAAAAATGTGAATGTTGATACACTAAACCTATGGGAAATATGGGGTTAGGTTCCCACAACCACCAAAAACTGTAATCTTTTGCTAGAGATTGCTGAAAATACACTTTTCTTCATACTGTTCTTCATAATGAAACATAAATTCTGATAATATGTACTTTTTAAACAAAATAACCATGAAATAACCCATAAAATGTAGTACACAAAATAAAACTGGTAACATGAAAAACATTTTTCTTTCTAGTAATTCCCTAGAATTCTGTTACTTTTATGCTAATATCTCAATTAAAAAAACATTGATTTCAGACAATATTCACTTTTCATAACAAATGAAATCTGCAGTACCATAAATTCCATACAGCAAATAAAATTCTTAAAACTAAAATATTTTTTAATCTGAATCTTACCTTCCACTGTGTCAGATGGCAGTGTGAGGGCATTGTACTGTATACTATACTGCTATAAACCTCTTTACCTTGGCCACCCTCTGAATACAAAGGCAGAGATTGTTGGAATTTTAGTCACTGCTGTCAGAAGATTCAGAGACTGGGAAGGTCTTGACAACCCCTCCAACACTGTCCTTCACAGCTTCAGAGAACATGAAGAATGTGCCAGCTTGAAATAATTGATCAGCAACATCTGCTTCATGTGCTATTTGAGATTCTTAAGGGTCTTGGAATATGAGTGCATAGTAGAAGTGAGTTGACATTTAAACTTGAGGCTATGATGGATGATGGGATGGGCAGCCTTGATGTCTCTAGTCAGCTAGCCATTTAGGCAGACAGTGACTGTAGACATTTTGGCAGAAATTTATCTAATATCTTTATTTTTTCACTAAGCTGCATCACTGACTTTGCACACTTGGACTTAGGGCCCAAAGGACTTGTACTACACTTTGGGGCATAACTGCAACACAAAATTTGAATTTTAAAGATAAACAATGAAAATATGCAACAAATGTACAGGGAGCTCTTTACAACAGTTGGTTGAACAAGACCCATAACACACCTAGTAGGTTACCAGCACTAGTAGGTTACCAGCTACTCCACAAACTTGTAATCATACCTTTCTTTTTTTCTCTTTTATGCTAAGCCATGAATGTTCCTAGTTGTCAATACAAAAATGAAAATTAAATAAGTAATAAAATCATGGGACTGTTTAAAGTCATGAAAATTAAATACATGAATGTTGAGGATTGACTATACATGCCATCTCCCAGATGTAAGGTCATCAAGTCCAGGGGGAGTTTTAGTTTTGGATTTGAATCCCAACACTTAGCACAGTGCCTGGCACATAGTGAGAATTTAATAAGTGTTTATTAATTTATTAGTTGATTCAAGGACTCAAAAGCTCATTTTTTTTTCATACTGAATCTCCCAATCTCACTCAAGCTGGAAGTACCTCAACCACTCCCAGCTGAATCCTACTACCCATCAGCACAGGAGTTTTGACCAGCTCCACTTCTGAGCTAGGCCAGTCCAGTCTTCTTTAGGCAGCTGGTGACCCCTATTTTCTAGGTGCTCACTATAATGGTATTTGACTTAGTGTCGACATTTATCAGCTTTAACCCAAATATAGCTTAGAACTCCCAAGCTCAAAAGATTTACCACCCTTGGCCTCCTTGGTAACAGGGAGTATAAGCAGCCACCACCATGCCTGGACTCAAATTTGTTTTTAATTTCCATAAAAGGACTGAAGAAATCTTCATGAATCCCTTTTCTAAAGCTCCAAAACCTTCATTAGTGAGAGACAGTTAATTTTCATCCCACACAGCACAGAATGTAAGCAAAGGTTCTCATGTCTTTCTTTGGTTTCAATCTTAAAACTAGACAGTTACAAAGCAGCAGCATTGCTGCTAAAAGAACTTCAGGCAAAGAGGGGCTATGGAAAACAGATTCCTTCTATCTGGTAAATATTAAAGAGAAAGACAGCAATTACTAAGCCTCAATATTAATACCTAAAATGCCTTCAAAGACGGTATTGGTTCCTTAGAGAAGAGGAATCATGGTTCATGAAAAAAATGTTTAGCAAAATGACTGACACATAGTAAGCATTCTACAAATGTTAGCTATCATTATTAAAATTATTATTATCATTATTATTATGAAATTAAAGAAGCACCCCCAAACTACCTGATAGACCTTCAGGCAAAATGGGTAAACTATTTAGAAGTAGAATGACATACTTGCCATAGATATTTTCCTTGAAACAATTACTTGAGAAGAGGAACTTGCCCAGAGAAAAAACAAATTATACAGGTAAAATTTGGAAAGAAATGGAAAGAGATATATTTAAGAGAACAACCTTTGTTCAAAAAAGTTATTCCTCAAAATCAGTTCCAAATAGACCGCAAGCTCCATAAAGGCAGGTGATTTTCCAAACATATCCCACAGTCCCTAGCATAGTTCTCTGAACAGAAAGCATTTAACTAATATTACTAAATTTATTGATTTGACCCACCTCTAAGGACTAGCCCAATGTCCAGGAAACACATTATGTTTTTCTGAATAGTAATGAATGTGAGGACATGAGGATAGAGAAAGAAAAATTGGATCTGTTGGGAGATTACAAAGAAAGGTTACCATACTGATGGATGGGGATGTTATTATTGTAATATGATAGCATGAATGATGAGTAGAATAATACATATTGTCTTCCTGTTTCAAGTCTCTCTCCAATTTCTGTCCATTTTCCCAAGTGATTTTTCTAAAGGTCTGGCTAAATAAGTCCTACTCAAAAAATCTCCAGTGACTCTGTATTTAATTTAGAATCAAATATAATATCTTTTGGCATTTAAAACTCTTTGTAACCTGGCCCTTTTCTATCTTTCTGGCCTTCTCATGCTTTATTCCCTTCTATACAAATGTACATTTCAGCTAGAAGGGTGACTAAGCCAGGGTTCTTACAGCCTAGTGAGAGCCAATTGTTAAATGTTCAATGTGAGCACTTTGGAAATTGGCTACTAGAAATAAGGGATTGATTTACTGTTTGTTGATTGTCTAGAATTAAAAAGTGTTGTAGAAAATGTTAATGATGAAGATTAAATTTAAAGTGTTATGTATACATTTTTTCCAGAGAAATGGTTGTTAGACATTTTTCAGCTGTCCCCTGATTCCAACCATTCTGGCCTTCTTGTTCTGCACCTATACCACTCCATCTGCCTTTGTACTAGATACCCAAGCATGTACCCTCCTCACCTCTACTTCTTAGAATTCCTTTCTCCTTCTAGACTCAGATCAAATACTAACTTCAACAGGAGGCTGGTCTCTCCAGTTGCTATTTTTAATAACCAGAGGCAGTATAGAGTACCTCTGAAGTATTTATCTTGTGTATGTATGTTATGTATATATATCTATTCATCTATTTAATGTTTTCCCCACCATTAGGATGGAAGTTCCCTGAGGTCAGTGACTCTTTTTACTTTTACTTTTCTTCATATGCTCAGCAGTTGGCACATTACCTGGCCTCAGTCCTTAATAAGTGCTTTTTGATAGATTGACTTTAAAAAACTAGAAAAATATGGCATTAAGAAAATCACTTCAATGGCTGAATGGAGAATGTATTAGAGTGGGGAGAGAGTTGAGGCAGTCAGACCCACCAGCAAGATATTTAGAAGTCTAAGAGTGAGGTGATGAGGGCCTGGATCAGAATAGTGCCATAACGAAGGAGAAAAGGGTGCATATTTGAGAGATGTGAATAGAAAAGAGAAAGGTGAAATTGGCAGGCCTTGGCAACAGATTGGATATGGGGATATGAGAAATAGTGAGGAGTTGAGAATAACAAATAAATAGTGAGCCTGAGGGCTTGGGAAAATAGTATTTCCCTTAATAGTAGTAGGGAAGTTGCTGGGGAGGACTTATGGGAAAAGATAATGAACTCAGTTTGGGGCATTTTGAGTTAAAGATATCTACTGGAATCCAATTTGAGATGTCTGAAAGGCAATTGGAAATGTGAGATCGCAGGTCAGCAGAGAGGTGAAAGAGGGATAGATAGATTTGAGAATCATCAACACCAAGATGATAATTGAATCCATGGGAGCTGATAAGATCACCAAGTAAAGTAGTATAGAGGGAGAAGAAAAGAAGAAAAGCCCAGGAAAGAACTCTGAGGTATACCTACAGTTAAAAGACGTGACCTGGATGAGGAAGGGAGACAAAAGAGTGGTCTGATAAGTAAGAGGAGGACCAGGAGAGAGTAGTGTCTTGAAAACTTGGTGAGGAGAGAATTATCAAGCAAAAGAGGGTGATCAATAGTGGCAAAGACTGCAGAGAGGTCAATAAGAATGAAAATTGAGAAAAGGCCATTGGATTTGGCAAATAAGAGATCATTAGTAATTTTGAAGAGGGCAGATCTGGTGGAAAGATGAAGTAAGAAACTGGATTGTAAAAGATTAAGGAGTGAGGGGAGAGTAAGTAGAGGCACCTATTATAGATAACCTTTTCAAGGAGTTTCACTACAAAGGACAGAAGAAATATTGGATGATAATTAACAGAGATGGAAGGATCAAGTAAGAGTGTTTTGAAGATGAGGGAAACATGGAAATATTTGTAGGCAGCAGGGAAGGAAGGAGTACAGAGGAAGAGTTTAAAGATTAGGTACAGAATGGGGATGACAGAGTGGGCAATCTGTTGGAGGAAAATGGATAGAATGGAATCACTTGTGTGAGTAAAGAGGTAGGCCTGGAAAAGGAGTAAGGCCACCTCATCATGTGAGACAGGAGTGAAGGAGAAAGTAGTGGTAGAAGGCATCTGAATGATATGAGATGAGGAAAAGGGAAAAAGAGGGAATTCAAGACAAATGGTCTCATTTTTTTCTATAAAATGTGAGGCAAGGTTCTCAACTGAGAGCGAGCTAAAACAGAGACCTAAGAAACTTGTTGACCAGCAAAGCTGATTAACATAGGTATCATCCTTCATTTGTACCACCAACAGTTTGCTTATTACACATAAATCCTATATTTAGATTCAGGGAGTGTGAGGTTGTGTTTCTGTTTCTTGAACTCTGTGGAACTGGAATAGTTCAGAAAGTCAAAGTATGAGATATGGAACCTCACCTCAGAGTTTCCCTGTGAGCATCAGTATTGCCATTCCAACTTTGAGAATGATAGAGTCATAGAATGTTAAAGGCTAAGGAGAACTTATTGACCTAGTCCAACCTCTTCATTTTACAGATAATAAAACTTGAGCTCACAGAAGTTAAATGACTTGTCCAAGGTCATACAACTAATTACCAGCAGGACTTAAAACCAAATCTCCTACTTCCAAGTCTGCTGTCTAAGAAACTTAGACATAGAGACCACATGAAACTCTGATTTAGAGTTGGAAGGAATCTTAGAGATCACGTGATACCACTCATCACTTTATAGATATGAGAAGCCAAGGTTCGGAGATCAGTGGCTGGACCAAGGTTATAGGATTAGTTAGTGGAGGGAAGGGAAGCAGGTCATAATCAGTTAGTGGTAGAGCCAAGACTGGCGTCTAAGATTGTAAGTCACTTTCCAAAAGATAGTTACATCTTAGAACTTAGCCCATTACCCAAGCATATAACCCTTTTACTCCCTCCCATTGCACTATGGGTCAAAGCTATTGTGATTTAGTCTGATGAGTTCCCCAAAGTGTTGTTATTTTTAATTACCAGAGGCAGTGTAGAGTAAATATAATAATAATAATAACTCATATTTGTGTAGTGTTTTAGGGTATACAAAGAACTCCCAACAAGGAGCTGAAATACCTCAGCCCCAGTCTTTATTCTGCTGCTTATTGGTTCATATGACCTTGCAAATCATCTACCTTCTTAGAAGTTCATCCATAACCTGCAAATAAATACATCTGTTCTGCCTACCTCACAGGGTTATCTTGAGGATTAAATGATACTGCTTAATGTATGTGGAAGTTATAAATGACTATACAAATGGGTGTTTTTTGAGGACTGAAACTGATTTTGCCAGTATAGAGAATTCTCAGCAAGGAAACTCTCCATCAATGCAGATCATCACATGCTTTGAAATATGTAATCTTAGGGTTGCCTGAGACATTAAGAGGTTAAATAACTTTTCCAGGGTCACACAGAGAAGAACTTGAACACATCTTCCTGACTCTAAGACCAGGATGCTATCCATTATGCTACACTGCCTCTCATCTACTATTATTGCTAAATTTTGATGCATAAAATATTACTTAATATAAGTGGTCATCATTCCGGCCTTGTATTTTTTATGGAAGAATTTTTGCAATTATAGAAGCTATTGCAATATGTATTGCAAATCCTTTCAAAATACTCCTGTCCTTAACACCTATAGTTCTCATAACTTTGCCATGTGACTCATGTTGTTTCAGGATGTCACATTTTCTTGCCCATAGTTGGGACATCTGTATTCTTATGAATTATTTCTTTGTCCTCGCTAATACGTATCCTACCACTTGATTTATTAATAGCAATAGGCATAAGATCTTTGTTAATCCATAGATCTAATTGTCAAACTCTTATGGGGAGAATCAATGACAGAAAAATTAAAAGAGATATCCAATGGCATTCATAGGGTTACAGATTTAGAGCAAGAAAAGATGCTGAGTCATCATCTAAGAAAACCCACTCATTTTAAAGACAAAAAATTGAGACCCAGAGATATCAAGTTGCTTGCCCAAAGGAACCCAGATATTAAATAAAGCACAGGATGACAAGACACAGATTTAGAACTGGAAAGGACCCCTGACACCATATTGCTCTTTATTTCAGATTAAATAAGTGACTTGTTCAAGGTCACATGGGGAATAAATAGTATCTAAGTGTGCCATTTAGAAGACCTCTCCCTTTCTCCCTTTCCTTCATTCATTAGCATCTGTTCCAATTCCCCATTGACATATAGAAGTGATCCTAAGTTACAAAGTTCTCTTTAAAGAAATAAAGAACAAATTAAAGAACTAGAGGAATATTGAGTTTTCATGGTTAGTCTATGCCAATATAAGGAAAATGACAATACTCCCAAAGATAATTTACACTTTTAACGTTATATCAATCAAATCACCATGGCAATATTTTGTAGCAGAAGTGTCAAACTCAAATAGAAATGGAGCCCTAAAAAAAAAACTACAAATGAATACCAACTATGTCACATTGCATTTTTACTTATTTTGTTAAACATTTCCCAATTACATTTTAATCTGGTTCCACTGCAGGCACTGGGAGTTTTGCTGGCCATTTATAACCTGTTAGGATGAGTATGATATCTCTGCTTTATAGCACTTGGTAAAATAATAACAAATTTAATTTGGAAAAATGAAAAATCTAGAATATCAAGGGAAGTAAGGACAAAGGGGAAATAGCACTCCTAGTCCTCAAATTTTGTTAAGAAAGCAGCAGTCATCAAAACCATTTGGTATTGATTAAATAAGAGATAAATCAATGCAACAGATAAACAAAGGAAATTCAGAAACAATGGAATTCAATAACCCAGTGATAAAATGGAAAACATAAATTACCTAGGAAAATACTGCTTATTTGATTTTTAAAAACTTCTGAGAAAACTGAAAGTAGTCTGACACAAATTAGGCTTAGACCAATACCTTGCATCATAAACAATACATTCCAAATGCATATGTGACTATAATATTAAAGACCATACTATTAAAAAATTAGAAGCAACAGATCATACACCTGTCACATCTATGGATAGGAGATATCTTCTTAAACAAAGAAGAGGCAACTGCAAAAGATAAAATAGGTAACTTAGGTTATATGAAACTGAAAAGCTTCTTGACAGACAAAATTAATGCAGACAAGAAAGGAAGCCGTTAAATGAGGGGAAAATCTTTGTATTAAATCTCACTGATAAAGGTTTGATATCCAAGATATACAAGCAGTTTACATAAGCAGTTTATATATACATGTGTAGATATATAGAGAGAGAAAGAGAGAGATTTTGTAACTAATAGCCATTCTCCAACACATAAGTGGTTTTAAAAAAAAAGATATCAATAAACAGTTCTCAAAAGAAGTGCAATTCACAGCTACGTGAAAGAATACTTCAAATCATTAGTAATAAGAGAAATGCAAATCAAAATTACCCAGAGGTTTCATTTCATACTTTGCCAATTGTTAAAGGTGACAAAAATAGCAACAGTCAATATTGTACAGGTTGTACCATACATATTAGTATATCATGTACACTAATATATTGGTACACCAACATATTGCTGGCAGAGAAATTTTGAATTATGCAAATATAGTGACTAAAATGCCCATGTCCTTTGAACCAGAGACTCTGTTATTGGACTGATACTCCAAGGAAGCCATTGATAAGAATAAAGTCCTCATAGAGACCAAAATATTTATAGCAGCACTTTTTATAATATCAAAGAATTGGAAACAAAGCAGATGCCCATTGATTAGGCAATGGATAAACAACTTGCAGTACATTAATATAATGGAATATTATTGCTGTAATAAATTATGTGTGATGAATAAGAGAAACTTGGAAAGATCTATTAGAAAGATGAACTGATGCAAAATGAAGTAAGCAGAGCCAAGAAAACAATATGTAACAATGTCTATGTCAACATAAATGGAAAGAGCCACACCAAAAAAAAAAAAAATCAAAAGTGAAGCATGACTAAAATGAAGAGATATGAGAAAATACCCCTAACCCATTACTTCATGGAGTTAGGAGGTCCACAGCTGTTACACATTGCACATGTTTTCAGACTCTTTCAATGCATTAATCAGACGTGCTGATTTTTTTGCCTTTTTCTTTCTTTTCTTAAAAAAATACTATTTCTTAAATGAGATGACTCTCTGGGAGGAGGAGCAAGGATATAAGGGATAAGTATGATGATGTAAAAAAAAAAAAGACATCAATAAAAATGTTGTTTTGTTGTGTTTTTTTTTAAGTGACTCTAGGTTTGTAGCAGTGCTACTTATATGCTGACTGGTCCTACAAAACTAGAAAAGCTTCAAGCCTGATCTTCAAAGTTCTCAGAGGGTCAATATCAGGGTATTTCATCTCCAGAAGGAAAATCAACAGGAAGTGAATTTCTGGCTACATAGAGGTGTTTAGATCATCACCACTCTGTGCTAATGAAACCACAGCTCCTTGAAGACTATGGTCAGACTTTATGCTAGGCCACAGAATACAATCACAAAGAGATTCTCCAGAGCATACCTATTGAGCTCCCTACATCCCTATGTAGAGGTATGAGGCCATTTCACCATCGACCATGGTGAAATTATGCAAGAAAATGCATGACCTCAAGGAGACCCCAGTTGACTCTCCAGCAGCAGATTCAACATAAAGTTACTGCAAATTTCTTCACTCCTCTTCACATTCATAACAGATAATAATGTATATGAGTAATGGAACATGTTGATGACATTTACTGTACATGCTAATGGCAATCAAAAATGGACTTAACCTGAAGTTCTTCAGAATACCACTGAACGTCTTCATTTGTCTCTGCTCGCTAGTTCTCATTTTATATTTTCCCATACACCTATGGAAAAGGACATGAAGATATGTAGTTACTATAGGAAAAGAGTGTGATATAGTAGAAAGAGCACTAGTTCTGGAGTCCAAGGATAAAGATTTAAATCACACCTTTGATATTACCTCTGTGGCTAGTCAAGTAATTCAACTTCTCTGGTGCTAGTCTGTAAAATGAAAGAACAAGAGGGAAACCTGCCAGTTTGTGACTAGAAGAGATCTATTCCTTATTAACTTTTTAGAAGCAGTTGCTCATTGTAGGGTGTCTGTAAATTGCCTAAGAGTTCTCTTGTTTTCTTTAACATTTCAATGAAATGATAATTTTGTGGCTGGAATGATTGCTAGCAGGTAGAGGGTTTTAACATTCTAGTAGATAACCAGGCAGAGATTGTTCCAAGCTTCCAATATGGGGGCTATATGCCAAGAGAGTAAAAAAATGTACAATGGCTTTGTACCTAGATCCTTCTTGCCGTGAGAGACCCTGAGTCTGTCACAAGACTTACATTAGCAAACAAAGGAATGAAACTTTTCACAAAGAAAGCCTCTTTAATTGCTTGGAATAAATTATGAGATGTTCACAAACCCAAAACAAACTCCTCAGCAATTGCATAGAATACATCCATCCTAGCTAGTTTTGTAATTGCTGTCAAAAATCTCCCATATTTTGGAATGGCTATAGCACAGATTGGTTACATGTGAAATTTAAAATATTATACCCTTCATCAAAGTCACATGGATTGGTTTTTACTTCCCATTACTGCTGTATGTTGAATACTTTCATTTAAAAAGAAAACGTGGTTCCCATCTCAAATGTGGAGTTAGGGCAATTTTTACCAAAAATGGTACAAATATGCTTGAGAAGCATTCATCTTTGAGTGGAAAGGGAGACCTGGCTGTCAGACCTCTGAATGTTTGAATTCTAACAATGACATATGTATGTATGTGAATTCACAAAAAGTTTACATTTTTGAGAGAAAATTGCTCTGAAATAAGGCAGCCAAGCACTCAAGGCATTTCTCAAAGAGGACCAAAGGGATTTATCTCCCTTTTAATTAATAAAAGGTTGTTGGAAATTCAATAACAGCATAGTTTAAACATGACATTCCAGTCTAGATGGTGTTTTCCCCCTGTTGCTTGTTTGCAATTGTTATTTGCTATAATTTGCTACTCTATAAAAATTGAGCATATACATTAGAATAGGAACTGAGGTCTATGGACTATTCCATGTTCTTTTCCTAATGACGATTTTGTTGTTGTTGTTGTTCAGTCATTTCAGTCACGTCTGACTCTTTGTGACCCCTTTTGGGGTTTTCTTGGTAAAGATACTGGAGTGGTTTGTCATTTCCTTCTCCAGATCAGTTTACAGATGAGGAAACTGATGCAAACAGGGTTAAGTGACTTACCCAGGGTCACACAGCTTAAAAGTGTCTGAAGCCAGATTTAAACTCAGGAAGAAGAGTAGTCTTAACTCCAGGCCAGGCAATTTATCTACACCACCTAGCTGCCCCATTATGTGCCAATAAAAATAGATAGTGTTATAATAATCATTGTCCTGCTTTTAAATTTTAGGTCAATTTCTCCTTCAATTTGGCTGTACTACATTTTCCATGACCTGTACATTGGAATGGAGAGACATGCTTGTTTTTTGCTTACTTTTTAAATTTTCTTTTGAAATGTTTTGCTGATACTTTTTTTTACATTATTCATATCCTGATATACCTGAACCTTCCCTTATAATAAAAGTCACAAAAGTTTGTTTTTTAAGTTAAGCAAAACTAACTTCAAACATGACTTCATCTGACAGTGAATGTAACATTCTGTTCCCCTACTATGACAACTCTCTATCAAAAGGAAATGAGTCTTACATTACATCTATAGTACCAAAATTGGTCACTGTAATCTTTTCAGCTAACTTTTAATATTGTTTGCATTTACATCGTTGTAGTCATAGTGTACGTTCCCAAGTTTATGCTTTCTTTACCACATACTTATTTCTGAAATATGATTCAAAGATCTGTTCAGGATATAGAGTTGAGAAAGAAAGCACCATTTGATATGTAATAATAAGCTGTAATGTAAAGAAAGCACCATTTGATATGTAATAATAAGCTGTAATGCTTTTCATAGTTTTGTTATGAGATGTCTTTTGAACAAAGAAACTAAATATTTGCAAGATACTTAGTGATCCCTGGTTTTGTTGAGTTTTTTAATAGTCAACCAATTTATACTTGGACATAAATTTATCTGATTTATTTTATATTTGAGTTATAATGTTATGGAACAAGCCTGATATGACTGCTAAGGAATATTTTTCTTCAAAACCAGATACATTGAGTGTTTATGTGTACCAGGTACCTTAAATGAAATATATTCTAATGTACATGATGGAAGTGGAATAGATGAAGCAAGGGATATCACAGAGTAATGGAAAGAGCACTGAATTAGAAAGCAGAAAAGGTAGGTTTGAGACTTGGCCTCAACTCTTGGACAAATCACTGAACCCCTCAATGCCTGTTCCCTTGTCTGTAAAATGTGGCCAATAAAACTTGAACTACCTGCTTCATAGGTCATTGTGAAAACCAAATAAAAATAATACATACAAAGCATTGTGTTAGTTATTTTACATAACTGGTGCCCAAATAGGAAGTGTGAGGTTTTGATGCTGACAGGCAATAAGCCAAGGTGCAAAAGTATGCTCAGCTTAGAGAATTCTCCACTTACAGCAGCAATTGCTATTTCAAAGAAGAAAAAAATGGGATACGGGAAATTAGAGAGGAAAGGCAGAATGTGGTACAGGAATATATGATGGGGAATATATCAAGTAAATATGTTATGTCATAAATATGCTGACACTACTCATCTCAAAAAAGTGAAGAAGAAAATGCTAGTTTTCACCCCCAAAAAAATGTACAAATTGCCTCAACTTCTCACATTTTTTTATAGTGGATCCAATTTTTTTTTTGCATATTCCATTCCTTAACCTGAAATTAACTTTCATCTCCTCCTTGTACACTGTGAGTGTATTCATGTTAGCTAGAATTTTTGCCTCCATTCATTAACTTAATAACACTAAACAATACATGTTGAAAGAACCACAGAAATCAAAACTCACATTCTTTCCTTGTCACTCTTCATTTCCTCCCTTTTCTTATCTCTTCCTTGCCCCTAATTTCACTTCTATTTTGCTTTCAACAACAGGTTCTCTATAGTTATGAAGAGATTGTTTATTTTGTGGTTGAATTCATTTGCATTTATTAATCCTCTTTCTTTAAATTAAGCAAGCACATTTAGAAAAAAGACAACTCCAAGACACATACTCAAACAAGGAAGTGGTTAAAGCCACAGACTGGGAGTTAGGAAGAGTCTTTCATTATATAATCAGTAGAAAGTTATTCTTTTTCTGTGTCATACTGGTCCATCTGTAAAATGACTGGTGGTCCTTGTCATGAGTATGTGTGAGAAATATTATAAGGACAAGTTAAAGTTTTAAGAGTTCTCTGAGATTGTTGGGGAAACTAGTTTTTATCCCTCAACCCAATATGGAGTGAGAAAAATTATAGGAGTTGCCCATTGGCTTTCAAAGCTAGGACGAAAGATAGAGAAGTGTTAGATCAAGCCAATATATATGCTGGGGTTGGGGTCTGTTTTGTTTGGTCCAGATCTACAATTTCTTTGATATAGTAAACTCCCTGTGAAGGGTATCTATTTATCAATGTAGATCAGTACCTGCTCTGCAACTTAGAGAGCTGTCTTAGGCATTGAAAGGTTGAGTGCTTTGCCTGTGGACATTTTTGTCACAGGAAGACTTGAAACTTACTCTTCCTGATTCCAAATGCCATCTATCCTCTATTCCAGAGGTTCTCAAAGTGTGATCCCAGGTTTCTTAGGGGTTCCTCAAATCCCTTTAGGTGGTCCATAAGCTCAAAACTATTTTAATACTGACATTTTAATTTGTTGTTGTTGATGATGTTTAGTCATTTCAATCATGTTCAACTCTTTGTGACCCCATTTTGACATTTTCTTGGCAAAGATACTATAGTGGTTTGCCATTTCCTTCTCCAGCTCATTTTATAGATGAGGAATTGAGATAAACAGGGTTAAGTGACTTGCCCGGGGTCACAGAGCTAGTAAATGTATAAGGCCAGATTTGAACTCAGGAAGATAAGTCTTCCTAGCTTCAGATCTGGCACTCTATTTGATGCACCACCTAGCTGCCTTAGACATCTTAATACTATACTATTAATACCATACTTCTGTTGTTGTTTCATCCCTGTCCAATTCTTTGTGACACCATTTGGGGTTTTCTTGGCCAAGATACTGGAGTGATTTGCCATTTCCTTCTCCAGTTCATTTTACAGATGAGGAATTGCGGCTGACTTGCCCAGGATCACACAGCTACTAAGTGTCTGAGGCCAAATTTGAAATCATGAAAATGAGTCGCCCTGATTCCAAGCCCAATGCTCTATCCACTGTGCCAATAACATTTTAACCTCTAATATGATAAATGTTCATGGATGTAACCCACCTAAAGCTCTTTGGAGTTCTCAACAAAGTGTAAAGGGGTTCTGAGACCAATAAGTTCCAGAGCCACAGCTCTATACCACCCTGCCTCACATAATGTTATATGAAGAAAAATAAATGAAGAGAAGAATAAGGTACATCTGCACTTCACCAGTTTAGATAAGCTAGTGGCTCCTGCTGTGAACATTGCTATTCATCTTGCTTCTATGTGTAAATTAAGCAAAACCTGACAACTTGATTTCTTCTTGAGGAAATTCAATGCCCTCTTCTGACACATTAAACATTTAGCTGACCTGTTTGATGCAACAGTAGCAGCACAGGGTTTTATACATATTATTATCACATAAGAAATGAGGACAAGAGCTAACCCAGTTGATTTGTCAATTCCAGATACCATACTGTTTTCTGGACTGCATTTTATATCAGGCCAACACAACAAAGGAAATAACAGCAATTGTGTTACAACAGCTGGATAGAATGAGTGTCTGATTTGCCCTGTTGAAAGATTTGTTCATAGATTTATTTTCCTATATCTAAAAATGTATTCGATATAAATTATAACCTTAACACTGGACTTTCCAGCTTTTGTCATTTCCTTTTACCCATGTTTGTTCAGTGAATTATTTCATGAACCTGATTCTTCCCACTACTACTGATTCTCTCAGTTGCTTAGTACCAACAATAATGACTCCTTTTTCAAATTAATGATTACAAAGAAATTGATGGAGAGGGGAGGGAGATTTGTTTTTTAACCTTGAAAATAGTTTAATCAAAATCTTAATTTCAAACCTTTCTCCTCACATCTGAGTAGAGAGTGGGAGTAAAAGTTCTAGGGCAGAATGTAGCCTACCTACATTGTCAGATCTAGTCACTGTATTGAGTGTTTTTGATAGATTGCTTTCTTTGTTGTTAAGGACATTTCAATCTTGTAAGTGTTCTCTATTTTTTTTTAAATCATTGAGATATAATGATAAAAAGCATCAGTTAAGTATTTTTTAAATATTAATTTTAAAATGCTTGTTTCTGTGATTGTGTTAATGAGGTTTAGAGAATCTGAGGAATGGAAAAAAGCTTCTCACCACAACCATCTAACTACAAGGCTTATTCATTATATATAGAGTATTTTATAGATGTACTTATTCATAAAATGAAGGTACAAGAGGCAGGCAAGAGTGTGTTCTCCACTTTATTGTCATCCCCAGGTCGCTACTTTGGTCTGTTACAAGGAAATAAACCTACATATTTAGGGAGTTGAATCCCAAGAAACAAGATTGGTCCAGGTCACCAATTGGTTCTGGATGACCTGTCAATGTCAGGGGTTGTAGGATTTTACACAGAGGTACACAAAAGGAAGCTGAATCCTTTATGCCCCCAATTTTATGGTAAGCAGGTAAATTTAAATACAATGGTTAGCAGAATTGGAACTGCTCTTATACATGGTAACTCCATCTGTCTATCTGCATATATCTCTCCTCTTAAGGGTTCCATTGCTAATCCTTCTTATATAATGTAAACTGCAATTTCTCTTTGTCATTGGAAAGGTAAATAAGGAACAAGATTCTCTAAAGACTGTTTTTCACTTCTAAAAAATGTACCAAACAATACATAAGGCAGCATGGTATAGATAGAAAGTTACCCTGGAAGACAGGAATCATGTAATTTGAGCACTGAAAAGGACTATCAACCAACTAGTCCAAACCTTACCTAAAAGGAATCTCCACTATAACACACCCAAAAATGGTCATCCAGCTTCTGATTGAAGACCTCCAAGAAGAAGGATCCACCATGCCTCAGAAGAGTCCATTCCACTTTTAAACAGCTCTAATTGTTAGGAAGTTTTTCTTAACATCAAGCAACAAGTCAATAAGCATTTATTAAGTATCTACTATATGCCAAGCATTATACCAACCCTCAAAAACTTCCTATCTAATGGAAGAGACAACATACAAACAACTATTTATGAACAAGATATATAAAGGATAAATTGGAGATGATCTCAGAGGGAAAGCACTAATATTAAGGGGGATCAGAAAATACTACTTACAGAAGAGGTGATTTTATCTGAAACTTGAAGGAAACCAGGAAAGTGATGAGACAAGGATCAGGTGGGAGAGCTTGGAGGACAGCTAGTGAAAATGAATGGAGGGGCAGCTAGGAGGCACATTGGATAGAGAACAGCCCTGGATTTAGGGGGACCTGAGTTCAAATCCAGCCTCAGACACATAACACTTACTAGCTGTGTGATCCTGGGCAAGTCACTTAACCCCATTGCCTAACCCCCCCAAAAAAATGAATGCAGTCAAGAGATGGAGTGTGCTGTACAAACAATATCAAAGTCAGTGTCCCTGGATCTCACAGTATATGCTCGGAGAAAAAAGTGCAAGGATACTGAAAAGGTAGGAAGGGGTCAAGTTATAAAGTGCTTTAAAACCAAACCATTGATTGTATATTTGATTCTGGATATATCTGCCATTGGAGTTTACTGAAAGCTCCACCTTCTGTTATCCATTCTTATCATCCATCTACCTTACCTACCTCATTTCTTCTTAATTTCTCCTTTTCCTATGCTGTTTCTTTTGAAAAGTATATCCAACCAGATCCATGCACCATTTATAGGTCTCATTCTCTAAACCTCAATGATATCTATAAGGTCAAATTTGACTCCTCGTAATAGGATTTCTAGCTTATTACCTAAATTCTGGGCACTTATACGTAGATATTTACTACTAGCTTTTCACTGCACTTTGTTTCCTTTGAGCTTCTTGGTTATTTAAACTGCAATTTTTTCCTTCTTTTTAGTCATGCTCTATATAATATAACTTGAGATTTGTACATAGACAGTCTTCTCATCCTTTCTCCAATTTTCCTGTCTTTGGCATCAAGAAGAACTATATTAAAGTTCTTCCTCTGACACATACTAACCATGTAACTTTAATCTTCCAATTCTCCAGGCAACATTTTAAGATTATAAGCAGATGCCAATTTGCATTGGTAGAGGAAATTTACTCATTGAGAGTTTCCCATGCCAATAAAGTCAAAAATCCTGCCGCCCCCCAAAAAAAGGAAAATAATGAGAAATAATAAAATAAAAAATAATAATTTTATAATAAATTGTTTAAAAAACTATCTTATCTGTTTTTATCTGGATGAAGAAATATTTAACAATTGCTTTAGATACTGAATGAAAGATAATGCCTTTAATACCTTGTGTTCACTTAAAAATCACAAAAAAGTACTAGATTAAGCATGAGGTTTGTAGTAAATATATCAAAGATCTGACATCAGTAATCTATATGGACCTAATGCATAATATTGTCAGTACATATTCCTCAGTAAAGCAATGATCAGAAGACATATTTCTCCTCCAATCTACCTGACTGCTTGATCCTTCTCAGTTTCTTGCAAGGTCATCATCTATGTATACACCATAACCATGTGTGTCCCATGAGGCTCTGAACTGAGTCCTCTTCTTTTCTATCTATACTCTCTTCCTTGGTGATCTCAAATTTCCATAGGTTTATCATCACTATTCAGATGTTTTACAAATTTATAGAGAGGGGAAAGAAAGGGAAGGGAGGGAATAGAAGAAGAAAGAAAGAAAAGGGAAGAGAGGGGAGGAGAGAGCAAAGAAGGAAAAAGAAATGAGGAGAAGAGAAAAGAAGAAAAGGAGAAGGACATGAAAAAAGAAGGGGGAAAGGAGAGGAAAGAAGGGAAAGAGAAGGGGCGAAGAATGAAGGAAAGGGACTGGGATAAAATGGAACAGAAGGGAAGAAAGGGGGAGAAAACTGAAAGAATGTGAGGGGGGGTGAGAAGATAAAGGAAACAAAGTCAAAGGAAATAAAACTTTCAGTAAACCTGTAAGGAAACAGAACAAAAGGTATTTATTTATTCTTATTAGTTAAATGTTAAGGGCTTTCTGAGAAATCTTACTCTTTATTTTGATTACTTGTTTTTATTGAAACTTATTAAGTTTATAATTTTTAAATTCTAAAAAAGCAGATATGGGGAAGGATAAATCATTTGGGAGTAGGGAGAGAATCAGTAAAGGCTAAATGAAAGAAATTATGCTTGAGCTAGGCTGTTGCCATACACAGATCTTTTTATACAAATTTGCTGACCACTTTATTATATCTAGGTACAGAAATTTATAGAGTTTTAATGAGTAGGGTAAAAATGGTGGATCTCTAGGTAAGATTTTTATTTCCTACTCTTACCTATAATCTCACTGATAATCCTGACCATATTTTTTCATTTATCAAAGCTTATAAATTTCAGTCCCAAGATACGACCAAGTAAAGTGGTCAGCAGATCCATACAAATAGACCTCTCTATGGCAACAGTCTAGCTCAAATTTCACCTCCTCAATGGAGCATTTCCCTGTCCTTACCGTCCTAAATTAAGCAATCTGTCTGGATCTCTCCATGGTCCTTATCACATTCTACCTTATATCATACTAACTTGAATACAGCATTTCACAGGCAGCAAAGTATTGTAGATCAAAGTCTTAGACTTAGTGTGAGAAAGACCTGGGTTCAAATATTGCCTCTGATGCTTGCCTGCTGGGTAATGACATACAGATTGCTTGAATTCTAGGAGGTTCAATAGTGCATTCCCCAGAGCTTTGCTGTGAAGCTCAAATGAAGGAATGTGTGTAGAGTTCCTTGTTAGGTTTAAAGCAATAAATGTTCATTATTCTTAATCCTCCTATTCATGCTATTAAATTATTTACTCTCTAAAGGCAGCAACTCTATGATTTCTCATTTTGGAAAAAGTACCTAGAATGGTATTTTGGATGTAGGTAACTTATGATGTTTCTCCTCAGGAATGAGGTTAGCTTTATTTTAGCACTTCTAATAGCCAGAAGCTATTAAAAAAAAAATTCCCCTATGTCTCTGGCCTCCAAATTCCCCCTCACCAAAAAAAGAAAAAAAAAACACCACTTTCTACCATATTAAAATTCATTATTTCTCCTTCCATATTATAAGGGAAGGGAATAGGAAATGAGCATTTATTAAGTACTTGCTATGTGTCAGGAACTATGTTAAGCATTTTACAAATATTACCTCATTTGAGTCTCACAACAGCCCTGTGAGACACATGCTATTATTATCCCCACTTTTCAGTTGAGGAAACTGAAGCAAAGGTTAAGTGACTTGCTCAAGGTTAGTTACTTGCCCAGCAAGAATCTAAGGCTAATTTTGAACTCAGGTCTTCCTGACTTGGAGTCAGCTGTTAAGGTTCTTATTTCTTTCACAGATGTGTCATCTGTATTCAGAAATAAAGCCAGGGTTAGATAGATCAGACACTCTAGGCTCCCTGCCCCTCCACGAAGGTATGAGGAAATCAAAGATCAGGTATTTCCTCTTCCTTCACACCACTGTCCCTCCCACCCAAGATTGAACTGGAAAGGACACAGGAATATGAATGATAGTCATCTATAACTTGTCCCACTGCGGATAAGCTAGATACCTAGGAAAGAGAATGGGGAATATGGGGCCACTCCACTTCTAAGTGTCAGATTCCTTGAATATCTATCATTGTGCTCACTCAGGACTCAAACTGACTAGACTTCCCCATACTCTGCTAGAGACCTGTGTGTTCAGGTCCCATTTGCCTCTTGTGGACTATAGCAACAACCTCCTAATCAGATTCCCAAATTTGCAGACTCTTTCCCTCTCTAAACCATCCTCCATACAGCTGCAAAAATACTTTTCCTAAAGCATATCTAACCATACAATTTCTCTGCTTGAGAACCTTAAATGGTTCCCCCATTGATTCTAGAAGAAAATAGAAACTTGGCATTTAAAACTCCTCATCACCTGGCTCCAGCTTACTTTTCCAGATTTATTTTACATTACTCTTCATCACACACTACACATTTCAAACAAACCAGCCTACTTGTTGATCTCAGAATGTAGTATTTCACCTCTTACCCTAAGGTATGAGCCTTTGCATAGGCTACCCCAAATGCCTGAAATGTTCACTTCTACTTCTAGGCTTCTGAGCTCCATTCAAGGTTCAGATTACATGCTAAGTCTATAGGATTTAGGCATTGGAAACCTCCCTAGATTCCCTAGTTGTTCCTGCTGTCACTTTCATAAACTGATCATGTAAATACTTATGTCTGCATAGGTTGCATCCCACCCCATCACCACCACCCTCAGTAGAGTAATGGCATTTTGGTAAAGTAGACAGGGGCTGTTTTTCATTTCATCTTTGTATACCCAAGAGCCTTACACATAGTAGTTGTTTAGTAAATGCTTCTTGGATTGAATTTGATTGAAAGATTCCCAGTGATCCAGAGGGGCAAATCCTTCTGAATTCCACTTTCCTACTCCACTTTCCAGTGCCCCAAGGTCTCCATTATTTCCCCTGTCCTCCTCTCCTCTACTATTTTCTTCTGCTTGTCCCAGGTATGAAAATCCCTCGAGGTATTTCTGATAGTTCTATTCAACAGAAGTAATCAGTCAATAAAAATGTTTTCCAAAGGAAATAGTTATTCTAAACCTTTGCTTAGGCACATCACCTGAGATAGTTTCCTACCATATACTTGTACCTTAGAACATTACAAATTATGTGGAGAGAGAGAGAGAAAGAGAGAGAGAGAGAAATTCTGTTCACTGCAACTGCATCCCAGAGATTCAAGCTTGATTATCAAACAGAAGTGTTTATTAGGAAGTGCTTTGATCAACATGGAAATGTCATACCATCCTTCCTCATATTTTATACAAATATCATAAACTGGAAAATATAATTTATAATTTTAGGCTGTTTGAGGGCTTGTTGAAACTCTACTGAAGAATTTTTAACCTTTTTTGTGTGTCATGGGCCCTTTTGGGAATCAGTCTGGTGAAGCCTAGGGACCCCTTCTCAGAATAATGTTTTAAATGCATAAAGTACATAAGATTAAAATAGAAATCAATTTTATTGAAATACATGATAAAAATATTTTTTAAAACTCACAGACCTTAGATTAAAAGCCCTTGACTAAAGTTCAATTTTTAAATTAAAACTAGAAGAAACAGATACTTTTTTTTAATCTCTTCCATCCCATATAGCTTCTTTTCAAAAGGTAAACACAGAGATAAGACTCCTCCTAAGGAGATCAAATTGTTTGCATGTAAGAGTAAAAGCAAAATATGGAAATATGTTTTACATGGCTTTACATGCATAATCAATATCATATTGCTTGCCTTCTCAAGGTGGTGGAGGGCAGGAGGGAAATAATTTGGAACTCAACTTTTTTTTTAAATGAATGTTAAAACTGTTTTAATGTAGTTGGAAAATATTTAATGAAATAAATGAAAATATACTTTTTAAAAAGAGTAAAAGGAAATTTAACTTTGTGATACCTGAAGCCATTTCCTTTTTACACAAGCTAATGGATTGTATTAGTGGAATAGTTCTAATCCATGTAGTTGTCCTGCCCTTATGTTATGATTAAGAGAGATAGCTATCTAACCACCTGCCTATGATCAACACTACAAAGAACATCCTGGGAATTACAGTATTTAGTTAGTCATGCTTTATTATTCTGGTTTCATCTCTCCCAGAGAAAGAATGAGCCCCAATCAAGGCTCATACCATCCACATGCCCCTTTGAGCTTTGACAACCATATCATCATATTCAATGATTAAGTATAAATATGTGATTTAGCATCATTTGTGCTAGGAAGGGGTTTACATCCCAGCTTTTCTACTTTACTATTGACATAATCTTTATGCACCTAATTTCTCTGCACCTCAGTTTGCTTCATCTGTAAAAGGATGGAGTTGTACCAGATGATATCTCAGAGCACCTTCACCTCTACATCCTATGACCAAACTGTAGATAAAAAAAGAGAATTAGAACAGGTAGCTCTGGAAAAAGAACTGAAATTGCAGCCAGAAGATTAAAAAATGGGCTAGCACAAAAAGAAATGAGAAAGAAAAAAAAACAGAAAGATGAGTTGTGTCTATCATACAACTGCTGTACTTTGGGAGAAGAAGAAAATCACTGAGGTCTGGCTCCCAGTTGCCTTGTATCATGTGAGCAAGTATGGTAGATATTGCCTTAAAGGTTTGTTTCCTTGGTATACATTTTTCTCAGAGTTAAGTTCCTTTCTTGTGCTTGACTATATGTAAGCTACCACATTAGTGTCTGGAAGTTGTTCACTTCTCTGGAGAAAGATATTGCCTGGGGAGCATAGTCACTCAGTAGACTACTGCATGTAACTGAAGCCATTGAGTGTGTTTAGCCTAGAAAAGAGTAAGCCCAGGGGAGAACACGACAGCTGTCTTCCAGTTTTTAAAAGATTGTCATATGATGGAAGGATTAGACTTGTTCTCTTTGGTACCAAAGGACAGACTCAAAAGTAATATATGGATATTGCAAAGTGGCTATTTCAGGCATGATATAAGGAAGAACTTCCTAACAGTTGAAGCTGTCCAAAAGTGGAAAAGGCTTCATCAGGAAGTAGTGAGTTCCCACTCATTGGAGATCTCCAACCAAAGCCTAAATGACCACTTGTTGGGGAATAGGGATTTCTTTCATATATTGGTGGTACCATGTGACCACTGAGGTCCCATCCTTTTCTCAAATTATATGATTCCATGACTCTTTAATTCTCTAAGAGTTAAGCCCTTAAGAATTTCCCACTGAAAGACACACAACTTCCTCCAGATAAGAGGGCAACTGGCCTTTCAATTATGCTTTGGTTCTAATCCCTGTAGTTGCCCTACCCTTATGTTATGATTAAGAGAGATATCTATCTAACCATCTGCCTGTGATCAGCACTACATAGAATGTCCTGGGAATTACAATATTTAGTTAGTCATGCTTTATAATTCTGGTTTCATCTCTCCCAGAGAGAGAATGAGCCCCAACCAAGGCTCATGCCATCCACATGCCCCATTGAGCTTTGACAATCACATCATCATATGCTATGATTAAGTATAAATATGTGATTTAGCATCATTTGTGCTTAATTTTATCTCCTTCTTAGAAAGGGATTAAAATTTATCTTCTGTATCTTAGAATTTAACTTTAAAGAGAGGAGAAGAGAGAGAGAGAGAGAGTGAGAGAGAGGGAGGGAGGGAGGGAGGAAGAAAGGGAAGGAGGAAGAGAGGGAGGGAGGGAAGGAGGGAGAATGCCTGTCCTTTAGAAACTTTCATTCTATTGTTATGTAGATCCATGTATTAGAAGTGAATAAACAAAATTAAAGATAAAAATAATTTTCACTTGCCATTTTCCCATTCATTCTATAACTTTGCCTTTTCTTCCCTCCACAAATACATATATGCACCAAACACATAATCCCCAACAGCTTTTTTTAAAAAACCTTTGCAAAGATTCTATACTTAATTTCTTCCCACCTTGGGAGACAGGAAGAAGCTAACCAGAAATCAGGACTGCAGAGCAAGGTTTCTCCCAATAAATGGGAAGTCTTCAGGATCTCTTAAAATAAAGAGAAGAGGGAGGGCACATGGAGTAGCAACACTGCCATAGTGGCTGGTGCTGACAAAAACATCTGCCATCTCCTTCTTCATAGTGTCCCTTGGAACAAGCTCTAACAGACACTATGAGACACAACCTCTAAACAGGCAGGTTTGTAACTTTATCTGAGTGTATGTGTATGTGTGTATATGTGAGAGAGTATGTCTACATGTGTGTGTGTGTGTGTGTGTGTTTTATTTTGAGCTCTAGCTCTGGTAGCTGGAGATCTAAGAAAAAAAAACCTGTCTTCCTCCTACTGAGTATGATTGGGGCCCATTTTTAATTTTATTTTATTCTGTTAAAAGCTGCATTTGATGGCTCAAACCCTATTTCTTATAAACACTTGCAGTTGACCCTGTGCTTACATTTCTTGCTGTCCCTTTGTTCATGGCAAAAGGGTGAGAAGCAGCTCTGAGAGCCACAGAAGACAGAGTGACCTTTCCTAGAATAGGGCTGGAATCCCAACCCCTCTCTAGCCCATTTTTGCTCTCTAATGGGGCACATCATTATGAGACATTTCATAAGTACACACTGCCAAAGGCAGAATTGCTATGAACTTGGGTATTTTTTTTTTAATCTGCCTGATAGACACAGCCTAATAGTGACCAAAGGTTACAGTTTTTTTATATTTAATGAGACTTGTGTCTTTCAAAGAAAAGTCACAATAGCACTTAGAATTTCTGATAACTGAATAACTATAACTAGGAGTGTTCATGTCATAACTGTGATTTTTAAAATATCTCTTTTGTCCTTCCTTCCTCAGGTAAGTGGAACTGTCATTGACTATTAAGAGGCTCTTGTTCCAAGTCATATATTTCATTACTAGAACAACCTGCTTGAGTTGGATGTGCCCCAGATTCATACCCCAGGAGTTCCTGGAAGAAATTCCAGTTGTTTTTACAACCATCCACACAGAAAACATCTGTTTTTTGAAATGCTGCATGTAGCTCTGCTGTGTATCTGTGTGTTTAATGACTATAACTAGGCTGTGATTATTTTCTCTTAAAAAAGAAAAAAGAAAAAAGAAAAGCGTGATTAGCCTATAGTCTCAGGGACATCTTGATAGTAGTAGCTCATCAGATAGCTTTGCAATTAAGAACCTTCTGAGTTTTATTCCTGTAAAGAGATCAGGGTCTGATCTTTTAAGAACATGAGACCAAGAAATAAGGCATATAAAGATCAGCTGTTGTACAGGTAGGAGGGTACAGAAATTCTGTCCATTCCTGGACCTCTGCAGTTAAGTCCTACCAGAATACCCCCATCATAGTGGGGAAGGAACCCTGAACCCTTAAAGTATTTGCCAACAGAGCTGGTCCTACCAAACTGGAAATGTTTCAAGTATGGGACAGATGGTAATAAAAAGGAATACATTTTTAAAATTCTAGAATTCCTAGGTGGTGTGGGAGGGACCTGTAGACTTCTCTTTGTTTATCCTCCTGCCTGGAAACAAGATGTCTCATTCAGAAAAGCATCTCTCAAATTGTTCCATTCAGAGAAAATCTCCAAGAGACTCTTACAAATCTATTGCCATTTGCTTCACAATCTGCTACATTTCAAGGAAATATGTGATGCCAGTAAAAGGGTAGTAGTAAGGAATGGGGCATTTCTGCACCTATGTTAGCAAAGGGACATATAAAGCTAAAAGGAGATCAAGCAATCAACAAGTCTTTATTAATTACCATTCTTCATTCCCCTCCCTCCTGTATTTCCAACTCTACAGACTTTGACACCCTTGCTCCCTTCCAGCACTCTTTTGTGTGTTGTCTTCCCCCATGAGAATGCAAGCCACTTGGAGACAGTCTATTTCTTTCAGCATGCATTTATATCTGCAGCACTTAGCACAGGGCCTGACATATAGTGTAAAAAAAAAAAAGTTTTTTACGTACCAGCCTACTATTTGCCAGACATTGTGCTAAACAAACACTAAAGATATAAATTCAAAAATGAGATGGTCACTGCCTTAGGCATCTTAGAGTTTATTAGGGAATACAATAAGTATACAGGCAAGTAAATACAGAACATATTTGTGCCCATCTCACAATTGCCAATGGGTATGGGAGAGAAAGTAAGAAATGAGGAAATTGGGAAAATCCTCTTGAAAGAGGTACACAAGCAGAGCCTTGAAGGGAGTTAGGGGTTCCAAGAGGCAAAAGTAAGAAGTATGGGACTGAGGGAAGAAAAATAGGACATAGAGAAGTAAGGGAAGAAGAGAAGTATAGAACTAAGGATAGCCCCATTTATATCATCAGAGAGAGCTTAAATAGGCACTCCTTTCCCTATTTTGATCTCTTGATGAACACTCTCCATACTTTTGAATTTCTTGCCTCCTTTTCCTATCATTGATTAGTCCTTACCAAACCCCAACCCTGAATTATTCCCATCATCTGCCTCCTTCACTCCTATTCACATGATACTGAACAGAGATAGAGAAAATTGGTAATCCATGCTGATTGGGTCCACTACAAACTTATGTTTTATAACCTCAACTGGGCCCTCACTGCAGCAAGGCAGCCCTTTTCGACCTTCATAATAAAATAAGTCTTCTACTCACTACAATGACCATTCAAAATCTTTTTCAGTCCTCCTCAAGTCCCCTATCCTCTTAGGTAAGAACTTCTCCAGCAGACTGCCTTTATTATCATCCTTCATCTCTAATCTTCAAATTCTTCCTATCTACTGAATCTTTTTCTTTTGCCTACAAAAATGCCCACGTCTCCTCCATTCTTAAAAATTCCTCCCTTTTTTTTTTTTAAACCATCCCCACTAACTGCTATACAATATCTCTCCTCCTCCTCTTGGCTAAATTCCTTGAGAAAACCATCTAGACAAGGCTCCACCACTTTCTCTCCTTTTACTCTCTTCTCTGCAGTCTGGCTTCCAGGTTCCCCATTTAACTGAAACTGTTTTCACAATTACCACTTATCTCTTCATTGACAAATCTAGTGGCTTTCTCTCAATTCTCATCTTTCTTGAACTTCCTGTTGCCTTTGACATTGTTGATCATTATCTCCTCCCAGATACTCTTTGCTCTCTGAGTTTTCATGACACTGTTCTCTCCTAGTTTTTCTACACTTTCTTTGACTGCTCCTGCTCCATCTCTATTTCATTTACTGGATTTTCATCTGAGTTATAGTCCTGCATCACCAACTGCCTTTTGGACATCTCAAAACTGAATGTCTTATAAGGCTCTCATACTCAATGTGAACATGAAAGAGAGAAGATAATAAGAAAAAGAGAGAATAGAAGGAGTTGCTGTGGCAATTTTTTTTAAATAGCCTGATGATTGATCATGTGTTAATGAGCTCTTCTGAACTTAGCTAGGCTAGTCCTTGGGTGACAGACATCCAATCTACCACTGGGGTCCTATTCAAAGACTTTCCAGCTTGATGGGACCTCCTAGAACTTATCCATTGGCATAGCCTTCAAGAAACCAGAGTCTACAATGCAACAATAGTACATGTTACTATACTACAATTCCACATGTTTATGGAAAATTATTCACATACGGTATTTTTTTATTTTTCATGTTATTTATGCTTTTTGCTTTTTTATCTCTTTCATTTCTGAATACATCCTTCCCCTTTCCCTACCCAGAGAACCAGCCCTTGAGACAAAAAAAAAGGAAAAGAAAAAGCTAGGTTAGCAAAATTAACCAGAATATCAACTAAGTCTGATATTATATGCAATATTCCATATCCATAGTCACCCACCTCTGCAAAGAATGAAGTGAGGTCTCCTTTTTCAACTCCGATTCTAGGACAAGCCTAATCATCATAGTTACTCAGCCTTTATTTTCAGATCTGCTGTTGTTCTTTTCCATTTGTGTTGTTATAACCACTGTGTAAATTGTTTTCATGATTCTGCTTAATTCATTCTAGATCTGTTCATGTAAGTTTTCCCAAGCTACTTTGAATTCTTTGTATTCATCATTTATTACAATGTAGTAATATTTTGTTTTATTCACATGCCCTAATTTCTTTAACCACTCCCCAATTGGTCATCCTCTTTGTTTCTAGTTCTTTGCTCCCATAAACAAATTCTGTCATGACTATTTGGGAGTATATTGAACTTTTCTGTTTTTGAATTTCTTGAGATATATTGCCTATAGTATTGCATTAGATTCTCACAGCAACCCTGCAAGGTAGGTGATATATTTAATTTCATTATGCCCATTTTATAGATGAGAAGATTAAATCTCAAAAAGTTCTGAGATCAATAAGAGTCAGAGCAGGAGGGGACTTAGACTCAGATCTGATTCCAAGCCTTTGTACCCCACCACCACTCAGCACCATTTCACTTCTGTTCCAGAAGGGAAACACTCAGTCTGGCACAGGAGAACATATGCTGGATTTGGAGTCAGATTTCCTAGATTTATCTCCTGGCTCTGCCACTTAATTGACAAGTCAATGCCTCTGGGCTTTGCATCCTCCTATACAAAATGGAGTGGTTGGACTAAACAACCTCCAAAATCTATTATACTATGATCTTATATCAAAATTTCAGCATATTGAATGAAACAGAAACCATATTTTAATGTATTTGTGTGTGGTCTAAGGAAATCAAGAGAGCCCTTCATTCATGTGGAAGTCTTTAGGGCTATACAACACTACTAAAATGTAAGGAACTGGGACCTGGGATAGATAATAAAAGTAAGTTGAGATTAGAGATAATATTCAAAAGGAAAAGGAGGAAGATGAAAAGACAGAAAAGAAAGGAAAAATGAAAACAAGTGTGGACCCAGACAGACTTAAAATAATGGCATCCTGACTACTGAATGCAGAATTGGGTTATATTTTGTCTCAAGACTCATACTGTTTGAAATGCCACAAGTTCAGGCATTGCATATTTTACTATATTATCTAAATGTGATTTTTTTCACTCAAGACTAACAATGAGCAGATATATCTATAAAATATGTGGTGCATGAGATGAGCCATAGCTTTTTTCAAAATCTCATCTATGACTCTCATTAAATTTTTAGTAACTCCATTCTTTTTTCTATGGAAGGCAATAACTGTCTCAAGCACTGGGTTGGCAACCCTCACTAACCAACCTGCTGACTGGTATCATTTCAGGCTCCCACAGAGCAGGGTGGGACCCATTCAAAACATCAAAGGGACAGCTGCCCACCAGCCAACCAGGATCACTAGAGCATGCTGCCATTTGGCTGCCAGGCATTAACAGATGACAAACAATAATTACCCAACCTAATTAAGTGAAATATGTTTGAACATGTTTAAATTGTGATATAAAATATAACTTTTGAGATATGAGAAGTGGAATAAAATGAACAAGAGAAGTACACTGCCAGAGATTAGGTCCCCACCTTCATTTTTGACTGTAACAAGATTTTGCTTGTCTGTTTTTAACAACAACACCCATTATTTTTAATGTAAATGGATGATAACACTGCCTTTGATAAGAGAGGACAACTAGAATGACTATGGCCCTTTGGAAACAATGAAGCTTGAAAGTCTTGATGTCCCAAGCAGCCCGGCTGGTCATCAGTTGCAAAGATGCCACGAATCCAAAATTAATTGCCAGGTGGACACATAACATACAGAGCCCTTGCTGGATGTCACGGTTAGTAAATCCTTAAAGACTTATGTTGCTTGTTTTCTGTTACCACATTTGAAGAATGAGCTTAGCATGGGATGGAAGTAGGAACCCATGAAGGCTGGATAGGTCAATGATGAAGAAAGTTCAACCTGATGACTTCATCTAGACTAGAAAATAGATTTCACACAGTTGTCACAGTAGTGTTGTTAGGGGGCAGGACTAATACTCTTGTTATAGGACAACTGTGTTATATCAGGTCTCTGTTGTTTGTAGTTATTTTGGGTCAGGGACAACCAGATTCCTAACTCCCTCACCTAGTCTCCTGGATTTGCTTATATCTGCAGGATCTAAGGATCCTGGTCACAAAGGATCCAGAGTTGCAAGAGACCTTAGAGACATGTTCCTAACCAGGATTACGTAAACTTGTTTTTTATAAAACATTTTGATAAATATGTTTGGATAGAATTGATTGCCTTTATAATCCTATGTATTTTTATACATTTAAAAACATTACTCAGACTGCCAAAGGGGTGCATGACAAAAAAAAAATATGGTTAAGAAACCATGCATTAAAAGTCACCTAGACAATCACCTTTATCCATGTAGAGTAGATAAATTGATAGAATTGGAATCAGGAAGACCTGAGTTCAAATCCTGCATCAGACACTTATTGTATGACCCTGAACAAGTCACTTGACTGTCTCAGTGTCATAATCTGTAAAATGAGGATAATAATAACATCTAAACCTCATAGGACTGTTGTGAGGATCAAATGAGATGGCATATGTAAAGTGCTTTGCAAGCATTAAAGTGTTATATAAATGCGATTCTTCTTACACCTTGCACCATCATATCCCTCCCAAAGTACTCTATGAGGGGCAGCTAGGTAGCACAGTGGATAGAGCACTGGCCCTGGAGTCAGGAGGACCTGAGTTCAAATCCAGCCTCAGACACATGATACTCACTAGCTATGTGACCCTTGGCAAGTCACTTAACCCCAATTGCCTCGGGAAAAAAAAAAGCCGAAGTACTCTATGATCCAGTGGCATTCACCTCCTTGCTCTTGCTTGATCAAGACATTCCAACCTCTACCTCCCTGAATTTTCACTGGTTATTCCCCCATGCCTTCTCTATACATAGCTGTTTACATGTTGTGTCCCATTAGAGTATTAGCTCCTTGACAGCCAGAACTTTTTGCCTTTCTTTGTATCCCCAGCACAGGGCATAGTGTCTGGAACATGGTAGGTGCTTATTAAATGCTAGTTGACTAACTGGTTGTTGTTACTATCATTAATAATAATAACTGGGAACTTCCAGAGGCTGAGCCAAGATGGCAGAGTAGAGGAAGCACTCAGCTTAGCTCTCCCAACATTCCCCTCCAAACAACTTTAAGATAAATCCTCAAGTCAAATTTTGGACTGGCAGAGCCAACAAAAAGTCAAGGAGAGATATTATTCCAGCCCCAGACAACTTGGGTGGTTGGAAGGAGAGTGACATAGGGGTAGAGTCTGACCCAGAGCCCATATGGAAGAAATACCAGAGGTGGGATTTGGTGGGGGTGACAGAAGCAGCAGTAGCTTCAAGAGCTCAAAAGCCAGAGATAGTAAGGGGGTCTGGCAGGTGGCCACAAAGAGATTACAGGGGCCCCTTGTGCTAGCACTGGACACAGAACCACATTAGGCAACTATATTGCCTAGGCCCACTTCTGGATCACTGTTCAAGGGGCATAGTGGAAAAATAATAATAATAATAATTTAATGATGAAGAATCAGCATCCTGAGAGTTTGACTTGCCCAAGCAGTTTGACATGCTTAGCAGATCCAGGTCTCAAGCCCAGGTCTTCTTACTCTAAGTATTATACTCTTTATATTACATAATAGTTTACAGATCTGGGCTTTGTCTTTCTCTTAAAAGAAAGCAGAAACATGAAATTTTTTATTTGTTTAACAAATATCAGTCTTTTTCTGCTATTCTGATGCCTATGCCTTGAAATCCCCCTGCCCTCCACCCTTGAGATCAGACCATTGCATTCTCCCTCAGGAAGCTAAATTCAAATTGTAGTTCCCTTGATAACAGCTTTCTGGTGGCCTCTGGGCATATTAATATGACTTTCTGGTTAATCAAGGATACAAAAAGCCCACCCACATGGAATCAGGGCTCTTCAGACTTGGTGAATATCCCAAAACTGAGACAGTCATTACATCCTGCTCTGCTGGCCAGACTGGTTTCTGTATGGATGTGAAGGGGGCATTCTAACCACACTAAGTTCTTCAGCATCCTTATTGAATATCCTTTCTTTTTTAAGTTAATTTTATTATTTTTCCAATTAATAGCATTTATTATCTCTCCCTCTCATTTCCTTTCCCCTAAAACAACAAAACAACAAAAAGAAAAAAGACCACTCATAACAAGTATGCGTAGTCAAACAAAACAAATCCCACTTTGACCCTGTCAAAATTATATGTTTCACTCTATATTTTAAGTCTTTCACTTCTCTAGCAGGAAGTAGGTGGCATGGTTAATCTTCAGTCCTCTGGAATCATAGTTGGCCATTACATTGATCAGAGTTCTAAAGTCTTTCAAAGTTGTATTTCTTTATAACATTGTTGTCGTTGCATAAATTGTTCTATTTCTGCTCATTTCACTCTGCATCAGTTCCTAGAAGTCCTCCTGGTTTCTTCTGAAATGATCCATTTCCTCATTTCTTATAGCACATTAATATCAACTATCCTTTCTAGGCTATGGCTAAAGAAGGCTTCCTTTTGTTAACTGCTGAATCATCTACAAATGTCTCATTTCCTTTCAACACTTAAACATGAATTAAAAGGGGCCTGGGTCAGGTTCACATTACAAGTCTTAACTCACAGTTTTGTTACCTAAACTTAGGTAACTCAATGCCTCCATGTTTTAAACCTGACCTTTTGCCCAAACCCTTTCTTTGTGTTATTAATTCTAGTTGATTTGCATTTCTAAATTCTGATCTTGGTTGTACCATAAGACAAGTTCATTATTTTAACCTTGTCTGACCTCCATAACCTGATTTCTACTGACCCTCTGTTTCAGACCCTAGTGCCAGCCCCTCCAGAGGTATTTTTTGGGGGCATGGATTGAAGTCCTGAGGCTATGTTTTGATGTTATATATCTGAAGCCATATAATAATGAAATTGTGTTATAACAATACCACATGTTAAGAGAGAAATATATCAGAAGTTCAAAAAAAGCTCTCTGGAAACTCCAATTGTAAAATACTTATTAATGGCATTTTAATTGTCCAGATACTTTTTTTAAAGGAATAGCCTTTGTGATCTGCAGTTTAGTCTTTAACTAATGCCCTAAAAATGTGGATGGAAAAGTAATATGGTATAAGACTGTTTCCACTAGCTTGGAATCAGCAGTTGAATGAGACCCTAAAAGGTGATTGTAGTTCATTTGTTATCTATGAGGAAGGATCAACTAAGCTAAATGTTAGCATATTCACTTGATAGACCTCTAGAGAGTAATCCATTGCAGAGTTTACCAACTGGTGACATAAGTTATTCTAATAGCCCTCTGGTTCTTAAAACATGCTTTGCATTCTCATACCTATGGATTGATTGATTGTCATTTGAAAGAAATTTGGTCAAAACTGCACTGAAAGGGAATTCAAATTCTCAATAGGCACCAACAGTGGTGACAAGATCCAGATTGGTGCCTCAGATAAAAAAGTCATCTGCTGGCCTATGGAAACCTGGGCTCCCACACAGGATCACTGGTAGGTGGAAGAGGCTTCCAGAAGGAACTGAGGTATTCCCTCAAACAAAAACAGAAAAAGATAACCCAGCAAGTGGCCAATGTTTAGTGCTTTTCTCTGTAGAGAAGTTACTTAAGTCATAGAAAGCCTAAGGAAGGCTTTAGGGACAAAAGAGTTTAAGAGGATATTGGATGCAAAGAAGACTGAACAAATATTGTTACTTCCATCCATTATACTCTGCATTGTATCTATTAAAATAGAGATAATGGTTACTTTAAGTGCTGTAGATTATTGTCAAGTGAATATCAACAATAAAAATAAATGTAAAAGGAGACTTCTTTTCTGAATGGTCAGATCCACTGAGCTATGCAGAGCTGGGTAACAGTTCAAATAAGTGTTTTGTGAACTACAAAGTGGCATACAACTGTAAATTATACTTATTATTCTATCAAATATCATAAGAATCCTCTTCTGTTCAAGACTACACATAGTGTTATTTATTTCCTTTCAAAATTAAGAGATTGCTTTTAAAAAGTTATCAGCTGAAGGTCAAGCCTTTCCCACTATAACATGAAATATGTGATCTCTATTGAAGAAATCAAAGTGTTGAGCCAATCACAGTCCTGGGCTCCAGGGAAAGCTACAGATCTTTTCAGTCCAATGAATCCCAGTGCCTTGTCTCTGTCTTCAGGCAGCTGTAGTAAGTACTGTGCATACTGCAGAGTATAATGGACAGAAGGAAGAAAACCTTCAACATTACATTCATATTCCTATTAGAGCCAATCTAAGATGTAGACGGAACAGTCATTTCATTTGGAGAACATTGGAAATGCTACTCTGACCTCTTACAGGGACTTAAAGTTCCTGTCATTCCTCTGGGTGATAATTTTAGTCTAATCAGTCAATCAACAAACATTTATTAAGCTCCTACTAGATGCCAAACACTGCTAGGCACTAGGTATACAAAGGCAAGAATAAAATAATCCCTATTCTCAAGGAGCTCACATCCAATTAAAATGCAAATGCTTCTAGAATATCACACATTAAGACAGTCTATATTCAACTATTTATAGTTTGGGAGATGTATTTCTACCTGACTCCAACTGTCTAAATAAGTGGGGGGAGAGGGGTGAGAGGGGCAGGTGGGAGGGAAAGTATAAGGGGATGGATTAGTTTTAAGGCCTAGAGCAAAGGGTGTTTACTACAGAATGGAAGGGAAATCTGGATTGAATCCAGAATGGTGAGGACCTCTTTACTAAATGGGGTGCTAAATGTCTGAGGGAAGAAATAGGGGCAAAGATAAAACACTGAAAAGGAAAATCAACAAATATGCAGAATGGCATGGTCCTTGCATATGAGAATTTATTTTGGTTGACTATGCATATTTGTTACAAGGATTTTTTTTTCCCAACGAAAGAGTGTAGAAAAGAAAAGGGAGAGACAGGGTAAACAATAAGAAAAAGAGAGTCATTGAAATTTTTTTAAAGAGTACACAGAAAAGAACAAAAGGAAGGCCAGAAAGAATTACAGATTCTCAAGATAGCTTTGAAAGTTACATGTTGTGATTGCACATGTATAACCTATATTAGATTGCTTACTGTCTCAGGGAGGGGGGAGGAGAGAAGGATAAAATATGAAACTCAAAGCTTTCCAAAAAAAAGTTTAAAATTGTTTTTACGTGCAATTGAGGGAAAAATAAAATATTATTTTGAAAAAGAAAGTTACATGTTGATTTTGTTATATTGTTATATTAGAAAAGCAAGACAAGCTGTATATAACAGATATTGGTGGTTTCATTTACAATTCTCTTTTTCTGTTCTACTATGTATATAAATACCCATTTTGTTTGGTATTTAAGTGCAGAACAAAGAAATTAAATAAAGACAAGATCAGAGGATGTCTAAGACAATTCCTTTTATAGCTATACTGACTTCTACTTTTAATTAGGTACTATAACTTGAGTGACCAGATGCCCTATATGAGGTATAATAGTGCTAGCTTTACACTTCTTGCTTCCTTAAAAGAAAAAAGATCCCATTAAATATCTTAAATTGACCTTCACTAGTCTCCCCTAGCTTCCTTCTTTCTTCTTTGACTATTCTGTCTTTCTCTCATCTTTTTCTTTGTCTCTACCATGAAGCCTTCCCAGAGCTTCATAAAGGTTGTAGCAGGAGTCAGAGTAAAAATTATTCTTTCTTGCATGGTTGGGAATGAGGAATCATATAGGAGATCCTCCCCCAAGCCCTAGCTCTATTCCCTTTCCAGGTTAAACTTGCTTACTACTCTCTCCTTCTCTTTGTTCACCCTGGTGTTCAGCACAAGATTCCCCAGATTTGGCTCCTTGCATTCTGCGATGGCTTATCCAAAATGTCACCATTTGAATGGCATTCTCTTCCATACAATAACCCTTATGTAGAATCTAGCCAGAAAGATGATTTATCTTTAAATGGGTACATCTGTCGTGCTCACACTCAAAAAGCACTTAAAACCATTCTAAATCCAATGAAAAGTCAACACCCTCTAAAAGATATCTATTTGTGATGCAAATGTGAAATTACCTGCACATGGATTTAGTACAAAGAACTGAAAACTCATTAGAAAAATAATTACCAGGGATTCAGACTTCCAGAGCTTGGCTCTTAAAAAAGCAAAGAGAAACTTCCCACTAAGCAGAGTTGTTTGCTTGGTTTACTTTAGCTAGGGCCAGAGCCAACTATGCTAATGTTTTAGTGAAATTGAATGTTATATATTTTGAGTAGGACTAATGGACATGCCTATCTGCAAATGGACCAGTTTCCATACATGAATCACAACAACCCAATTGATACACTCCCTCCTAGCATAAAATGTGTAGAAAATTTAAAACAGAAAAACCTTATCTTTATTTAATAGCCATACTGTTGCAATTACTTCACATAATCCCATGTTCCCATCTTTATAGGCATAAGGAGGGAGGGGGAAGACTATCAGATGTGGAACGTGCCTGGTATCTGTAAATTCTTTCATTAGTTTTAATTCTAGAGTCAAATTTCCATTCATCAAACATGGCTTTAACCATTATCTCAATATCATGTATTATGAGTAATAAGCTCAAATTCTTAGCTGTTGGGGATTGTGAAACTTTATTTCCATTACCAAAATATTTCTACATCATTTATAGATAGTTGCCATGGAGCACAAAGTACCTTAAAATTTTGTTCAACTCATTAATACTTGCAGAAGCCAAGGTCACTAGGTAGGTAGCAGATATTTTCCTTTTCTTATTCTGCTCCCACACCCTCCCATCCCACCCCATATAGGTACATCAAATATTTTTTTTTACTTAAAAAAGAAATGAAA
The DNA here is from genome assembly GCF_900497805.2 of Vombatus ursinus. Lineage (NCBI taxonomy): Eukaryota > Metazoa > Chordata > Mammalia > Diprotodontia > Vombatidae > Vombatus > Vombatus ursinus. The sequence continues at coordinate 81,991,748 of NW_020954590.1, forward strand.
AATAAAAGGCCCTATGCACAAAGTAGCAATAGATTTCCTTTTAAAGCTAAGTGTAGAGACTTCTAGGTCAAAAGACCAACAAGATGGAAGACTAAACATTTTCTCCAAACCTCACAACTTCTCAAATCTCTCCAAAATAGGAATTATGCTTGAGATAAAACAATTTCTGCTCTCTACACAGTCTAAGACATTAAGAATCCAAAAAGACAGAGTATAAGCAGTAATACAGCTTAACTGTCCCAACATTTCCCTCCAAACAACTTTAAAATAACTCCTCAAATCAAATTTTCAAGCAGCAGAACCAACAAAAGATCAGAGTGAGACATTTTTCCAGCCTAAGCCAAATTAAGAGACTTGGTAGGAGAGTTCTGTGACACCAAGGTGTGGACTGGCCTATTGCATAGCAGCAGCACAAGCAGTTGACCTTGAAGGTGACTGCAATATCAGCAGAGGAAGCTTCAGGAGATAGATGGTCAAGGGATCAGACAACTGGTCAGAAAGGCATTACAGGGGACCTTTTGCTGACACTGGATATGGCTGATGTTTACTGGCCATTCACTTGCCCATAATTGGTTCTGGGTTGCAGTTCCAGGGCAAAGAAGAGTGCTTATGGTCAGTTACAAAGGAGCAAAGTCCCTGGTTGCAGTTCCTAGTTAAAGTGAAGCACTACTGCTAGCAGCTACAAGAGAGCAGGTGCCCTTCCTGGGTAAAGAGCAGAGCATAACCAAGAGGGCAGTGGCCACACCTCTCCCCAGATCACACCTACCTTGGAAGCACTTAAAACTTGCAGGGCCCCAGCATTAGCCTAAAGCTTGAAACAGTGCCTCCCTGGACCCCAGATGAATAAAGCTCAAATATAACATAAAGTTTAAAATCAAAAATTAGGCTGGGGAGATGAGCAAAATAAAAGAAAAGAACTTGACAAAAAAAAAAAAAACAAACCCTACCACAGCGACAGGAAAAACCAAGACATCAATTCAGAAGACAACAATGTGAAAAAGCTATAAATAAAGCCTCAAAGAAAAAAAGCTAATTAGAAACAAACCAAAGAAGAACTCTTGAAGCATTAAAGAGATTGAATAGTAGAAGGAAAATTGGGGAAAGAAATGAGTGTGATGCAAGAAAATTATGAAAATTTGGGGAAAGAGGCATAAAAAAAATCTAAAGAAAATAGCACCTTAAAAAAAAAAAACGAATTTGCCTAACAGTAAAAGAGGCACAACAATCCACTGAAGTAAATAATTCCTTAGGAAAACAAAATTGGCTAAATGGAAAAAGAGATACAAAAGCTCATTGAAGAAAATAATTCCTTAAAAATTAGAATTGAGCAAGTAGAAGTTAATGATTTCTTCATGAGACATCAAGAAACAATAAAATAAAGTCAAAAGACTAAAAAAAAAAGAAGAAAATGTAAAATAATCTCATTGGAAAAAACTGGCCTAGAAAATAGATCAAAGAGAGATAATTCAAGAATTTTGGATTACTTAAAATCCATGATCAAAAAAAGAGCCAAGACATGATATCGCAAGACATAAAATTGCCTGATATCTTAGAAGCAAAGAGTAAAATAGAAATTAAAAGAATCCACCAATCACCTCCTGGAAGAGTTCCCAAAATGAAAACCCCCAGTAATATTTTGTCCAAATTCCTGGGATGATCTCACTTCAAGCCAGAAAGAAACAATTCAAATATCATGAAGCCACAGTCAGTATCACACAAGACTTAGCAGCTTCCATGTTAAAGGAGCAGAGGTTTTAGAATATTGTATTCTGGAAGTCAAAGGAGTTGGTATTACAACCAAGAATAACCTACCCAGTGAAACTGAGTATAATCCTTCAGGGGAAAAATGGATATTTAATGAAATAGAAGACTTTCAAGACTTTCTGATGAAATGACCAGAGTTGAATAGATCTAACTTTCAAACACAAGACTCATGAGAACCATAAAAAGGTAAACATGAAAGAGTAATCATAAGAGATTCAATAAAGTTAAGCTGTTTACATTCCTACATGGGCAGATGACATATGTAATTCCAAAGAACCTTATTATTATTAGGGCAGTTAGAAAGAGTTTACATACACAGAGGGCATGAATGTGAGTTGATTATGTTGGGATGATCTCAGAAGAAAATGAAGGATTGAGAAAGTGGGATACACTGGGAGAAAGCGGAAAGGAGAAGTAGAATGAGAAAAATTTACTCATATGAAAGAGTCATGCAAGGAAGAGCTTTTAATATGAGGGGGAAAGGGTGGAGACAATACTTGAACCTCACTCTCATCAGAACTGGTTTCAAGAGGATTTTTATGCATACTCAGTTGGGTATAGAAATCTATCTTCCACAATAGGGAAACAGGAGGGGAAGGAGATAAGAGGTATGGGGGAGGGGATGATAAAAGTGATGATTGATTAAGAAAGGCAGTGGTCAGAAGCAAAACAGACTTTTGAAGAGTGGACAGGATAAAAATGATAGAATTCCTGAATGGAAGTACTTAGGTTAAATGGTCTTACTGCCCGTAAAAGTATATACATTAAAGAACTTTTGTATTTAACTCTGTCTTGACCTACAGACAGATAAGGCTGGCAGGGCAACTTTTGACTGGATGAAACTCTTTACCTGATGCAACCTGTTGTGTCATTCTTCTTCTGTTGTCTTAGATACTAATGTTAAATCATCTCATCTGTTTTGTGATTCCAATAAAGAAATTCCCCTACCCAAGCCTAGTATGAGTAAGTGACCTTGAGAACTTTTCTACCACATTGGGGTCTTATTAGGAGTGCCCCCTCCCATATCTAGCACCAATTAAATGTTTTCAACCAAGCCCATTTTTTTGTTTTGGGGGTTTATTTTTGGAAATAGTATTTTATTTTTTCCAATTACATGTGAAGATAGTTTTCAATTTTCATTTTTTTATAAAATTTTGAGTTCAAAATTTTTTATCCCTCCCTCCCTCCCAGTTCTCCTCCCCAAGATAGCAAGTAAACTGATATAGGTTATACATGTGCAATCATGTTAAACATTAGTCATGTTGTGAAAGAAGAAACAAAACAAAAGGTAAAAGCCACAAAAAAAGTGAAAATAGTATGCTTCAATCTGTATTTAGAATCCATAGTTCTTTCTCTGGATGTGGATAGCATTTTCCATCATGAGTCTTTTGGAATTGTCTTGGATCATTGTGTTGTTGAGAAGAGCTAAGTCAGTCACAGCTGATCATCACACAAGGTTGCTGTTACTGTCTACAATATTCTCCTAGTTCTACTCACTTCACTCAGCAGCAGTTCATGTAAGTCTTTCCAGGTTTTTCCAAAATTTACCTGCTTATCATTTCTTATAGCATAATAATATTCCATTACATTCATATACCACAACTTGTTCAGCCATTCCCCAATTGATAGGCATTTCCTCAATTTCCAATTATTTGCCACCACATAAAGAGCTGCTATAAATATTTTTGTGCATGTAGGTCCTTTTCCATTTTTTATGATCTGTTTCAGATACAGACCTAGTAGTCATATTGCTGGATCAAATGGCATGCACAGTTTGATTGCGCTTTGAGTGTAATTCCAAATTGCTTTCCAGAATGTTTGAATCAGTTCACAACTCCATCAACAATGCATTAGTGTCCCAATTTTCCCACATTTTCTCCAACATTTATTATTTTACTTTTCTTTCATATTAGCCAGTCTTATAGGTATGAGGTCATACCTCAGAGTGCTTTAATTTGCATTAATTTAATTAAATTTAATTCTCTAATCAATAGTGATTTAGAATATTTTTCATACGACTATAGATAGTTTTAATTTCTTCATCTTAAAACTGCCTGTTCATATCCTTTGGCCATTTATCAAGTGAGGAATGACTTATACTCTTATAAATTTGACTCATTTCTCTATATATTTGAGAAATGAGGCCTTTATCAGAAACACGTGCTGTTAAAATTGCTTCCAATCTTTCTGCTTTCCTTCTAATCTTGGTTGCTTTGGTTTTGTTTGTACAAACCTTTTTAATTTAATGTAATCAAAGTTACCCAATCTGCAATTCATAATGTTCTCTATCTTTGGTCATAAGTTCTTCCTTTCTCCATAGATCTAACAGGTAAACTATTCCTTGCTCTCCTACTTGGCTTATGGTATCACCCTTTATGTCTAAATCATGTACCCATTTTGACCTTATCTTGATATACAGTGTAAGATGTTAGTCTATGCCTAGTTTCTGCCATACTATTTTCCAGTTTTCCTAGCAGTTTTTCTCAAATAGTGAGTTCTTATCCCAGAAGCTGGGATCATCGGGTTTGTCAAACAGTAGATTACTATAATCATCTACTACTGTTAGTGGTATTCCTATTCTACTGATCTACCACTCTATTTCTTAGCCGGTACCAAATAGTTTTGATGATTGTTGCTTTATAATATAGTTTAAGATCTGGTATGGCCAGGCCTCCTTCCTTTGCATTTTTCTTCTTTTGATATTCTTGATTGTTTGTTCTTTCAAATGAATTTTATTATTTTTTGTAGTTCTATAAAGTAATTTTTGGTAGTTTGATTGGTATGGCACTGAATAAGTATATTAATTTAGGTAGAATTGTTATTTTTGTTATATTAGCTCAGCCTACCCATGAGCAATTGATATTTTCCCAGTTGTTTAGATCTGACTTTATTTGTGTGAAAAATGTTTTGTAATTGTGTTTATATAGTTACTGGGTTTGTTTTGGCAAATAGACTCCCAAATATTTTATATTGTCTACAGTTATTTTAAATGGAATTTCTCTTTCTATCTCCTCCTGCTGGGCTTTGTTGGTAAAATATAGAAATGCTGATGACTTATGTGGGTTTATTTTATTTAAAATTGTTAATGATTTCAAGTAGTTTTTTAGTTGATTCTCTAGGATTTTCTAAGTATACCATCATATCATCTGCAAAGAGTGATAGTTTTGTTTCCTCACTACCTATTATAATTCCTTCAATTTCTTTTTCTTCTCTTATTGTTAAATTTTCTAGTAAAATATTGAATAATAGTGGTGATGATGAAGATGCTTGTTTCATCTCTGATCTTATTGAGAAGGCTTATAGCTTATCCCCATTACAGATAATGCTAACCAAGCCCATTCTTAAGGTACATAATTTTGCTACCTAAGCCCCAACTATGTTAACCCCAGCATGTCTCCTTGCCCCTTATACTAAATAAATTTGTTGCACCGATAGGGATGAACCTCTGTCTGTTTATATTGTTATATAGTATGTGTGTATATGTTTCTGTTTGCCTGCTTGCTTTACCACATAATAATAAACTTCTCAATTGTATCATCTTCCTAGAAATTTTCTAGGAATTCCTGAACTCAAATTTTGCTTCAACCCAAGCCATGAGGCTAAATCAAGCAAGTATGAACTGAATACTTGTGAAAGGGGAGTTAGTCTCAGTATTCTGGGGGATTATAGCCCATGGAACACCTGGTTCCAAATAATAGGACCACGAGTACATTGACAGCCACAACATGGTCCCAAAAAGAACTTTTGTTGTAGGGAAAAAGCTAACATTTCCAGCATCAGGATGAAGCCCCACTAATGACCCTGCAAAACTGCAGCAAATACAGGAACCTTCTGGCATCACTAAGTTGATCCATATGGAGGCTTCCAAGAGACTAATTAGAGTAATTATTTTTATTCAGACCACCCCCAGAGAGTCAGTGGGTTTCTGGGTAAATACAAATAAGGGGATTCACCTGGCCAGATTCAGGCTGCTACCTGGCTGAACAGGTGTTGTGGACAGTATCTCTGGTCAGGGGCAGGTAGCAATCACGGGTATAAATAGAACCAACAGATACTTTTTGTTCACCCTGATTTTCCATATAAAGTCTCCTGCAAATTACCTGTCTTCTTCAGTTTGCCCATGAACAAAAAGGAGCTCTAAGATGTCTTTAACTCTCTGGGATAGAGTTGAGGGTAGATCTTTACATATATAAGGCAATACAAATAATAGAAGACATTTTTTTTGACTAGTTGGAGACTCTTGCACCAATTGGGCTTCAGAAACAATTGGTGATCCTTTTATAGAATTCCCTATTGTGATTCTACAAAGTATCTCTTCAGTTGCAGCAAATATGTGCCTGTCATCCCATCAGTGTCTTGGGCCTAGAAGAAAATCCTAGAAGGAAATAAAGGGAAAGGTTTTCTCTCTAGATAAGTCCACCAGCATTCCCCTTTCCCAGCTCCAGCCCCACTGATAATTTTTGAGCAAAACCAGCAAAGACAGAAAGCAGCTGCTCAATAGCCAGGGTTGGATGCTACAAAGATCCCTCCAATCCCTCCAATAGCTCCCAGCTATAACATTTCCCACAGATATTAGGGCACCAATTTTCCAAGCCAGTCCCATATTCCCACCAGCCACCTTTTAGCCTGTATATAATCTGAGATGGTCTTTGGTAGCTTGAGGATGACTTCCAAGAGGACGCTTGGCTTAAAGGCCCATCCCTTCATCTTATTCCTTTTCCCACTGCTTACCTCAGTAAGCATACAACAGTATTCTCTGGAATCTCCCTATGTACAATTTGTGGATCCCTCCAAGCTTTGTTCAACATTATGCTGCAGTTATCTTTTAGCCTTTAGTTGAAATATGTACTCATTCAGGTAGCAGAGCATGCTAAGCAACACTCATTCCATCTCCCCTTCAGCCTTCTCCACACCCTGACCTCTATTCCCAGTCCATTTCCTGTAGTTTAAGCCATGCACTGGATGAGGCCAATCCTACCTGTAACTGTCTGCCCCCGACCACTTTGTGAGACAAGCTATCATCCAAGTTGCAAAGAACAGCAAATAGGACTCATTCCAGATACCATTCTGCTTTTAGTTCTGCCTACCCTTGATTTTCTAACCCAAATTACTCCATTTCAGGCTTCACATAAGGTGTGGTCTTGACCATAGTGGTCAGTATTAGATATCCAAGGTTCTAAAAAGTATCTACCTACCCAAAAAGCACAAGGAAAGAGGAAAAGGACTCACAATACAAAAATACTTATAGCATCTCTTTTTGTGGTAATGAAGAACTGGAAATTAAGGGGGTGTCCATTATTAGGAGAATGGATGAACAAATTATGGTATATCAATGCAAAAGAATATTACTACGCTTTAAGAAATTATCAAAGAGATGGCTTCAGAGAAACCTGGAAAGATTTGTATAAACTTTTTTCAGAGTAATGTGAGTGAAACCAGGAGAATAATTTATTCATTAACAATAAATTTGTAAAGAAAAACAATTTTAAAAACTTAAGAACTCTCATCAATATAATGACCAGTTATGATTCTAGAAGATCAAGGATGAAGGAGATGACAGAGAGGTGATAAACTTAAGATGCAGAATGAAATTTTTTGGACACAACCAATGTAGGGATTTGTTTTGCTTGCCTATACATATTTGTTACCCAGGCTTTGTTTTAATTTTTTTTTTATTTCTCAATTGGAAGGGAGTGGAAGGGAAACTTATAAACTGTGTAACCTATCTTTCTACATAAAGTCTTCCCAAAATTCCCTGTCTTCTTCAGAGATATCATGCACACATTTCCCAAGTTTTTGGTGGGGGGAGGGGAGTGCAAATAGCTAAAATCCAAGGAAATAAGAAAACTCTTGAGTGTACCTAGACACTTCAAGCCATGTGATTAGCCTAGATGCCTACAGTGAGATAAGGGCTCCCAGCTCTGACCTCAGGAGCTACTGATAAGCTAGAGAGTATCTAGAGGAGGGTGGTTGTGATGGTGAGCCATCACAATATAAAAATATATACATATATATATATTTGTTTTTATTTATAGTTTATGTTATATTAAGTATAATATAATTTATGTTAGTATTTTAATTATTTTTGTGAACAAGTGAGAGGATTTTTTTGGTCAAGTGCAGATCTCATCATTGTCATCCAAACCACAGCTGATGAGCTATTTATTCGGTCTTTTGTAGAAAGTAGTCTTATTCAAGTATATGATAAACTACATGGTATCTGAGATCTCTTCCTTCATCCATTCCCCATACAGCTGTGCTCCTCTGAACTTCTCCATAATGCTCCAGGAGTCTCTTCATCCTGAAAGATCACATCAGTCCTGGAACTCCCTCACCAGTATTTCTGCACTTGCTGTCCCTTCCTCTGATTAGAAGGTGAAGAGCTTCCACCAGGATGTTCATTTGAGAAGGATACCCAGACCAACCATCTAACTTCTTCATTATGCCCCTAATCCTGAATGCCCTTTGTACCTTCCACTGCCACCTCACTACTTTTCAGCTTTCTTTTGTGTGCTGTCTTTCCCCATTTGAACATAAGCTCCTTGAGGGCAAAAATTGTCTTTTGCCTTTTTTGGTATCCACAGAGCTTAGCACAGTGCCTGGCACATTGTAGGTGCTTGATGTTTATTGACTAACTTTCCCCTCTACTGTTCAGAGATTGACAAATTAAAGCTGATTTTGTGAACAAGTATAGAAACAATAGAAAAGAAGGCTAACATTTGCTGTCCTGTGATCCTTTATTCCCATCAGTTGCATTTCTTCAGCTAAGATGCCATCCCTTGGTGGGGGGGGGGGGGAGATGAACAAAGCCAGTGAAGCAAGCAGTGTTCTGATTTGAGCAAACAGGACCCAATGCTTCATGAGCACTTTCAAGCTGAATTCATAAAAATAAAATAGAAGAGATCCAGCACTTTTCTGAATCATTTTGATAAATTAGACTACACTCATGTCAATGAGCTCCTAGCTTTGCTTCTGAGGAGCAAAGTTCTGAATGTTCTGAGGAGGAGCTGAAAAATTTTCCATTTTGCAATTCTAAACAACTCAAAAGCAGTAACACTTTTCATTATAAACAAATTGCCAAGATCTCCAACAGTTCCTAGAGTTCACCCAGGTCAGAGCTAAATAATTACTTTAAATTGAAAGTTCAAGTTGCTTTCCACTCTGAAAAAAAAAATAGCAAGGAAAATATATTACGGTACTTTCAGATCAGTATTCAGTGCTTAACACAGTGCTTTGTACACAATAGGCACTTAATAAATGTGTTGAATTCAATTGGTATAGTTTCTGAGTTATTCATTGAAATAAAATTAATGGTTCTGTCATTTTGATAAACCTGCTAGCAAATAAAAGAGATGTCCTCCTCTGGTAATCGGTTCCAATTTGTCCCATGCACATGGGCATGGTATAGTATAACAATAAATAAAAAGATAATATGGCATAATGCATAGAGGGGTGGCCCTGGAGTCAGGAAAAGCTGAGTTCAAATCTTGCCTCTTACAAATACTAGTGGTATTACTATGTACAAGTCAATTTTTCAGTGCTTTTACAGAAACAACTCTATAAGACTGTAAATGGCAAACAAGCTGCCATCTGAATTTTTGTATCAGTGAAAGGAGTTTCCATACTGGTGTTACCTATGCCAATGAAACGTGCATCTGCACCAAAATAAAATAAGGGTACATTTGGTACCAAAAGCATGTAGGCCTCAGTGCAGGAATTAGCAAAGTTTCTTGCTTGAAAAATAAAACTCAGGTTCCTGGACATGACATTTTAGCACCTCAACAATCTGGCAGTTTCCACTCTATATTTCATATTATTCCTCTCTATTTACTTACTTTTCTCTCTAGCCAAACGTGCCTACTCATATTCTCCCATGAATGTTCTGTTTTGTTTGGGGTTTTTCTCTTTATTGATGTTGCAATTTTGCAACACTTTGGAGACAGGAGGGTAGAGTAAAAAGAGTGCTGGATTTGGAATCAGAGGGCCTGAGTGAAAATTCCAAATTCACCACTCACCACCTTTATGGCCTTGCTGTTCTCACTATTTAAGAAGAATTCTTTATAGAGGCAAAAGTGGCAAAGAAGTGAAGGATGTTATCTTCCATATCCAGAATATCACAAAACTACTAACCTCCTTAGCATCAGAACTATATTTCTCAAGTGAATAATTGGACGTTTTAATTCAATGATCTACCCACACTGTGGGGGAAAGGAGGAAGAACTAAACCTTTTTGCCTTAAAAACTTGGCCTAAAAAAACAAGTGTCATGAGAATTTGCTTGGCTTCATTATTAATGTTATCCATCTTTACTGTGAACAAAGGAAAGAATGAAACTTATATTATAAAATCATAGAATTTCAGAGTTGAAAGAGATCTTGGAAGTCAACTTGTCCAACCTATACCTGAATAGGAATGGCCTCTATTACATTAATGACAAGTAGTCATCCAGCTTTCACTTTAATATATCTATGATGGGATGCTTACAGCTTTTCAAGGAAACCAATTCTGAGTTAGAAAGCTCTAATTGTTGAGAAGTCTGTCATCTGTACATTGGACTGAATATATCTGCATGTGAGTGAGTCAGGAATTGAGTTAAACAAGAAGAAAATACCCCTAAAGTTTAGCTTGTCTTGTGCCTTTTCTCCCAAACATTCATCTACATGAGAGAAGAGAAAAACTTCATTGTTGGGAGCCTGGGAAACCCAGAGCTGAATGGTAGCTATTGACAATATAACTGTCACCTCACTTAGAATATAAACCTTCAGAAATTAAAGTTCATAGGCACATGGAATGCTTGCCACAAGGGAGGGTGAGATCTTGGACAGAGGAATCCAAGGCCTTGGATAAGGAAGAGAAGTTAAAAAAAAAAAAGATTAAACACAAGGTATTAGGTAGCTGGGAGGCCCCTACTCTTGTTCTAAAAAGCTTGCCATCTGAGACTAAGAATACCCTACTGGGAAGATACAAGACCTCAAAGACAAAATTCTCTTCTGAGGAAACAAGATCAGAAGACAAGGTCTCCTGGTCTCAAGCAAGAGCCTGCATTTTTTCTAAGAGTCATAGCGAAAAAAAAAAAAGCCTGTGATTTTTAAATTAAGAGAGCATGACCACTACTGCTCTTCCCTTGAGGGAGAGATAGCCAAGGATTTCAGCTAAGTCAGAAACTGAAAACAGAGCCACAGCCAGTGGATAGCATTTAACAGAGCAGCACCGAATAAAGACTGAACAGCATTCATCACAGCATTGTCCACATGAGCAACATTAAACACAGACTACAAGATCACCAGAGAGCAGGACCAGTGTGAGCAACATGATGACATCACCAGAATACATAAGCATCTGTAAAAAAGCCATTGGAAGCATTAGTTATCCCTCCATATGTGTGCCTGTTCCCATGTGAGCAACCCTCCATGTGTATACTCTGGCCATACATGTTCCCTACATATGTACCTCTCCACACTTTAACTCTGGACACACATAGTCTTTGTATGTGTATCCCTTCGCACATACTCCCAACATGTGGCAATTTTTCCTCTGATATTAGTGTGTATTTGGGGGAGAAAATAGCCCTGGTTTATCTAGGCTTATCAGTCCAATAAACCCAAAGACCCCACTACTGAGGTAAGAACTCACTATATGACAAAAAAATGTCTGGAAAACTGGAAAGCAGTTTAGCATGATTAGGTTTAGACTAATACCTCACACCATATACCAAGGTAAGTTCCAAATAGATATAGATATAAAAGGTCACATCATTAAAAAAAAAAAAAAATTATAAGCTCCTTGAGGGTAGAGGATGGTTTTTGCCCCTTTCTGTATCTGATAAACAGTCAAATAATATGAACAAACAATTCTGAAGGGAAGATATCCATGCTATCTATAGCCATATGAAAAAAATTCTTCAAATTATTAAGTAGAGAAATGCAAATTAAGACAATGACGAAGTTCTACCTTACAACCATAAGATTAGCAAAATCTACAAAAAGGGAAAATGTCAAGTGTTGGGGGGGGCAGAGAATGTATAATAATGCACTGTTGGTGGATCTGTGAATTCATCCAGCCACTTGGAAAAAACTTTGGAACTATGCCCACAAAGTCACAAAACTATGCATACCCTTTGAACAAACAATGCCATTACTATGCCCACACCACAAAGTAGTAAAAAGAAAGGGGGAAATCTCCCCTCTCTGTTACAAAAGAATGCAAAAACACTTATAGTAGCTCTTGTTGTAGTGGTGAAGAACCAGAAACTAGGAAGGTGCCAATCAGTTGTGGAATGGCTCACAAAAAAATTGTATATTCATTTACTGGAATACTATTTGTCTATAAGAAATGAGGAAAGAAATGATATGAGAGAGTCCTGGGAAGATACATGAATTGTTGCAAATTGAAATGAGAACCAGTAGAAATGAGAAGAACCAGTTTCTACAATAACATTGTAAAGGCAAACAACTTTGGAAGACCTAATAATTCTGATCAATTCAATAGCCAGCCATAATTCTAGAGAAGCATCCTGCTCACTTCCTGACACAAAAGTGACAGAAGATGCAGAATGAGACATAATATTTTTTAACATGGCCAATATGGAAATTTGTTTTACTAGATGATTTGCATTTGTTCATAAGGGTTTTGCTTTTGTTTTTCTTTTCCCTTTTCAATTGAGGGTGAAATGTAAAAAATGCTTTTTAATTTCATAAATTAAAAAAAATAATCACCAACCTTGACCCCTATTAGCCTCAAAAGATATTAATAGTATATAATCGATTGGAAGACGATGTGCAATAATTCAAAATGCCCTAGGCTAAGTGTAAGGGTTCTTAACCTGGGACCTGTGAGCTCCCTCTTCCCCTCCCCAACAGGGATTAGTTTTCCTAAAAAGTTGATCAAAATACCCCCAGTTCCTGACTAATGTTTGTCTCCCTTGAAGCAGCTTCTTTATCACCAAAGGGCATTAAAAAATCCCATCCACATAAAGTCAGGACCCCACCAACTTGGTGGATATTTAAAGGATATGAATCATCATAGGCTGCCCTGCTAAACATTTGCTTCCATACATAGATGAGGGGAGCTATATCTAGAGTAGCTAGGTACCATTGTGCCCTTGTTGAATATCCTTTCTGTGTTATGGCTAAGTAAATCTCCTTTTGTTAACTGTTCAGCAACAGACAAGTGTCCCATTTCATCTCAAAATCAAACTTGGACTAACAGGGTACTGACAGGTCTACCCCTACTATATGGGGGGAGGGGAATGCATCTTTATTTTCATTATCCTCTCTTTGAAATTTGAGGCAGCTAGGTGGCGCAGTAAATAGAGCGCTAGCCTTGGAGTCAAGAGGACCTAAGTTCAAATCCAGCCTCAGACACTTAACATTTACTAGCTGTGTGACCCTAGGCAAGTCACTTAACCCCGATTGCCTCACTAAAAAGCAAAAAAAAAAAAAAAAAAGAAATTTAATACTTCCTTCAAGTATCAATATATGTGACAAAACACAGTGGTATTGGGCTTCACTAGACTTCACTAGCCAAATGGGTCCACAATAACCAAAAATAAATAGAAAAATAAAATAAGAGGAACCCTTGGTTTGGAGTTTGGAGGGATAGGAGTTTGAATCTTGCCTTGGACATTCAGTAGTTATATGAGCATGGACAAATCATTTAATCTGTCTCAATTTCGTGATTTGAAAATGGAAATGAAAACATCTATGCTACTTACCTCACAGTTTTGTTGTAAGAGCCAAATGAAATAAAATATGCAAAGTACTTTACAAATTACATAGTGTTAAATAAATATCAACTGTTATTTTACATCATTCACAGCATAAAGAAACATACTTCTGGAAACTTCGTAGGAGAAATAATTAAATGTAATATTGTCTTATTTATCTAAAAGTTATTTTTAAATGATTTATTTTGACATTTTCAACACACAAATTCCAGTAATAAATCTTTATTTCATTTTTAAAACATGAGGAAGTGCAATTTTGCAACACATTAAATCAACTTAGGGAAAAAAAAGACTGAAAAAAAGCTTTTCCCACAGTATGAAAGGGTGATGTGATTCTGCAGTGTGATTCAGTGAACCTACTGAAGTTAAATGAATGGGGGGGGGAGTAGTCTCACTATTTTCTTTCATCACCATCCTCACTTCCATGTCAGCTAAAGGCTTAAAAACAATAGGATATGATGGCAAGAAAGAAATTGCCATCAAATTGTCAGCAGAAGATCAGTGGGTCAGTGTTGGGCATCATCTGGGTGTCTAGCACTTGGGCAGGTTATTCCTTGATGTTTTCATGGATCAGTTATTTTATCAGTATAGATGCTCCTTCTTATGAGGGAGACCTTAGTGCCTCTATGTCTTCATATGCTAAGCAATTCCTATACAAGTTTCTACATAAATCTTCCATAGACAATCCATTCAATGCATGGGAGGGCTTTCCTTTCTTTTAGACTCTTTGATGAACCAATGTAGTACTTGGGCTATTCATCTGTTGTCTCTCTCACTACGTGACTGCCTTATCATCTTTTCCACTCATAAAACTAGTTCATGAGGTCTTTTATGGCACCTTTGACTTCAAGTAACCATTAGTAAATATTGTGCCCTTCTTAACTCATTATATGGCTTTTTTTCTATTGGCCTTTAGGATATTTGTCATTTGAATTCTCTTAATTGATGTGCCATAATTTATAGCCACAGAGCATCAATGGGCAAATATTTCTGTTAAAGAGATGGCCTTTTGTAGCAGTGAGCAATTGGAAATAAAATAAAATGTTATAGAATCTCTTGATTCAAATCTAAGTAGTGATAAGTAATGTAGGTTTTAATGAAAAAGGATAAGAACTAGTCCTTGACCTCAAGAAATTCATAATTTTATTGCAGAGCTCTCAAAAGAAGGTCCCACAATATTAATAATAATAACTAGCACATACAGAGAATTTTAAGGTTTGCAAAGTAAACATATAAATATGTTATTTCATTTGAATATCACAACAATCCTGAGAGGGAAGTAGTATTATTTTCCCCATTTTACAGGTTAGAAAACTAAGGCTGAGAGAGGTTAAATGACTTGCCTTGGGTCATACAGCTAATAAATATCTAAAGGAGGATTTAGATTCAGGTCTGACTAACACCAAGTCCAACCCTTTGTCTTCTATTCAGCACTTCTTAGACTATAGGTCACAACCCCATGTGGGGGTCATGAAAACTTTGGCAACAGTAAAAGGGTTTTGAATGTGCAACAACCAAAAATTAATTAAAAATCAAACACATAATGAATCCAAGGTGTTTCTGGAAGTGCTTGCTGGGATTGCATGTGTGCAACTTTACTGCAGCCTTAGTTCTGAACACAAAGCATGCCTACTTTGCACTGAGCATGTCCTCAGGCCATGCAACACCAAAAAATGCTACGAAAAAAATGAAAAGGGGTCACATGGAAAAAGTTTAAGAAACCCTGTTCTATATGACCTAAGTGGCTCTTTAATTAATTATATATATATATATATATTTTTTTTTTTTTATTAATATAACTTAGGAATTCAAAGTTAAAAAGTTCTATGCTAGCTATGTTGTAGGGGAGATTCTTTCCAGGTAGCATTTGAACTAAAGGGCCTCTGAGGTCATTCCAACAATGAAATTCTATGATTATAGAGCAATGAAATTGGAATCAGAAAACCCAAGGTCACCTACCATTTCTACCACTTACTAGTTCTGTTACCTTGAGCAAGTCATTAAAACTCTCTGAACCAGTCTCTTAATCTGTAGAGTGGTATAGTAACTTATATTACTCAACTCACAAGGTTAGTGGGAAGAATATACATTATAAACTATTGTAAGCTCTTACTATTCTCTTTCATAGCAATTTCAGTCCATTTTCTCTAGGTTGAATGAGTCCTTATGACAAAAGGAGAAGTCTGAAGCATCCATAACACCATTTATAATAAACCAAACAAATATTACAATTTCCCTTTTAAGTATCAATTTGCCCCACAAATATAATCCAAAGTCATAAAGAAATGGAGCTATAATAGCCCCTAGCATGTGGGGGGTTTGGTCATGTGGAACAGTCCTTAAGGGAGACGCTGCTTACTCAAGTTCACCCTAATTCATAAATTTGTGTCACTCAATCAACCTTGGACAGTATTACCTCAAGGTCAACAACAAGTGCAATCCATCCTCAGGTTATTGTTGTTGTTGTCATTGTTGTTTGTCCTTCGTGCTTGAAGAGAACCAAAATGACATCACAATGTAGGGGTCAATGTACAGTGTGTCTGACTGTGGATGATAATACCAATACCAGCTTAGAAGGCTCTACCACAGGTTGGGTACAAATAGTCCCTATGAACATTTGCAGTGGAACTGTCTCTAAATTTGTGCATCTCATGTTTCTTTTGAGCTACTGCAATTCTGTTTTGCTCATAGAGCACTCCTCCTGATTTGATGAGGGCATGCTATGCTGGGCAGTCCTGTGCCAGTGTCTCCCATGTCTCATAATTGATACCAAAGTTTTTCAGAAAGACTTTGAGTGTCCTTGTATGGCTTCTTCTGAACGCTATGTGAGCGCCTGACTTCTGTGAATTCTCTGTAGAACAGTGTTTTAGGCAAATATATATTTGGTATTTGAACATGGCCAGCCCATTGGAGTTGTGCTCTCTGCAGTACAATTTTAATGACTTGCAGTTCAGCTTGAGAAAGAACTTCAGTGTCCAGTACATTATCTTGCTAAATGATCTTCAGAATCTTCTAAGACAATTCAAATGGAAGCAGTTCAATTTTCTGGCAAAATAAACATAGCTCTAGGCCCACAGAAGAAGGGACTTTATCTTTTGCCCAGAGTTCTGGGAGTGGATATGCTATGAAAGTATCTTTATCAATATTTCCAATCCATCACAAATTGTGGAAAATGCAATTCTAGCCCTCCTTTTAGCCACTTGAGGTTTAAATGAATTTCTTCTACAGAGTTTTAATGAAAACTTTTCTATCAGCTATTGTTTAACTTGTAGCATTTTAGCTTCCTCCTAACAAAGATGTCTAGTGGTTTGCCTCTTTCTTAGCAGTCTTCACAATCTAACATGGGGAAAGAGAAGAGGATTGCTTGCCAAGGGCCTCAAGGTTATTCCAGTAACAAAGCAGTAAGGTAACAAGTTTTGTCCCCTGATGACAAACTTGCATTTATCTGTATGTGTGTGTGCTCCAAACTACAGGCTTCTTCTTCTTTTTTAACTTTAAAGATTAGGTTTATTTGGGAAACAAAACAAAACAATCTGGGGGGAAAAACCTACCACCAAAAACACCACTACTGTCCTTCCTCATTGCCTTTTTGAGGTGCCTTTCATCCAATGGCAATAAGTAGATCAGAAGAAAAAGGAAAAAACAAAGCCAAAAAATTAAACTGGACAACTCACTGATTTCCTGAACATACCCAATACCACCCCACCTCTGCACCTTTACTAATACTGTTCCTTCTTCAAAGAATACCTTTTCTCATCATTAGAGGGCAGCTAGGTATTACTGTGGATATAGCCTGGAGTCATGAAGACCTGAGTTCAAAATCTACCTCATCCACTTACTTGCTGTGTAACCCTGGACAAGTCATATAACCTGTCTCCCTCAGTTTCCTCAACTATAAAATGGGGATAATAATAACACCTATCTCACACAGTTGTTGTAAGGATCAAATAAGATAATTATTAGTTTAAAGCACTTTAGCTTTGCACATAATAGGCACAATATAAATGCTTATTTCCTTTTTCCTCCCCCTATAATCACCATCAAAATATTATTCATCCTTCAAGACCCAGCTCAGAGATATATCTTGCATAAAGTTTTCTCTAATTTGCCTCTAGTCTCCTAGTTTGCCCTGCTCCAGAACCAATAGGACTTCTTTTGCCTCTCTTAGGGCATGTAATAATCTGCCTTGTGATAATTATTTTGATGCTTATATTATTCCCATAAGCTCTTTTAAAGCTGGGATTCCATGTGCTTCTCCAGGCCTATACCAACAGGTGTTTCACTGCCTTTCCAGATGTATCTTATTTTACTCTCTTCCTTCCCCTATGTAATTTTTCATTCAATCAAACTGGACAACTCTCTGTTCCTTGAACACATTCTGTGCTTTCTCATCTCCATTCTTTTGTTCATATCATTGTTTCTGCTTCATGTCCATTCTACTCATCTTTGCTCTTTGAGTTCATATTCACCATGAAACCCTCCCTAATCTCCCTAAGGACCTACCCTTTCTGATCCAACATAGCACTTTGGTTTGCAAGTCTTTAAAGCACCTATATATGTAGGAAATGCAGCTTTTTTGGTTGCTAGAGAAGTTGGGGAAAAAGTCACAAACTCCTTTCACTCATCTCTATAAATATTCTATGATTTGGCATTTATGAGAGCTGAAAGAAATTTTGTTACTCTAAGTAAAATAAAAGTTGGAACTGTACCTCTCTTTCCCCATTTCAGCAGGGAAAAGGGGAGTTCAAAAAGCAGACTTAAATGCCTAATGGCTTTAGTCATCAGACTCCTGGGTATGGCTGGCTGGGGTCTGCAGCTCAAAAGAACTGAAACAGCCTGAGACTATATGCTTTTCAGACCTGAAACCCTAACAAGTATCAAAGCAGCTAGTGAAAAGCAGAATCTGGCTATAGAAAGCAACATCGGTTCAGTAGATATACCAATCAGAAAGCAGAAATGCCTGGAAGAGTTTGATGTAATGGCATCACCAGAGAACACTGGCAGCTGTACAGCACTGAAGGAGGGGGTTGCAACAGACATACTCTGGTAGTGCAGAAGGGGAAAGAATGATTGAGCAGCAATGGCACACAGGGATAACAATCAATCAAATTCACAAAGGGAGGAGGAGAACAAAGGCCAATGGGGAATAGTTTCAGAGTATGGCATCCATAGTCCTTAGTCCAAGGGTTTTGGACATCCAGTTGCAATGGTATTAACACTCTAAAGGCCCATAGCCTCTCAGGACTCAAACTTACAGAGTTGTAGACAAAGTGCCATTATGGCACTAATAGGCAATTACCCTGTCATTCACAGAGGAAGTTAGTAGAATAAAGGACCAGTGAAATGAGGGTATTTTCTAAATTGCCTAAACAAGGAGTGAGAAATGAGGGTCAGGGAAGATAGGAGGTAACTTCCAGTTTCCTGGGGGAGGGAAGGGTGATGCTAAGAATGTACCAATCAAACTGGTTTTCACTAGCTCTTAATTATGTTCTTTAGTCATGCATGTTCCCTTGTTACAAATATTCCCTCTATATGTACCCATTACATATAGGAGGTCAAGGAAAATGTATACCGGAAATGCTATAGTCATCTGTGGAAGAATCTCCAGTAAGTATGAGGGATCTTTCTTTTCATTTACTCTTCTATGCTATTTGAGTAAATGTCTTTTGATTTAAAGTAATATGTACTCTGACTGACCTAGTAGAAGTATACACATTGGTAGGAGCTTATCAGCTATGAATTCGAGTGAATGCTCACTCCTAGAGCTTCAGAAAAAAAAAAAATTAAGCTCTTTTCACTTTTCTCTATATATATATATCCCATGATTGGCATTTGTGGGAGCTAAAAGAAACTTTGTTACTCTAAGTAAAATAAAAGTTTGGACTGACACAACTCTTTCCCCCTACCCCATTTTAGCAAGGAAAAGGGAGTTCCTGGGTTGTTTCCAGGAACTTACATGTGAGGAGGTGCCCCAGGTCCTATACTTTTTATTGTGCATTAGAGTCATCTATCTGGATGCTAGAGTGTTAACTCCACATTTCTCAACAATGTATCTTTCCTACTTGGACTAGAGACTTCATCTTAATTAATGTTCATTGAATTGAATTATTTGTCTTCAAGCAACAGAAACTATCTAGCATGATCCTTTCACCTAGTAGATGTCCAATAAAAATTGAAATGTAGAAAGTCTTAAATTTCCATTAATTCAATTCCATTGCAAAAAAAGAGTTTTGGATTTCCCTAGTAGCAAACAAAGCCATTCTACAAGCTGAGCTTTTTTTCTTAAATTAACTTGCTGATTCTAGTTTGCTGTGGAAGTACATGCCTTTTTTTACAGGCATAAAGAAGTCTAGTCCACAGCTTATTTTGTCATGAGGAAGGGAAATTTACAAGAAAGAAGATAATATGTATAACTTATGGTTGCTGATTATTACTCTTTCCATAGCTTGCCTTCAGTAGCAGAAGAAAAATTAAAAATTATTCCAGCATCTGAGTATAGCATTATGGGCATATCTTAGTCAAGACCCCAGTTCTAAAATAAATGAACAACATAGGATAATTCAGTCATACCTCGACTGTGGTACTTTAGAGCTTCTGGGGGAAGGTAAAAAGTCTATTAGCGGGGCAGCGAGGTGGTGCAGTGGATAAAGCACCGTCCTTGAAGTCAGGAGGACCTGAGTTCAAATCCGGCCTCAGATCAAACACTTGACACTTATTAGCTGTGTGACTCTGGGCAAGTCACTTAACCCCAATTGCCTAAAAAGAAGAAAAAGAAAAAGAGTCTATTAGCTAATTCACGGTTGAGTCACTTTAGAAGAGTTATTATGCCCAAGGAGCCAGATACCATGTGGTTTTATCTACCTATGGATAATGTGTCAGTTTGTAGGGCTCATGTATTTACTGAATATCAAACTCCCTTTTTTGTAAATTGTTTTCCAATTACATGTAAAGAGTTTCCAACATTCATTTTTATAAAATTTTGAGTTTCAAATTTTTCTGCCCTCCCTCTCTCCCATCGCCCCCTCCCCAAGATATCAAGCAATCTCATATAGGTTATACATGTGCAATTATGTAAACATATTTCCACATTAGACACGTTGTGAATGAAGAAACAGAAGAAAAGGGAAAAAGCCAAAAAAACAAAAATAAAGTAAAAAGAATAGCTTCTGCATTCAGACTCCTTAGTTCTTTCTCTGGATACAGATAGCGTTTTCCATCATGAGTCTTTTGGAATTGTCTTGGATCATTGTATTGCTGAGAAGAGCTAAGTCAATCACAGGTAATCATCACACAACATTGCTGTTACTGTCTACAATATTCTCCTGGTTCTGCTCACTTCACTCAGCAGCAGTTCATGTAAGTCTTTCCAGGTTTTTCTGAAATCCACCTGCTCATCATTTCTTATACCACAATAGTATTCCATTACATTCATATACCACAACTCATTCAGCAATTCCCCAACTGATAGGCATCCCCTCAATGTTCAATTCATTGCCACCACATAAAGAACTGTTATAAATATTTTTGTACATGTAGGTCCTTTTCCCTCCTGGGGTACAGGGGACACTGTCCCAAGCTTCTCACCCAGAGACCTGGTCACTGGCTTTCTGCACCAGGGCCTCAGCCTAGTCATGCTTCTTGTGCCCTGTGTTCCATAGTGGTCAGTTTACCTGCTGTGCTGGGGCTGGAGGCCTCACAGCTGGCCTGCTGTGCCACTGGCCTGCTGAGTCACAGTTGTGGAGCCTTGGTTGCTGATCTGTGCTCTGGTTGAGAACCTCCAGCTGGCTTGCCTGGATGCTGCTAGGCTGCACTCCACTCTTACCTAAGTGAGACAGACCTTTCCTGAAGTCCTTCTAAGTTATCTTGGGCTGGAAAATTGTTTTACTCCATCTTATTGTGGATTCTGTTGCTCCAGAATTCTTTTAGAGGCTTGATTTAATGTTGTTTCTGAGGGAAACTGGGGAGAGCTCAGGTAACTTCCTGGCTTCTCTCTGTCATCTTGGCTTCACCCGCCCCCCCCCCATCTCTTTTATATTCTGGCCAAACATTTATTTATAAACATAGTAGAATTTTAGGCATTTAACCTACCTTTGATCCTTCTAACCAGAGCAGACCTTGGAACTGAAGAATGCTGGGCAAACTACCTAGCCAGCTCATTGGTTTCCTCCTTCAAGTCTCTCTAAGTCACTGCCCACTGTGGAGAAGGTCAAAAATGAACTGTATTTGAAACATATGAAAAGCCCAAGAGATAGGGTTTCTGGGTAATTAATAATCAATTTATTAATTAGGCTAGTTGATAATAAATTGATGATGGTTTCTCTTGGCAACCAAAGACAAAACCATGGAGATCCCTGAATGCTTAAATACCTTTAGAAAAATGGGTACCCCTGACAGGTGAAAATCAGCCCTGATCAGTGAATAGTTAATGAGGGGTAGACATATTAAGGAGGAGGTAGGCTAAAAGTCTTCAGCTCCTCCTGTTGAGAATATGGTTTGACTATGAGACTCAGCCACCTCCAGAAATCTGCACAAAGAAATCCATCTCTACCTAGGTTACCCATCTCTATTATGGTTAGGTTTCTCCTTCATGAGCTGGGTTCCCTGAGAATCCAATGGAGAGGTAGAAGTACATGAGCTTAATGCTTCAGGACTGGAATTCACCTAGATTACATTCTGTTTATACTACAAATAAAAGTAAGGTCTTCTAGTTGGTTGGGGTCCCACACAAGATCATGGAACTTGTACTCCAAGGATTAGACTAATCTCATCTATCAGTCTTGTCCTTCAGAGACTGGGTGAATGACCTACAGGGACTGGTTCCTGAATGAGGAAATGGAAAAGAAAAACTTCAATCCTCATATTAGAATTGTGTGCGTGTGTGTGTGTGTGTGTGTGTGTGCGTGTGTGTGTATACACCACTTGACACTTGAGAGAATAGCTTGAAAAAATTGTAGGAAGGAAATGACCTGCTAGTCAGGCAGTTTACCCAGCATTCCCCAATTCTGCCCCTATGGACAGTGTCAAAGATAAGTTATATACGTATTTTATATATAGCATCCAGATTTTTTTTTAAGTGTGGCCTTAATAGGATCATAGATTTGGAACTGCAAGTTACCAAATCCAATCTCCTTATTTTACAGATGAGGAAACTAAGGCACAGGGTAGTTATGTGATCTGTTCAGGGTCATACAGCTGGTAAGTGTCAGAGGCAGTATTTGAACCCAGGTCTTCTTAATTCCAAGTCCAGTACTCCATCCACTGTACTACACTGTTTACAGAATGTATTGCTGAAGGTATTCTGGCAAAACTATTTATCATAAAAAAATGCTTAAATATCCAAAATTGTCATTTACTCTCTATATAATCTCCTGATTTCTTTGTTTACAATTACATCCATATTAAGTGTGTGTGAGAGAGGGAGAGACGGATGAACAGACAGACAGACAGACAGACAGACCTGGTCTGCCTCTCAGATGTCAGAGAAGCTGCATTTTAGTTCAGACCCTTCATTCACAGGCAGAAAGAGATGCGCTGATCTGAACAGAGGTCATGTGTTGTACTTGGTTGAGGGGCTGCCACTTGTATTTTCCCTCTTTACAAGTATTGTTTCTTGCTATTCTGTTTCAAGTTGAATACTACAAAAGAATTTATAACACTTGTTCTCTGTTCTAGTAGCAGCTGTTGTTTCATAATATTTTACTTAGTACAATTAATTTGCTAATTTGGGGGCCTTGTATCCTAGGGCACTTCTGTGTAAGATACAATTTAAAAAACCAAACAAGTCAGCTTTTTGAAGATGAGTGATATAGTCTATTCCTCTCTTTTCCACCAAGAATTCTGAGGACTCCATATCATTGATAAGGAAAGGTGTCCTGCTGTGCCTTTCACAGCCTGTCTCCTAAGTCTGAAATGTACTCCCTCCTTTCTTCTGCCTCTTAAAATTCCTCCAAATATCCTTCAAGGTTCAGCTCAAACACTACCTCCTACATGAGACTTTTCTGGATGCCACTGACTGAGCAACTAGCATCCCCCTTGATCTCATATTTATTTTAGACATACTTTTTTGTGTACATATTCTACCCCTATACAATGTTAGTTCCTTGAGGGCAGGGATTATTCCATTTTTATTTTATTTCCCCAATGTCTAGTCCAGTACCTGGCACATAGTAGGTGTTTAATAAATGCCTGTTCATGAATTTCTTTCTTTTCTAGCAATGAGGCCCAGTTAAGCTACTAATTAAAAGAGGGTAGCAGACTTCAGTCGGTGACCTTTCACAGAATACCACCTAAATCAGGGAACAAATATATTTGTTTATGTTATTTTATCCAAAGAAGCAAGTAACTATATATATATATATATATATATATATGACTGGAAAAGGCAAATTTACCAGGCAGTTTACTGATGACAAAATAGGATGTCACCAACCAATATGTGATTGTCCATAACTGAGATGTCACCAAAGGATCCTCATTTCAGAATACCTAAATCCACAGTAAGTATCACATCTTAAATTCACGGTGGTCTAGATCAAATGAGTCAGCCTGTTGAATGGAGGATCTAAGTTTTCTGTTTAATAAAAGACAAATGGAAGATTAGCACACACACACCAAAAAAAAAACCTTATTTTTATCAGACTAAGTATTTAGTCCACTTAAGAAAATGAACTCAATATTATCTTTAAAACCAACTTAGCAACAATGTACTAATTATTGTTATTCATTGTTACTTGTCCTTTGTTTTTTGAAGAGGACCAATGACATGATACAGTAACGTCTTGACTTCTGCATGAATTGGGTTTAAGTAAGACAAGTTGCGCACTTCGTCAGCCTCACTCTATTTTTCAGAATCATCCAAGTCCAGTGACAGAACCAAAGTCAAGGGGACTGATGATGGCCCAGGATGCAGTGAATGACCTTGTGTCTTTGATGTCTGACCAAGCTCTTAAGTGCCCCACAGTGCCTGCTTCAACCACCTTCGTGGCCATTGGAACAAATTGTTCTCATCCACCCATTCCATCAGGGGAAGTCTTCACATGCTTGGGATAGACATCCCCCAATTCACCAAGAGGTTTGAGGCCTATTGGTTACCCTCAACCTGGTTTAATCCATCTGCCAAGTTGGTTTTACTGGAGTGTGGCCTGTAGGTATGCTACAGCTTCTTGGAGCCACTGTTGAGAGTTGGGTAGCAGGTGGACATCAAGGCTGATGAACAGTCCTAAAAAGGGCTCAGCAAGCCTCACATCAGATGTGCTAGTTCTCCCTGAGTACTCCATACAATCCTAATTATAATTATGCTAATTATAAATGGTACTGAGTTAGAGAATCATGGCATATTAGATGCAGAAAAGACTTCAGTGTTATTCTATAGAAAGAGTGCATGTCTTGGAAACAGGAGACCAGTATACATGTTGGCTCTGATATTTAACTAGCCGTGAGACCATGCAAAAGTCAATTAACTTCTCTGTACCACAATTTTCTCAAAGGATTAGGTGAGGATAATAATACTTCATAGCATCTTTCTTATAAAATTGTTATGAAAACCTAAAAATGCTAATCCAACTGCCACATTTTACAGATGAATAAATAAGACATATACATGTTTATACACAGCCAATGAAGGAATTTGTTTTGCTTCACTATGTCTCTTCATTACAAAGAATTTATTTTTCTTTTCTATTTGTTTCAATGGGACAGGAGGTATGGAGGGGATAGATCTGTTCATTTTTTAAAAACCATTTTTTAAAAAAGAGAAGTGAAGAGGTGCTATAGACGGGGAATATTGCATGAACTTCAGGTGTCACAATATTGGTAGTTTTGCTCAATTGTTTTATTTTGTTGAAAGAGCTCAATCTCAAAGTAGTGTCATTCTATGAGTGTAATGTAAAAACAGAACACATCAACAAAAGGAGAAGGAAGGAAATAAGGAAGGAAGGAAGGAGGATTCCAAAAGGCAATAAAATTGGAAAGTTGACTACCTTATTGTGTAATTCACACTTTTGCCTAATTCAGACTCACCTATCAATAATCTGAAGTTAGAGACACATTGAAATGGCCCTAGATGACTTGCCATATCAGGAGAGGTTGTGTATGTGGGTTGTAACTCTCTCTCTCTCTCTCTCTCTCTCTCTCTCTCTCACATAATAGGAAAAATATAAACCCATAAAAGTGAAGTGACTTGTGCAGTGTCACAATAAGTAGCAGAGCTGAGGCCAAAATGCAGATCTTCTCACTCCCTCTACATCAGCCCTAAGAGTTGACTGTGGCTATGGTTTAACTTTGGCAACTAGCTCATGTCAACATTGGTCAACAAATTAATATATTATTTCTCTGTTCCTAACTTAAAAATTTATGTGTCTAAGTAACAGAATGGTTTGCTCACTAAAAACAGTAATCTGAAGATAGCAATTAACCCTGATAGCAACACCAAGTACAAACAACCTTGAGCATTTTATATGATGGCAGTAGAGCCAGCCCCAGAATCACATGTAGAAAAACCAGCACTTTCCTGCTGGAGAAAATAACCACAACAGTCAGAGGTTCTGTTCCTGGGAGGTAATATAACAAAGATAGTAAGGTAAAACAAAGGCCAAAGTATAGCCCAGCCTACTCCATTTAGCCTTTTGCTCTCAACCTTAGATTCATTTGCCTACCAATAGAGTATTATGGGAGCAAAGGGGATCATCATCACCCCAGCCTCCACACAGTTGCTATAGGGTTTGACTCTGTAATAGGGCACCCAGGTGGCACAGTGGATAGAGTGCAGGGCCTGAAGTCAGGAAGACTCATCTTCCTGAGTTCCTATATTGTAAAATGAATCAACAACTATTTTCTGTAATTCTTAGCTCCCATTCAAAGACCTATAACTGGAAAAATACTACAATTTTAAACCTCTGTCTACTCCCCATCATTGTCTAATAGCCCCACACCCAGCATTTGAGAAACAATACATGAAGATTAGCCATGTGAGTGGTTTATTACAATTACTATGATGTAAATATTTACACAAAGAAAGGTAAACAAACTTTTAAGAAGCAGGGTAAGCTTACCACCTGTGGAGGTAGGATAGGTAACAGGTGCTCTAGGGAGAGAAAGAGAAAAAGAGGGAAAGAGATGAAAATCACCAGGTTCCATCTGCAACCTGAAGGGGATTTTTCAGTAGTAAAAGATATGCACAGAAATGTCCACCTACACAGACTCTGTCAAGGAATCTGGGGCTGATGATCTCATAACAGCTTCTCCACCACAGCATCCAGGCTCTGGTCTTTTGGAAATGTAACCCCAGTCCCAAAGCCCATTTTTATGAGATTCTCTTTTTTACTGGTGGAGATGAAGGGCGGTGCCCTAAGGGGGAGTCAGGGGATAAGTGAGAAGCAAGAGCTTCAGTTCTCAGCCAGTCACCCTTTTCAGACTCTTCAAGCAGGAGTCCCTCTACAGGATTCTTGAAGTTGGAACTAATTTATCTGCAATAGTAATAACCAGTCAGTTTCCAGCTTCAAGAGATAAAATGAAAAAGGTCAAACCC